>NC_133156.1:148699172-148999172 GCF_040802235.1 Manis javanica | reverse complement strand
AGAATTCAGGGAGCCCTCTACCCAGAAAAGGCAACTGTAACCTGCTGCATCATGATGAAAGACACTCTGGGCAAAAGAAACACGAAGTGGGGATGATTTAGTTCCTTGAAGTCTATGTCATAGACGGGCCTTAGCTATTTGCAGTGGACAGCCCTTCTCTGCGTGACCGACATGGCTCAGCATCCACCTGTGCCCTGAGGAATTCCAGACAGGCCATTTCTTTCAAGTCCCGGGAACCCGGGTGAGATTCTCTTGGGGCACACCGCAACTCTGCTACCCTTTTAAATACACAAAGGTGTTGGAAACAGAAACGGGCTCAGCCTTGGGGCTGAGGCCACTGCTCCATCCCTGCCCCCTGCATGGATACCAGGGTCTAATCTCTCCATGATCAGCCTGCACTTCTCAGGGAGGCCTGCTTCCTGCCTGGACCTCATGGCCCGGTGAGGAAGGGGTGGATCAGACAGACAGGGTGGGCTTCTCAGCTCCCTCCCTAACAGCACCACTGTGGGAAAGGTGCTCAGCCTTTCTGGGTGCCTGGCCCTCTGCCCACCTGAGCACCCAATGAGAGGCTGAAATAGGAGCACCATGGAGTAGCTCCCAGCACTGCCCTTGGTGCATTGTAGGTACTTGACAACTGTTGGTTGCTTTCTGCATTCTGCTGCTCTAGGGTGGAGGGAGCCATCCTGGAAACGTATTTATGGTAAGGACTGGTCTATATTCCAACATGTCAAGGCCTTGGCAAAATCTTGGCTGTTTTCTGCCATCTTCCTCAAGAAGTGGAGCTCTAAGGAGGATGCTAGCGAATCGCTCAGTTTGTCTTCAGGATTAGTGGGGAATTTGTCTCCACCTGTGTGTGTTCCTTCTCTTCTCTTCTCCCATCTGTCTTCTCAGGGACAGGGCCTTCCAGACCAACCTTCGCCATGAGGCATGCCTGCAGGGGTCTGGGAGGCAAGGGCTAGCCCATATCAGCACCCCAGAGGGGAATAGGCCCCTCCCCCAAGTCTGCTGGACTATAATCGGGCTCTAGGACCCACTAACCTAATCGCTTAGCAGGAGGACTACACATGGCAACCCCTTCTCCTCACCAGGGGCGGAGTGCGGCTGTTCCTCCACTCATGGATTGGGGCGCCCTGCAAATTGCTCTGGCCACTGGGACTCAGAACCTGGGGTGCTCCTCCTGGAACTCAGGAGGAATTAGAGGGAAAGGAACTGGGGGAAGTCTGGGAGATCAGGAAGTGGGGAGCAGGGAGGCTTGTCCCACTGTCTGGGGGCAGCTCGCTGGATTCCCCAAGGCCCTGAGGCCCTTCTTCCTTTTCCTGGACTGGGATGGCTCCGCGGGCATCTTCAGGAACACCACTTTCTGCTTCCAGCTCCAGGTGAGGCACAGCTCACCAGCCCACGGGGTGTATGCTGCCTTTCAGGAGGACTACCTTATCCCAGGCCCCCGGTACCAGTGACAGATCAGTTCTGCCGGCATGCTTCCTGTTGGGGAGATCTTCCCAGATGGCTGCTTCGGGTGTTGGGCGACTCCGTGAGAAAGGCACTGAGTCTGCCCGCCTCCTGCCTGGCATCAGCCTGTGAGCTGGGCTGGCACCTGGTGAAGCGCAGGACAAAGAAGGTGTTTGTTGGGTGAGGGTGGGGAGGCGTGGAGGGAAGTACCTTCCTCCAGTTCTCTGCTGATGAATTCTCATTTCTGCTGCATTTCATCACATGTTTTGGGACATGCAAATAATCCCATGTGCACATGAAGCCAGGCGTGGCTATTCCGGGCATGAAAGCTGAAAAGCACTACAACTTCGCACAGTCTGAGGCATTATACTTTTATGACTTTGGTTAACATTGGGCTATAAAATCCAGTAAGTAACTGTTAAAAGCAGAGTCATTTGCTCAAAAATATTTTATGAGCTTAATTTGTGGAATGGTTGGACCTTCCACAAGATTTTTTCCCCTCTACATACACGGAAACTTTGTGTTCTTTTCCCAGCCCTGCCTGCTAACAATACCCCTCCTCCCTGACCACCAGCCTGATGCCCTGAGCTCCCTCTGTGTCAGGCCATGCAACCAGTCAAGCTATTTTCTCTGCTGTTTTCTTGGCAGAAACGCCAGTGTCTTCCAGGCCCAGTGACCACACGAAAGCATGAGTCGCAGCAGCCAGTTCAAAGGCTCGTAGCCCACCAGGACCTGCCATGCTTTCATTTTCAGGGTCAAGAATGGCAAACTTGGGCCCCCAACACTCGCTCCCACCCAGAGGCCTACGGACAGTCATACTGCACAAGAGTAGGTCTGCAGGACAGCCCCCGTCCTGGCCCAGAGACTGTATTCCCGCAGGAACTGGGCAGGTGGGGTCCTCAGTTGCCCCTGGGGTGCAGGTTGCAGCGGTTCTCTGCTCATCAGTGCTCGCGGATCCCCCATGCACAGAAGCCATAGATTAAAGTTCCAGATGCTGGCATGTAGCAGAGGGGCTGGGAGGAGGGTGCCCAGAACTGCTGGTTGGTGGGAACGTCAGGGAGGCGCCCAGGTGTCGACTCCAGGAGCCATCAATCAAAAAGCAGGCCGGGTGTCCTGCGCAGCCCACGGGGGCAACATGTAGTTGACTATTTATAACTACAGCTATTTACAACTGGGGTATGACCTACATTAGACGTGAGCACACTGAGAGGGCCGGGGCCAAGGAGGCTGTGTCAGGCTGGGGCAGCAGCAGGGGGCAGCCCGGACCTACATGTCTCCCCAATGGTCATACGGTGTCTGAGAAGACTGAACAGTCAGGGCCATTCGTCCTATCTCAGGGCCATGTCTGCCTCCTTCAACAAGGCTGCTGGACTCTGGGGCCCCTGGGGTGGGGGCAGCCCAAAGCACTGTGCCCACTGGGCTCCGTTGGTGCCTCCCCCAGGCTGCATCCAGGGTGCCTGTCAGTACCTCCCTGGCTGCCTACATGATTCCTGCCTCATCAGGAGAGGGGCGGACTTCAAAACGTTTGTTGTGCCCCCGTGCAGACTCCACCTCACTCCTGAACTAGCCTTGGTGTTTGAATTGTAAACGCAGCTCCTTTTTAATAAGCAGACAACCTGTCTAAAGGGTATCGTCTCCGACCGCAGTTGTTTTGCTCCGCACGCGGCCGTTTCCATGCCAGAACCTCAGCAGCACGGAACCCAGCATGTCACTATGGGGAATATCCCTGAGAAGGCAGGGGTGGTATTTCCGGCTCGATTATTATTACTCCCATCTGCTCCCCTTTGGGTTTTCATGATCATACTGACAAAAGAGTGGCTGCTCTTCTCCTGTTGTGCTGGGGAACGCTGACCGCGGAAGCGTCTCCTTCAGGGAGGACCTTGAGGTGCTGGGAGCCTCCTGATGGGTGCTCTGAGATTCCAGGCACTGTCCCCGTCTGGAGCTCTGGGCCTGTGTTGCTTTGTCCATATCAAGCTTTCTAAGCAATCTCACATCCTGATTTCCAACCACTTTTTATCTTAGTTTAAGATTTCTGAAATTCATAATCTTAGAGTGACTATTTCTCACCTAGATGATGCCTTTTTTTCTTCCCAAAAGAACCCTGTAGTGTCTGTCAGGGCAATGACTGGAGATGGAAGTGGTGGGCAGGAGGAGTCGGGAATGGGAGGTGAGGACCAGGCACCTTCTGGAAACCACGGAAGAGGACAACCAGGTCCCTCCAGCAGGTATAATGGGAGGAGTGGAAAGAGGGAGGGCCTTTGTGCATTTCTGGTGTCTCCTGGGTTTAGACGATAAAGCCGTAGATTAAAACTTGCCACCTCCTAATAATTAAGGTTACTTGTCCACATTTACTTCAGGTAAATGGGTGGCATGCTGTACAGAACTATAAAATACCTAAAATATAGCTTCCCAAATGGGCTTATTTTGCACTACAATAAAACATTCTGGGTAATTTATTTCATTGATTAGAATTTATAGTGGGAAAAAAATATGACAAAAAGACCAAGTTGGAGGGAGTTAGGAGTTTTACTTGGGAACCAGTATTGTGTTTGAGTTTCTTTTATGAACTCAGATCAGTGACTGTCTTGTGAGTCATTTTCATGGTTTTATAAATTATCGTTTAGAAAGAATTTCTCCTGTTTTGTCTGTTACCCTTCTTACTAACTCAGAAGAGGGAGGAGCTTAGCAACTAGAAGGACAGGCAGGCGCTAAACTGTCAAATGCTGGCTTCTCAGGTATCAGAGTCCACTTACCACTTCATCATCTCATTCAGCCCTCACAAAACCCTACGATGCAAATAAAAGAATAACCTGTTTGCTGATGAGCAAACTGAAGCCCAGAGTATCTAAGCATCTCACTCAAGATCTGGGTGCTGCTAAGGACGCAGTAGACCTGGAAATCACACCCAGGTGTGTCAGATGAACATTAAGACTTTCCCATTGCATCGCTCATCCTAGGGGACACCAGCATACAGCTGCTGTGAAATACTGCCTCTAATAGTGAAAATACAGGGGACTTGGTATGTCGTGTGCCTGCCTCTCACTTTTCATTAAATCCCAGTGAGAGCTCGGTGACAACAGCAACCTCCTCTCCTCTCACCCAGCCCCTTATAACAGTGTCACCTAGCCTTCCAGGTATGGGGAAGGACATGGGAAATACTGGAAAGCTACTCAATGTGTGCCTTTTATGGAGTAACGGAGATGTTTGAGTGTACATTTCTCATGGTCTTCATCTGAATCCAGATAGTAACTGTTCTGTAAAGATTTAGAGCCCCAGAAATGAGTCCTTTACCGTTCTCAGTGGGGCTGTGGAGAGGCTGCTCAGCACATCTGCTGAGATGAGACAGTCCGGGGCTGCGGCGGCAGTTAGAAAATACAGCCGTGTTGGGCCAAAGAAGCCAGAGCTGCCTTCCTTATTTCAGTGTCCCCTGCCCATCATAGAGCTTGACGCAGCTGTGCCTGCTGCCCATCGGGGTGCAGGGCCACTGGGGGCCTAGTGTGCTTGCCCCCAGACAACTGAGACTAACTCGATTCACAGGCAATATAACTTTTCCATCCTGCCTAATTTGATCAGTGTGGTCTGATAAACCAGGTCTCACTCCATGAGGTACATGGGATAAAGCGATGAGACAGTCCATCAGAAAAGCAGTGAGCACCCAGAAGAGAGGCTTCTGTCCCAGCAGCCCCCTTTCTGCCCTTCCTGTCTCTGTCAGCTGCGGCCCAGTCCTCCCGCAGCACACCCCTGCCTCTGCCTGCTCTGAGCTTGCTGCCGCACCCGCCCTGCCCTTCATCCTGGCAGTGGCAAAAAGCCCGTGACTCTGGCTCAAAGGCAACTGCAACTGATCCCTTGTTCGCTACAGTTACTCTGTGCATCAAATCAGTTATGTTTATTTTTGATGAATTCATTGTAAGAATTCACCTTTTTTATCCTTTTTAAATTTAATTTTACTATTTGGCTTTAAAAAACATTTGCACACGCAGATGTTAAAGCTACATGACAAGAAATTCTTCGAGAAATCCTAGACTCTCTCTTGAATCTTCCAACCCATCCCACTGACTCTTATCTGTCATCTTCGTTCATTTCTGGTGTATATTTCTTTTGTTGCATAAGTAGCAAGTACATATAAACTTCATTTTAAAATGTATTTCTATAATTCTAAAAAAATTAGCATGCTCTCTACACTTAAAAAAAAAATTGCTGTTTGCTACTGTTTGCTATTCTGCTTAAAGATACTTCATGTCAACTCACAAGGGCCTTCCTTGTCCCCTTTATGCCTGCGTAGCCGTGGCCTCTGCTGCATGAGTGATTCTACATTCATAAAAGGATGAGGCTGACGGGGACTGAGAGGAAACGAGCAGATCAGACCAGCAAGTCCGGGTGAAGAGGACGTGGTGTTCCCTGTGCTGTGTTTGAAAATGTTCTCATAGGTTTGAAGTTTTTCAAAATTAATAGGTTGGAGGAAACTTCCTCTATTAAGGTAAAAAAGCCCCACAGTGATTCTGCTTTTGGCCTGGTCTTCCTTTTTCAACATAATGAAGAGCCCAGAAAGTCCGTCTGTGGTCTGGAAAGGCAGGCTCTTGCTTCTGGTGTGAATTCAAGCAGATTTAAGCAAGTGAAATAAGCTCTGAAGTAAATTGTGAAGATGTGAACAAGTTTGGATTTAGACGGTTGCCTCGCACTGTGTGCAGCCATGCTGTGCACGCCTGTCCTCTGTGGTGGGCTCTGGGGCGGTGCTTGCCCCTCCCAGGCCATGGGGGGGCTCCGAGCATTGTGCAGATGGGGCTTACCCAGGAAGAGTGCTCTAGGGTCTAGACACAAGATGTTTGCCCTTGGCATCATGAGGTTAGAGCCCCATGTGTCTCCTAGACTCTCGGATGCAGGCTCCCCCTAAAGTCAGGCTCTGGAGTCCAGCCTGAGCATCTGAGAGTCCTCCTTACCCAATGCTGGCACAGTGGGGCATCTGGGACTCCCTCAGCTTCCCAGGGTGCCTGGGAGGACCGTGACGTGCCAGTCCCACTGAGGACACACCCACCTATACCAAAATAGGCCTTCACAGAATTAGGGCGAGTCTCTGAGGATGGCCAAGGGGGCCAAGGGCAGAGTGGCCTGGGGCCCCAGATCCTGGGCTGCAGGTCATGTCCCAGGGCCCCTGTTCTGAAGGCACTGAGCCAGGTGACTCTGAGCCAGAAGCAGCACAGGACCAAAGGCAGGACCATGGGCCACAGGGCCAGCATGTCTCTGCGAGGGGCCGCTGCCAGGGAGAACTGGAGCTCTGGGACAGAAGGGGGAGTGGGCTGCGGAGGGCAGGGGCCAGGGAGACAGCCTGGCCTTGCAGGGCTCCACCCAAGTGTCAGTGTGTGGGGAGGGGCTGGGAGGCCAGCGCTGAGCTCTGGGGCCCCATCCATGTCACCGACACCATCACACTGTCCTGGATCAACCCGGCTTCCACAAGGGACCCCATTGACTGGCCTGCACTCCTTTCTGGTGTTTAAGGGGAAATATGCTAGAACTGTGGATGTTAGGTATTGCATTTCCTTAATTCTAAGGTGCTGACAACTGGCATGTGCCATTAACTTAATAACAGGTTGTCTGGAATTCATCTGACATTTAATGCCAGCAGGATGTCCCAGATGTACTCTGCCTTCAGAAATGTTTTAAGAAGGACTTGAGAATGAGAAAATACCGTGTTTGGGAAACACTGGGTTAACTTGGGTGAGTGGCCCTTTCTGCAGGTCGCAGAGGTGGCAGCATGCTCTGGCACCCATTGTTCCTACAGTGTGGCTGTACCTGCAGGCCTATTGGCAGCTGCTGGCAGCGCATCCACCTCTGCCCAGTGCCTCCCTGGAGAGCTGACTCACCTAGTTCAGCAGCAACGTGGTGGCTGAATTGCTCTGGGTCTGCTACTTCTGAGCTGCGGCTCCTGGCGAACCAGCGGTCTGTGCGCCCCAGCCAGTCTGAGCCTGGGCTTGCCTCTCCGCAGGGCCAGCCATCAGTATCATTGGTTTCCTTTAGGGGACATGGGCACACACTGGCCTCAGTGGAGACACAGCCATTTGGTGTCACTGGGGGACCCCACCCAGGTGGAGGAGAAGTCCTCTGGGGTTCCTGGGCTCCCAGCACCTGCTGGGACCCCCTCACCCCAGCAGTATCCCAGCACCCAGGCCAGTCCTGTCCCTGAGCTCTTCCAGGTCCTGCTTCTACGACTCTTTGCTGAGCCTACATGTCCAAAGGGAAGCCATCACTGCAGGTGCCCCCATGGGCTCAGGTGTCTCCTGGTGCCATGTGGCCACTGTGTGAGGCTGAGCATCACCAGTGTGCACTCTGACAAGCAGAGGAATTATGGGGACCTTGGCGCATTTGATCAGCCGTCCAGTAAACACTTGCTGAATGTCTTCCACGTCCACACTCCTCTGACTCAGAGGTGGAGAGCCAGCCTGACAGAATGGGCATCCTAGGTGCTGGTGGCAGGCGGTGCCAGTGAGTCCATGTCAAATACAAGGATATTAGACAGTACCAGTGCCAAGGAGAAAAATGATGTGGGCAAGGGGACGAGGGAGGGAAGACGCCCCCAGGGGTCATGGCACGAAAGGCTGGCCGGCTAGAGGCAGTGCTTGCACCCCCTGCCCACTAGCTGGTCCTGGGGTCCTGGATTCAGAGGTGTTACCTGCGGTTGGTGAGCCCTCCCAGCTGCGTTCCCTCAGCCACATTATTGGGGGGAGGTGGCTCTGGCAGGCTGTGTACACTTTTGGATGTCCCACTGGTTCAGGTTGGGGTAGACTTGCTGAGAGTGTGTATGTGGTCTGTGAGCCCTGCCTTGAGCAGTTATATAGCTGTGAATGGGGCTGTGCCTGTCACCCCCGAGCCACCCTGTGGGATTGGGCATGAAGATTCTGGGTCAGAGGAACCCGCATGGTGCATTCTGGGCCCCTGCACTGGAAACCAGGTCTAAAGTGTATGATCCCAGAACATTCTTCCAGTCACTCAATTACTGCCTGCACACCTGTAAGTGGGGAGATTCAGTTCTCTCCCATGTTTGCTGGAAATAGGAGTTCCTGCCTTTCAGGAACCTTCTTTGCAATTCAGCGCATCCCACTGTAGACACAGGAGGCTTTCTCTCCTCTCTATTTCTTCTTAATAATGGGACTAGACCAAAATAGAATTTACCAAAATTCTTCTGTTTGTAGAACACAGACTTGTTGCATTACCACAATCCAAACATCAAAGATAAAAAACAAATTTCAGTCAGCCACACTACATCATCAATCTATTCTCTCTTAAGAAAAACGATATTAGTAAATCATTGTCATAAGAAGAAGTAATAAAAATGTGGGAAAGCAGTATTGTAGAAGTGTGTCTGGCAGTTGATTAATAAGGTATGTCATCATTTTGAATTTTGTGATATATGTGATCTTCATCAGACTTTTAAAATTTGGATATATATTCAGCAGCAAGAACTGTCCCCACTCCCGCATCACTGAGCCACAGCTGAGGGTGAGGTTCATGGCATTCTGGCAGTTTCTCTCAGTGCACACCCCTGGGTGTACAGAGTCACACCAGTCATGGCTCCTGCACTGGCATAAACATGACTCTAAATATATATTCTAAATATATATCCACTTTTGTGTCGAACTTTCCACGGGTAGTTTTGTATTCATTTCCTTTAAGAGCACCCCCCTCTCTCTGCCTCAGTCCTTGTATAAGCATCTGTCACCCAACCTGGATCTGTCCTGGCATTTGCCCTCACCATGCAGATATTGACAGATATGAGCTTTCCAAATGGAGAGGAGCAGGTGCAAAGGCCCTGGGGCAGGAGTGTGACTGGACTATCCAGGGAGAGGTGAGGAGGCCACGTGCCTGCAGTGAACAGGTGCCTGGGCAGGCAGGGGGGCAGAGAGTATCCATGGGGTAGCCTGGACATGCAGGTTGGCAGAGAGCATCCATGGGGTAGCCTGGGTGGGGTCAGAGGTCATGGCCATGACTTGGGCTTTTACAAAGAGAGAAACAGGGCTCTTTGGGGCTGCCACGTTGTCTCTGGGCTTTACCCTTAACTACTCATGAGGGTGTTCAGACTGGTTCTGTGTTCTCAGAGCATCTTCACCCAGGGGGTCTAGGGATCTTGAGTTACTCCATAATGAATTGGAAGTGACATCTGCACACCCTTCTGTGGGAAACTGGGGTCAGCCTCTACTGCAGGATAACCAGAAGACCACAGCAACATTTCAGAAACTGACAAGGAAGTGTTTGCCTGACCCAACCTGGCCAGACTTCCCAGGCTTTGCCCATGCAGTCTGTGGTGTGGACCATGCACCTGCTCTGGGCAAGGGCGGAGGAATGTGCTACTCGGACAATGGGTGCACGTTAATAGAGTGGTCTGCAAACTGCGCAACATCCGGCAAAGTCCTGGATGCCATTTGTGCTCATTTCCAATTGAATTATTTATTTTACTTTGAGAAAAATTGTAGAATTCCCTGTAGAGATCCCTTGTGCCCAGTTTTTCTCAATGATAAACATCTCACAAAACTGTGGAATGAAATCAGCTTCTCATACTGACATCTGTGTAACCCACCCACCTGGGCCAGAATTCTGCACATTTCCTATGCACTCATGTGTGTGCATTTAATCCTATGCAATTTTACCACCTGTGTAGATTCATGTATAGACAACTGAGATCAAGGTTCAGACATCTCCACCCAAGTGTCCCTGATGCTCTGCCCTGCTACAGCGCCTTTTCATACATGCCCTTTCCCTCTGCCCACCTCTCCAGCCCCCGTCCTTAATGCCTGGAAACCACCAATCTGTACCCTATTTCCTGAATTCTGTCATTTTAGGAATGTCATATAAATGGGTGTGCACAGTAGGTAAGCCTTGGGGACTGGCTGTTTCTCACTCACATGAATCACTTGAGATTCGTCTAGACTGTTGTGTGTGTCAGGGACTCTCCCTTCTCATTGCTGAGTGGCGTTGCGTGGTGGGAGTGGGCAGGACACTTTCTAAAATACATTTCTCATTGTCACAGGCCCTGGGGAAGAAATCCCAGCACGTTTTGAATGATTTCAGGGTCCTTGAGGAATGTTCATGCCAGTGCAGGCGTCGTGCCTGGTGTGACTCTGCACACCCAGGGGTGTGCACTGAGAGAAACTGCTGGAATGCCATGACTCTCACCCCCAGCCCTGGCTCAGCGATGCAGGAGTGGGGACAGGTCTAGCTCCTGACCTTTGGGGGCCTGGTACTTACTGGGGGTTTGTGCCCCTGGAGGAGGTGTCAGGCTGCCTCGGGGAAGAGGTTGTTTCCCTCAGTTTTAGGGGTGGAGGTGAGGACACTTCTGTCATTTAAAGAGTGTGTGGGGAGTGTTATCTCTAGGAGTCACCCCGTGTTAAGTATAGGTGCCTGAGAAATAATACAAGGGCATGGCAGTAAATATCTGCAGAGGGTGTGAGCCCAGAGCAACTTCCATCAGATGTGGGAAAGTGCCTGCCTGCCAGTTCCTTTCGTTGTGTCACAGGTACCACTGTGCTCCATTCTCAGAATAAATTGGCTAATTTTGCAGTGTGCTTTGAAAACACCAAGTGCTATAACATGCTCGTGATGCCTGGGGGCCCCTCATGGACGCCAGAAGGACAAAGGTGCAGAGGGGGTGCAGCTTGTAGTTTGCATAGTAAATTTCATGGTTGCTTTTGGAAATTACACTTTCTTATTTATAAGTCTTGTCAAAGAAATAAATTGAATGGAATCACCAGATGGCCCTAAATATCGTCTTTATTGCCTAGAACCGTCTTTAGAGAGCTGTTGTTGTAGGAACTGGGAGCCTCAAGGTGGTAAAACATGGCAGGGAAGGGGACACGGTGCCTAATTCCGATGATTGTCACGGCCAGCTATTTATTTGCTCAGTGAGGTGAGGGGCAGACCATCTCATTTAGACTTATTAAAGGCTCTGAAAGTGTAACAGTCTTCAAGAGGGTCACTATAAATATGCCACATACTGTATTTCATCTAGTTTATGGGAAAGGAAATTGAAATCTCCTAAAAATAGAATTGAATCTTGTCCAAACACTATCGGATACACCAAACGAACGTTTTTTGTTATTACATGTAATAGGCTGATATTCCAAGCACATTTTCATAAACCTTTAGTTTGTTTTCATAAATGTTGGACTTTCTTACCATTCTGGGGTTTCTTAACAACGATCGCCAGTGTGACAGTGTTTTTGGAAGTGAAAATGCAAGGCTTGTTTGTGGTGGGGCTGTACCCCTCCTGTCCTCCTGATCAGGTAGGCGGCTCGGTGCCAGGGATCTCAGGGTGGCAAGGCCACCACAGGGCCAGGGGATGAACCCCAATTGGTCTGGGCCTGGGAACTGGAACAGCAAAGGTCTTCACTGGCCAAGCCTCTTACCCCAGCCCACTGTCTACAGAGCAGTCTGGAACCAGGGATGCATGTGACTACCAGGAAAGTCCCTGACATCTGCATAGATGTGGACCTGGCACCTCTGAGCTTCCGAACCCCCTCCAGACACCTGCCACACAAGGAAAATGAGGCCTACTGTGTCGAGGCCATGCTTTGTAGAGTTTTCTGCATTATCTTCCCGCTGCTCATCCACTTGGACACATTGGAAAGGGAGTAAAACAGTCAGAAGCCCTTGTGTAAGGATAAACACACAGCCTGGGCTTCAGATCAGACAAGAAGAGTTGTCTCAGTGTATCCACAACCCCATCTGGGCACATGGACCTGGAAAGGAGGGTGGAGAAAGGGGGACGAGGCCTCACACATGTATCCTCAAGGTAGTGCATAAAGTCTGAGCGTCGTTGACGTGACACCAGATCAGCTCTTGATGTGGGCTTTATTCTCTCAGCTTTCTGCTCACGGCAGGCCTTGGTAATTCACAAGTAACTCCGGATTTCTTAGGGATCCTTAAGACCTTAGAAACCCTGGATTTCTTTTCGTAGAGGACTCACACCAAGTGGTGTTTTTGGAGCTTGGTAAGTACATAGGGTCTCTATTCAGGGGACACATTTTCTCAAGGGTCCCTAGTGTTGACATCAATTTTTCCCATTTCCATTGCTTAAAAATATACTCAATAGAGCAGTATAAATTCTTTGTCATTATACACATAAAATTGGAAATTGGATGAAGTAAAGCTTTAGTATCAGTAATATTTAAATTAATGACATCAGTGTGGTTTGATTTAAATTAAGTTGCTGCTCACAGTGTGAATATCAGTCTGACTTAGTGGGCTCTGTTTCTTTTGTGTTTAAAATACTCCGTGTTGTGTGACAGCAAAATTCCCCATTATTCTCTTCTCCACTGAACTACAAGGAAATAACCCTTCAGTCACCATGGGGTAGCGTAGACCTTGCTTGGTGCAGAAGAATCACTTGTTAATTAATTAACTAATTCTAATTCTACCTTTTTCTTATTAGCAGGCCACCATCAAGGCCAATTCATCCATGAAATAAAGCTGACAGTAAGTAGTTCTTATATATATTTTTATTACAATTGAGACTAAAATGCAAAATTGAAAACATCTTGTAATGGAGCAGATGCACACATTTCTGCAAGTGTCTATGGACCCCTCTGGGTCTACCAGACATGTTTATCAAGAAACAATAAGCTTATTTTTATGTGATGTGCTGGGCACCAAGCTTGCCTCTCCTAGGCCTGGCGCCATGCTGGAGCAGCTGGTGATGGAAGAGGACGGCCCCTGAACTCCTCCTAACTCAGTAGTGTCCCTCAGCAGTGCTGTGTCTCTGAATCATCCCATGAGGCCCAGGACCATCCCCGAGAAATCTGCCTGCTAACCTGTCTGAGTATCTGGCTGGCTGGGCACCCACACGCTGGGCGCAAAGGCCCTTGCTTCCTGTCTGCACCATGCCTGCTGGGGGGCTGTCTTCAGCCTTCCATTTTCCACTCTTGAACCCATGTAGCTCTTCCATGCCCAGGCTGGTGGAGTCAGTTTGAGCTGCTGAAACAGAGCGTGATAGGCTGGAGGCTGGCGAGGCAGACATCTGTTTCTCACAGTTCTGAGGTCTGAGATCAAGGCTGAGTCGGGCCCTCGGGGGAGCCCTCTTCCCAGCTTGCCTTCTCGCTGGGTCCTCGTGTGGCCTGCTTTCCGCATGTGCCCTTGGGGAGCGTGAGCTCTCTGTTGTTTCTCCTTATAAGCCAGTAATCCTACCAACCCAGGACGCCACTTCATGACCTCATTTAACACTAGTCCACCCATAGAGGCCCCCTATCTCCAAATAGAATCATCCTGTTAGGGTTTCAACATATGAGTTTGGGGGACACTACTCAGTCCAAAACCAGGGGTGTGGAGACAAGACAGATTGGGCTTGGAAATGCCTGGGGGGACGCTGGTTGGGAGCTGTCCTTGCAGAGCCATGCTTCATTCTGAGTGTGGAGGATGCTTGGAGCAGCAAATGTCTGCATGCACGTGGTGGGCCCTGGAAGTCCGAATGTTCCAGGGAGGAAGGCTTTCCCGCCTGTATGGAGCTACACGCTTTGCCTGGCCTTCCTGGGCTCCAGACCTGATATCCCGGCCCTGCAGACCCCATGAGGCTCCTTGCCATCCCCTCAAGTAGGTCTGGAGCCCACAAAATCCAAACAAGCGTCCTAGGATTTAACATAAGAAGAAAGTCCAGCAGGCACACAAGGCCGTCCCTGCAAGCAGATCTTTGGGTACAGGCAACGTCTTTACAGTGTCACAAGAGCTGCATTCCGACTGAGCACCGTACATGGAGGGCAGGCTCACTGAGCATGGTGCTCCCCCAGTGTCCCTCCGTGCCCTCTGCCACTGCCCACCATTAGAGCAGTGCCATGCTCATGGAGGCACTCAAACAGGTTCATGCAGTGAGCAAAGGAACGCGACAGATTGGTGGTTGTTTCATGAGACGTCATGGTGCAGGAAATAAGGGCCGAACCTCTTCAGGTGCATCTGCCACAGTGATTCTTGGCCAGCAAATCCTTGTGAGCAAAGTAAATTTGACACTCTAGTGAATCTTTTTGGCTGTGAGAGTGTTAACAATTGTGTACATTTTGATGAAGTAGAATTAATTAAGCAAGCAAACAAAAATCAGGTGCATTTCGTCTTATTCTCAAACAATCCTTTTTTACATTACTGCATGTGATTATCTGCTAGGTCCTCCCCACTGCCCAACCTCCTTTCTTCCATTCTTTCCATCTACAATCTTCCCTTCTTTCAATCAGTCAATCAAGCATCTCACATATCCATTTACCATCAGGGGCTCCAGTGGCTCATTCTTGAAAGTGATTCCAGGAAGAAGGACAGAGCCCTTAGAATGACCAATTTTACTGGTGTCCCAGATATGTTCACAGGGTCAAACGTTCAGACACCCACCCAATTAATGTTTTCTCCTAGGCTAGGGTGGAGATTGTCTATGGTAAGTCTTTTGTTCTGTCATTCACTGCCTGCCCAGGTATTGAATTTATTTTCTTCTGATTCAACCTACAAATGACTAGGGACCCAAATGGAGATTGCATTCCTCAACTGCTGATTTCAGGAAAAAAAAGCTATGCTTTTTCACGGAGTTAGTTGATTGCTTTAAATTTGAAGTTTCTTATTCTCTTCAGTTCCTTCTGAAAAGTGATATTTTAGGAACAACCAGATGAGCAACGTGGTGGAGAAAGCTTCTTGAACATCGTGTGAGAACTAGCTAATCCACAGATAAGGCTTTTGTCCGAGTCAGCTGGCACGGTGCTGTGAAGTATTTTCTTTATTTTTACTGGAGAGGTATTTAGACAGGACTTCCCGGGACTCTGGCTGCAGGTGACAGGGCACATGACTTACGGCCCAGTGCCATTTACCTGAGACACATGGTGGTGGGAGGCGTGGACACAGGAAAGTCCTCCCCCTCAGACGGGATTCCACGGAGAGCCGCTCCTGGCCGCCTTCCCGATCAGGTGCTACTCCTCCTGACCACTTAATCCATCAGAGGGGAGGCCAAGTGACAGACAACATCTCATGCTCTCGAGTGTTCCCAGACATGAGGACCCTCCCATCCCCTGGGCTCTTTGTGAATCTGTTCTCTTCAGGAAGAGGAATGTCAAATAAGAAACAGCTGAGTTTAGGAGACGCCCATCACGCCATTTGTATTTAAGAAGCTTAAAAAATACATTTGAACCCATTGCCATGTCTCAACTCTGTGACGGTCTGGACAGGTTTGGGGTTGGGGCGGTGGAGCAGGCCGAGGGAGTGATGGATGCTGGCCATTTGCCCGGGATCCCCCTCAGTGGCTGGAGGTAGGTCCCTGGCCTCTCCAGGTCTCAGTTTCCTCATCTGTAAAATGGCAGAGTAAATAAGAGTGCCTGCTGTAGGTGCTGTGAGAGTTGGCAAGAGCACACGTAAACGGTTGTGACACATTTCGTAGCTCAGAGTGAGTGTCTGGAGCGTCCTTGAGGGGTGAGAGTGCAGGCAGTGCATGGGGCGCACCCCCAGGAGTGGAGCCATTTCCTACAGGGTGGTGGCGTTGACTCCGTAAACCTGATGGCTGGGGAAGCCCTGGAGAGGCCCCCTGAAGGTCACACCTGCTGGGCAAGGGTCCTCCATGGGCCGCGACCCCTGCATCCCAGCCAGGGGTGCCCCCACCTTCACTGTGCCTGAGGCCCGGCCCTTCTCACCTGGGCCAAGGGCTGTGAGCCGCAGTGGCCGTTGGACGGGGTCGGTAATGTACCCGAGTAAAGGGCTTGTGCGGGGCCAGACCTCTCCTGCCTGGGGAGACTCGGGGCTCCCCGACCCTCGGGTCTTGGCCACCAGGATGGGCCAGGGTCCTGCCTGAGGCGGGGGCTCAGGTGGCTCCCTGGGTGGCTGGCTGATGGCTTTTGAATCGGATACCCAGTCTGCTGACATGAAGGGAGAGTCAACAGCCACCCCATCTGGAGGCTGCGGAGGGCAAGAGAATTATTTTGCATTTTAATGCTTCCAGGGAACTCGTGTTAGTTTTCCCTTCTCGTTTTATCTGCCCTTCCTGTTCAGACGACCTTGAGAAGCAGCGAAACAGAATATTTCTAATGTTGGTGTTTTTTCAAGTCCCTTTTGGCAGGGCAAGAGTTGTTTTAGTATCACTTTGGCTGATAAATGACAATTTTTTAAATTTTGTGTTGTGGAGAATTGATCCAAGATGACTTGTAATGTTTGAAACAACGATGCCTAATATGCTTCTTGTTTTGACTAGTCCAGAGTAATCCGTGTGTAGATAGTGAGGCTTTGCGTTTAGATCCTGCTACAGGGATCGCCCGTGTGAACATGGAGGGTTCCTGATAGAGTCAGGCTTTCCCGCCCTGCCCAGCACTTCCTGGCTGGCTGGCAGGCAGCCTGCGGCCTCAGCCCTCTGGGGACCAGTCCCCTCACCTGCAGGACAGGTGTCAGCACCCAGTGGGAGCTGCTATGAGGAGCGAATATGTGTGCAGGGCTCATCCAGGTCAGGAGCTTGGCCAGCACGTGGAGATGAACGTCAGCAGTGACTAGAAGTCCTCAGGTGGGTGTGATCTTTCTTATGTGCTTCTCTCTCTGTCTCCATTTCGGTCTCTGCCTCCTGACTGTGCTGGCTCCCTGGGGCCGGGGTGGGAAGCTGGTGGGCGTCTGCAGGGAGAGAAGGAAATGGCAGGCACAGGGTGTGCTGAGGAGGTCCGGCTGTGGAGCCAGGCTGCTGATTTTATGAGAACCTTGGAGGCAGGCGGCCGGCCTCACTGCTGGCACCACCCCTCAGTTGGAATACTCATAAAAAACATGAAAAATGCTTATGACTGCTTTTCACATATTCTCATTTTCAATCTGACATGAACTCGGTTACTTGCCTCTAAGGACACATGCACACCCCACCCTCACGTCCTGTGTGGGGCAGCCCTCCCGGAGAGCAAGGCTGGTGCTCCTCTCTGAAAACAGCTCTGTGCAGGGGGCGCCCTTCTGAATGGGACCTCAGCCTCCCAGCTCCGGCCGACCCTCCAGCTCACTGGGAGGAATCAGCATTGTGGTGCTCTGGACAGAAGGCGAAGGAGGGAGGACCCTGCAGGACTTCCTCTGTGTAATGGAGACAGCCGGCCCTCCCCACCACTCCCCCAGACTCCTACTTTGCGGGGGGATAGAGGAGACCAAAGGCAACTGCAATTTAAAGTGCAGAATATCCAGCTTCAGTGCTAGTTGTTGCTTTTCCCCAGTTCCCTGGCTCACAGAAGTCAGCCTTCAGATTTTGTAAGTGCGGTTTTCACTGAGTAACTGAGCTAGTAACACAAATGCACTAGGAGATTCATGCTGTAAGTTTCCCTCAAACAAGAAGAGCTTGCCTGCTCCAGCAGTGAGGAGACAGTGGCTGTCCCGCAGCCCCATCCCTGCAGCCCATGTATGAGGTCTGCTGCTGACGTGGACATTCAGTGAATACACAGGGCCAAGACCCGGACACAAGCCCACTCCTTGGGGCGCCCTCTGGGGCTAAACTAGCACCCCTGAGTGCAGGTTTTTTCCATCGCTGCTCTGCCCCTGTCTCCCCCGAGGCCCTCCTGTGTATCCTCGGCCTGCCGTGCCAGAGGCTGGAGGTCTCGGCAGCCTGGCAGCAATGGCCTTGTGTCAATCCAACTCATCAGGAACTGAGGCTGTCCCTCTGGGCTTCAATTTTGACCAAGTGAAATGTCAACGTTTTTTTATTATCGGGAAGTCTTTTAATAGATTTTCACCAGTAGACCTCAGGTCACAGGAGGAAATACACTGCAGAAAGATTAGGCTGGCGCTCTCATCTGGCTTTGCTGAAACTGGTTATATCCACCCTATAAATAGTCACCCTGCACAGCCTTAAGACTTTTGAAAACTCAACCATAAACTACATCAGGGTGCTCAGGGAAATCTTCACTCACAAAATGTCAGAGGTTTAGAAACCTGGGAAAAATGCTCCCTTCCCTTCTCCAGCCTAGCTCCTCACATCGAAGGCCCCAGCAGGGCGGAGTCCCAGGGATGGGCCTGTGGGTGTCCCCGGCCCAGCCTACTTCAGGTTCAGGCCCAGGAGCCTGTCTCTGGGGCATGCCCTGGGCAGCGCTGGGACATGTCCCGGACCAGCACCTGCTCTGTGCGCCCCCATGCTCAGCTCTGGGGCCGTCTCTGGCTTTCTCCAGCCTGCGTGGACTTGTCTTTAACCCAGGCTACTCTGAAAATTTCATTTTCAAATTTCTCAACTGAATTAGTTCTGCTTTTCTGACTTGATTACATCCTAATGGGAGGAACCCTATGTTGTAATTATTTTATTTTTTTCATGTTTCTTTTCCAGTGTTGAGCATCATGCCCGTAATGGGTGATGGCTATTTTGTTACCTTACTGAAATGTGACACATAATCACGAGTAAATACAATACAGAGGAACAGCAATGCAGCAAATGCCTTTGAGCCCATACTGCAATTTGGGAAATAGAAACAGCTATCCTTCCAGGGCTCCCAAATTCCTTCCCTGGTCCTGCGTGCATCCTCACTTCCATCTTGAATTTCGTGGCCAGGATTCACTGTTGTTCCTCATGACCTATCACACATGGTGCAACCTTAACCATGGCTTATGTTTGCATATGTTAACCCTGTGCAAATGATGCCATTTTATTAGTCTCCTGTATTGGTTTTTTCATTCAGTATTATGCTTCAGATGCCCACCCATGTTGGTGTGACTGAGTTTGCTGCTTCTTCATCTGAAAAGATTGCAGTTTATCTATTCTTTTGTCCATTGACATCTAGCTGGTTCTAATTTTTGTTACAATAGATGTTCTTCTAGAAACCTTCTTGCACATGTGCATTGGCGCAGATGTGAGTTTCTGCAGAGTGTACACATCTAGGAGCACACGTCTAGGATGGTTTCATACCAGCTGGTTTCCTGCTGCTGGTGGTGTGCTCATCAGCCCTGCATGAGTCTCTGTCATCCTGCTATTGTGTCAACACTTAGTATTGGCAGATTAGAGTTGTTCCAGTCTGGGGACTGTATAAATTGCTATCCTTGAGGTGTAGTTTATATTTCCCTGCTGTTGAGTATTTTTTCATATGTTCATTTTTATTTTTGTTTTTCCCCTTCTGTCACCTGGCTATCATACCTTTTGCTCACTTTTCTTGCAGATTGTCATTTCTTTATTTACCTTAAGAAGTTAATATCCAGTATCTAGATGATTCAGGTGCTGATTTTTTGTTGATGTCTGTGGTAAACATCATCTGTCAGTTTGTGGCACCTTCTCCTCTCTATCTGTGTAGAAGTCTTTGGAAGTTCTTAATTTTAATGTAACCTAATCTGTATTTTATTCTAAAACGGAAGTTTTTTTAGTTAAAAAACATTTTTCTACACTACAGTCACAAAGATATTTTGCCTCCTTTGTTCTACATTTTTTAAGTTTCAACTTCATTTCATCTGTAGTTGATTTTGTATATAATTAGTTATCCCACATAGATAACTAATTGCTCTGGCAACATCTCATTAAATAGTTATTAATCTACTGATGAGTTAAGCCACTTCTGTCATACTGCATTTCTTTATGTGAGTAGGACTCTTTCTGGACTCTATTCTATCTGAAAGATCTACTGAAGTTCGTGGCCAATTCCATACACTATTTCTTACTATGGCTGCATCCTGGTAACTGGTAGAAAAACTCTCAACCCTGGGACTTTCTTCTGCAGGACTATCTTTGTATGTTTATTGTTCATTAGAAATTTCTGAGACTTCCTTTAAAGCCTACTACCTGGTCAAATTTTATAGATCATGTTTATTAATTTTCAGCTCAAATTGTATCCATACTGAGTTTTCTGACTCTGTTTTGGTTTGATCTTTCAGTTGCCAGGAGAGGAATATTATAATGTCTCATGGTAGATATTTCAATTTGCCTTATTTAACTTTTTTCTTTATTTATTTTGCAGCTATACTATTTTGTTTATACAAGATTGGAATGTATATGTTTCTGATGCAGTGATGTTTCATTATCCACTAATAAATGATGCACTAATATTGCTTTTCTCCCAAATCATTTGCCTTATGGTAATATAGTACTTCTGCTTTATTTAGATTAATAACTGACCTGTTATTTCTTTTCTGTCTTTCATATCTGAGATTTCCATCTGCTTTTTTTTAAGGATATCTGTTTTAAAAATCATACTGATGAACTGTGTTGTATCTAATCTGACAATCTGTCTTTAAATGTTAGGTTTGTATTTTTAAGGGATTTCTAACACATTTATTTCTACCATGTGCTTTCTATTCTGTGGTCTTATTTTTTCCTCCCTTTGTTTCTTTCTTTAAATTATTTTTTTTTCTCATTCCTTTTTTTACCCTTGACAAGTTTGTCCTCTTTTTAAATTCTTTTGGTGGTTTCCATAAGATTTGAGACAGGGGTTTTTAACTTGATTAACTTCAAGTTAAACACATCTTTACTGTCTTTCTAAACAATGTAAGAGACTCAGAATTCTTTCAGATTAATTAGCTCTCTCTTGAGTTATATGCTTCCCAGCATTTTATAAGTTCTGATATTTTATTTCTGTATTTTTATTCTTAGTGTAAGTTAGACCTTATTATTCTTACTTCAAAAGGTCTGCTTGTTTTGATTCATCTTCACATTTACCATTTTCTCTGCATTTCTTTTCTGCCTGTATGTATCCAGATTCTTGTTTTAGGTTGTTTTCCCAACTGTTGTAAATTCTCTCTCAGTTTATGGTTATTTTTTGTTTGTCTTTCTATTGCCCTTACTCTTTAAGGCAGGGACTTTGGGCAACTGACTAGGTTGATGTCAACTTTTAGTAATCCATTGTTCCCTGGTTTCCATTGTTATTGAGAAGCTGGCTTTCAGTCTGGTCGACTTTCCTCTGTTCCCAGTATGTCTTCCAGTTTCACCTGGGAGTTAACCTCTCAGTTTCTGATTGTAAGAGAAAGTCTTTTTGTGCTTCCATTCTTGAAATCTAATATTTTTGGGCATCAAACTGGGTGGACAGTTCCTTTTCATTTCTGGCTGTAAGAAGCTCTCTGCTTTGTCCTTGGTGTTCTGCAGGCTCACCCACTGTGGGTATCTACTTATCCTGGGTAGGATATATCAGGCTTCCTTAATGTAAAGATTTTTGTCTTTTTCTTCCTCTGGAAAGTGATTAGTCATTTTCTTTTCAAATATCACTTCTTTGTTGTTATTATATTCTAATATCCAGATAGATGGATAGAAGGTCCACATAGTCTGTATTTCATGTCTCCAAGGTTTGTTTTCATTTTCTGTTTTTTTCCTCTCACCTACATTCCGGATGCTGTCTCTATATGTTTTCCAGCTTAGTTCTAATATATGCCTATTATAATAATTAAGAACCCATTGGTTTTCTCCTCTTAATGATTAATTTTTGCACATCTAGTTACTACACCTGCTTCTTCTATGAGCTTCTTAGTTATTTTGAAAGTCTTTTGTTTTTTTGTCATATTTTTAGGATTCTTTTTTCCCCCTTATTAGGCGAAGTTTACGTGTTCTGGTAATTTAATCATCTGAGGACTAGTGAACCTTATTATGTTGGCTGTTTTAATTTTTGCTTCTGCATCTGCTCGGGACCTTGTTTCCTCAAATGTTTTCTGTTCTTTTTCTTCATTGTGAACTTCATTGTGATTACTAGAACTTTATCTGTGGAAATTCTTGATATTTTTATTTAAGATGTGTTTCCCTGGAGAGACCTCATGACTTTAGCCAGGGTACTGAGTAGATCACCAACTGCTTTAGTATGATTACTTCCAATTTTCATTTCCAAATAATTTTAGACTTATGAAAATAGTACAGAATTCCCATACTCTTATCACACAGCTTCCCTTAATTTTAATACTCACATACCCAGAGCATAATCCTGAAATTCAGGAAATTAACGTGATTATAGTACCTGTAATTAAACTACAGATCATATTCAGATTTTACCAGTTTTCCACTAACATCCCACTTCTGTTCCAGGACCCCATCCAGGGTGCCATGTTACGTTTATATTTCCTTAACTTCCCAAATCTGTCAGTTCCTTGGTACTTTCTAGTCATGATCTGACACTTCAGAACAATGCTGTAGAATGTCTGTCCGTTCAGGTTTGTCTGATGTTTCCTCATGATTTCATTGAGTTTGTACATTTTGCTCAAGATGGCATGGAAATGATGTAGTATCATTGTTGGGTAGCATAGCATGGCCACTGTACACCAGATTCTCAGTTTGGGGTTACTAGAACGTACAGAGGCATGAATGACTGAGAACCCTGAACCTATGTAAAGGCAAATTTGTACTTGTCCGCCCAGAGACAAACCCTGGAGAATTGTGTTTCATTATTGTGTTTCTCCTTGGGAGTGTTTTTCCATCTTTCTGTCTTTTTTTGTTTATAGGTGTAGACCTTCCTAGTTCTATTAAATTGGGAACTCTGAGTCTTTTGAAGTGAGCAAATGCACTCAGACCTGGTACTATCTCTGAATTCATCTCTTACTGATTTTGCCTTTGGTCATTTTCCTCCATTTATTAGCTTGAATTAAGAGAAATACATACATGTGTGTGTATATAAAAATCTATGTAATATTATCTATTCCTTTAGAAATTCTGTGACAGAGGGTTTGAGGTTATTTGACTTGCCATGCAGTAATTCTTATTTGAATAAATTAGTAGATAGGAGCATGTAAAAATAAGTTTATTTTAGGCATGTCTTTCCAGAAAACACTCAGATGTTGCTAATACTCTGTACAAAGTTGTTTGTTGTACTATTATTTATAACAGGGAAAGACTGGGAATCAACTCAAAGTATGGTTAAGTAAATGATGGCACTAATTTGACAAAATAGTTGATAAAATACGTAGCCATTGAAGTTATGTCCTTGAGGGAATTTTAACGGTGTGAGATGATATCGACAATTTGTGAATCAGGATGAGGTTAAAGTGTGGATAAAATACACAGAGAACTTTGGTAAGAAGCGCATCAACAGTCAACAGGGTTTTGTCATGATGCACATACATTTCCATGCTTTGAACTTCTCCACATTGGTTACATTTATAGCTGTTTTAATCAGAGGAAATTAAGGTAAGGGAGGGAGGTGAAATTTCAAGCTGCACTAACTTAATACATATTTCCTGAGCACCTGCACACTTATCAGTGCTGTACAATGCAGCTGTCTGCTCGGCCAGAGGTGCAAATCGCAATTCATGGGGTAGATTAAAGACAAGTGTCCCGGTTAGAGGTCCCTCCACTCACCCGGGGGCTTAGATGGCCACAGAGCCTTTGCAGAGGTGACCATGAAGTGATACGTATTTTTACTTCTCTGTTCCCACTTCCCAGTAACTAATAAAATGAGGGACTTTTCAGCGTGATGGAAAAAGCAGTAACGTTCTATTTCCCTGGCCGTATATGCCACCCGGCTGCCCTTCTGTGGCGCCAACCCCAGCTCGGCGCCCAACGGACTGGACTCACAGGAAAGAGGCCTCCTCTTCCGAGCTGCACTTCCTTGGCCTGTAGGGGGCACTTTTCTAGGATTCATTGGGATTTTGTGATTCCAAAGCTGGGGTTGCTATAGAGAGCAAATTTTATTTTGTGAATATTTTTACCAGGGACATGTTGTTTGAGTATAAAATGCGGCTTTTCTAAAACTCAATTCTTCCTTCAGAGGAGCCTTTTGGGGCCTTAGAAATACGGCACCTGGTGGACAGGACCAGTCTAGGGCTGCTCCTTCAGGAACTGCCATCGGGATTTACGGGCAGCCTGACAGCATGGGGGCCTCACTGCTAGACGAGCCCTAGGGGCCACCTCTTTGCGTGTGGGCATGGTGATGGAGAGCAGAGAGGTGGCCCTTGGTGACCCTGCTATGGCAGGGTGGCAGGGGAGGTGACATGAATAGGATTTGGCTCCCTCAATGAGTCTCCTAAGGATTTATGTCTTAGAAAACAAAAGCATTTCAATCTAATCTAGTAATAGTAACATAAATTAAGTTTTGAAGGTGTTTATTGGAGTGTTAATTATTTTCAGTACATTTGAAATATGTTACAGTTAAAGCGTTCTTAAGTTGAAAGGGAAATGTTCTCAGGGTGGATCCCCCAAACGTGATGGAGGCATCTGTTTGCAGGAAGCCCAAGACAGAAGACCACTGTGTCTGGGACACATTTATGGTTGTGATCGATGACCACCCTACGTGATCCCACGTGGCTGCTGGGCTTGAGGACGGCAGGGAGCTGCTTATTCGTTGCCAACAGCACCTGGAAGGGAGGTGGGAACCCCGTAAGGATTGTGACCCAGGCTGCTGTGAGCTGTCACTCTGGGTGTGGGGACCCCCTTCTTGAAGAGGAGTATTCACAGGGCTTTCCCCTAAATAAGCATCCTTGTCCCCTTTGGTCCATTTCACCATCCATCCTTTTCTGGTGGTCGCACCTGAAAGGCACCAAATGATCCGTTTAGAAAGCTTTCCTTTCCATCTCATGTCCTTTAATCTGGGCAGTGGGGAGAAAGAGGTATTCACTTCTGTCCTCTCATTTAAATTCTTTCTCATGTCTTTCAAAAGAGAGCACAGCCCACGTATAGATAGCTGTCAACCATCAGCCCTGGTATTTTGACACCAAAGGTTATTTGTCTCCTTTTAAATTATGTATTATTCGTACTCAGGGGGAGATGTTTGCTTGCTGTGGATGCGGAAATACTGAATTCTTAAACTGAGCTGGGTCTGTTCTTCCAAGTTCTTCTGATTAATCTTAACCTCTTATTGTCATCAAGCTACACAGTTAAGTACAAGGACAGGAGGTGCAGGAGAAGAAGGCAAGAAATCTGCTTTCTTTGTGTCATGTAAAATTATCTCTCAGGCTGGACTTCATCAGAAGTTATACTTGTGGACTGTGCACTTTCACCGTAAAAGAAAAAAAAGCAAGAAAAGAAAACAGGTGGTGTATCTGCAGTTTCTCACCACTCCTGAAATTATCCCTGACCTCCTACTTAAACCACAAAGACCTGTGGAAGATGATATAATTCCTACACTGTACATCATTACCTTCTGATCAGGGCAAAGGATGGAAACCTGGTCTACTAGTGAGTAATGGCCAATGTTAAACATCATGATATAGTTTTGACCTAGAATTGCAGAAAATATTAGATTCTTTCCCTCTGAAATCGTAGCCATTACTATGCAATTATTCCTAAGTAACTGGGTCTATTTATGTACAAAGTTGACTTATTGGCTAGTTTTGGTCCTAAAAAATGTGATAGTCCATTGTTAGGATGTCTCCTTTGATTGGCATCCCCTATATCCAAGTCAATATCATCTGCATTTTTCATGCAAATTTTGGCAAAACTGTTAGGATAATTGGGCACTGAGGATTGTTAGAAGTCTTTATTATGTGGAGATGCCCGAATAACGTCTGTTCCAACATTTCTGTGATTTGTGGCTGCTCTGTGTCTGCCACATTCTCAGGGACCTTCCAAGCAAGAAACAAAGACATTCAATATAAACTGCACTTCACGTAAAGCCCTTCACACTCTCTGAGGAGTGTGTACCGGATCTGGGTCAGCCTCAGCTTCAACAAAAAGGCAAGGACTCACCCAGGGACGCACCCAGTTTAAATGTAAACACTGATCATAGAGTGTTTCCTTTCCTACTTTCAGACATGAATATAACTGACGAGCTCCGTGTGTATTAAGGCCATTGCTCTTCAGCTAAATGGCTCTTTGACTGTCAACATAACACTCACATTCTAATCCTGGGGCTTAGGGACTCAGAGTAGCTCGGAAGTACTTTTTGCATGCTTTTCTACAGCTTTGTGCCCAAGTCACTGCTGAAATGTGGCATCCCTTCTCAAGAAAGGGACAGTTTTTGGTGCAATGTGGACAGGACCAGTCTTGCTGGCAGAGATGTGGTCAGGGGCTGCCACCAAGAAAGGGCTGGTACCCCTGATGCTGTCACCAGGCTCCAGATAGCCTGGTGTCTGAGTCCACACCCCCTGGCCCTGGGCCGTGGCCCTTGTGCCCTGTCCCATTGAGTACATGACATCATGTGAGCTGTGTGCAGGGGTGGGACGTGGGACTGCTTGAAGTTGGAAGGAGCTAATGTAGGGCCTTGGCTGTGGTATGAGGGAATGGGGGTACAGATTTCATAAGAAAGAGACATCACCCAGTTGGAGCCCTGGGGTGAGGTGTGGCTCTCACAGTTCTAGGGGCAGTTGGAAGCAGGTTCAAATTCCTTTCTCATGGGCCCCAGGGGGCTTTTACCTTCCCACTCTGTTTCCCCATTTACATCCATCCTTCAGTCCCAGCTACCTGCCCAGGGATCCTGGGCTCAGCTGCCCAAGATGATGCCCGACACTGAGCAGCTCCCACAGTGACATCAAACAAAATCTCTGTGCAAAGCTCCTTATTCTACATCATTTCTACGGGTCTCTTTCCCAAACTGGTATCTATAATGTACACATGTGTGTATTTGTATTGTATGTGTGTGTATATGAGTATATTACATGCATGTATATGCAGGGGAATAACTGTGTGTCTTATATGGCTATAGGGACTTTTCTGGTTCCTTTCAGATATTTTTTTTAACCCTCTATACTTCTAAACTTTTCTTTTTGACTTTTGTAGAGATTCTGAGAAAAACTTTGTGAATCTGCCTTTCCCTTGCCCGTCAGTGCCCAGTGGATCTGTCCACCACCCCTGAGCCAAGTGGCATTAGGGTAGGCAGACCAACAGTCAGAGCAAGGGATATACCTATTTTCTGACTTTCTCTCTTTGGGGGCTGACATGACCAGGGAGACCCAGAGGCACTGACCTGAACCAAAGAAGAAAACAAAACCAAACACAACTAAATTGGGATATACATTAAAGAAGAAGATAGAGTTTCTGATTACTTCAGAAATTAGGGGCATGTGAAATGAATAACTGAGACATCAAGAGACAGGATTCAGGGGAGAAAATGTCAGGGTACTTTAGGACAGCTCTGAGAGATGGAACATGAGAGGACTGTTCCAGAGGCAGAAAGGGATGTTTGGGAGCAACAGTTAGGCAAATAATAGATGGGAATTTCAGAGCTAAGGAGATGACCACATTTGCAGCTTGAAATTGCTAACCAACATATGCAATTAGGCATCCCTAAAATAAAACAAAAAAATCTAACGCATTTTCAGGTGCAGGTACCCAGTTATTAACAAAAAATAGATATTAGGTTACTGTCATTTATCTCAAGGTTCAACAGTACAAATAAAACAGAGTGAAACACTATAAAACTCAGCCAAATTATAGGTGGCTCAGGAAACAGACTGCACACCTGGATTTCTATACCCAGCCAACCTATCATTGACCTAATGAAGTGAAAGATATTTACCGATATATACATTTCAGAGAATACACAAACTAGGGGTCTTATCTGAGCAAAGTATTAAATGGATTGCAATGCACTTGGGTCAGAATTGGGGAGGGCAGAAACAGCCACAGTTGCTCTGATGATCCAAGCTTGTCCTGCCCAATGCCCCAGGGATGATCATATAGTATCTGGGAAGGTGTAATTGGGTGCTAAGTTATGTTCCTTGAAATAGAAGAGACATACTTCCAGGGACATCTTACAGTGATCTAATATAAAATGTACTAAATCCTGTCAGCAAAAATCCAAAATTATACTGCAAAGAATTCATCTTTGGGTAGAGGGTGGGCAGTAAAATATTCCAAATATGTCAGCATAAATTTTCACTTGAGTAGGACATGGTTCAGGGATGGGGAAATAGAATAATGAGATGCAGTGTGCAGTCACATCATTTCCATATTTTAAAGTAGTAAGTCTTCCATTGTGAGTGTAAGGAAAGGGTAGGGTAAGCATGAGATTCCTAAATTGAGGAGAAGGAAAGGGAATGGCATTAAATTAAATGGCAGTAAAGGAATACAGAGATGGGGAAAAGGGTGAAGTCAGGCAAAATAAATATTAAAGCAAAATCAAAGTTAAAATCAAGTATCTGGACCCTAACATCAATTGTGAAAGAACTGAATTGTCCCATGAAAGAGCAGAGACTGCCTGATGAGGTTAAGAACCAACTCCAGCTTTGAGTTATTAATGAAATTGTTTATTTCCATGTCTTCAGTGTCTTCTCAGAATGCCTCCCACTAGTAGACACTCAAAGTGTCTTTTAATGCATCAGCAAATGCATGGCACCATCTCACAGGTTTCTGCTGGATACGGTACCACTTAGAGGGGCAAGGAAATAGAGCTAATATGTTTTTGAAAGGTCTCCAGCAATAAGATGAGTGTACAAAATAGTTTCTGCTCAATCCTCAGTTGATCAGTTAATCTGTTAGTTGGGCAACACCATCCACTTTAATATTTTATTAATTGATGTTTACTGCATGTAAAACAGTATGTTCTACAATGAACAGTGTCTCAGGAGGTAGTTTTGTTTACTGGAATGAAGGGAGCTTGAAAAAAGTCTGGACAACTGTGATCCTATTTACAAAAACATATAATTCCTTATCTAGTGATAACAGTTTCTGGTAAAAATGTGTCAGCATTCTGGTTCATGCTTCTGGCTTGTTACGCTTCTCACCATGTTCCTGTGCCTGACCAGCTTGAGTCCCTCGGGATACTTCCACTGGGGGATCACTCTGGAGGCACGCAGGCCCTCCCTGGCCCTGCTTCCCTCTGTTACCCCAGCCTGGCATGCACCTGTTGAAGCTCTCCTGTTTGCACCTCTAGCTACTAAAGCTCTGAATACTCAGGGTCCGTGGAAGGCTTGATCTATCATTACCTGGAAACTTCCTGCAACCATGGACGCCCTGAAAGCAAAGGGATGAGGATGGGCAGGTGTGGTGCCATCTGTGTGCCTCATGTTATCCCCTCCTCCTCTTCCTACTCAGCCTCGCTGTCCCATCCGCTTCGCAGTGGGAGGTGGGCAGCCGTGGAGAGCACTGCAGTGTGGTGCCCGCCTTTCCACCAGAGCCCACTGGAAAACCTCATCCCTGTGAAGGCGACAAGTGGTGTTCCCCTGCCCACGTGGCCAGGTGTGGGCCACGAGATGTCCACACCAGCCACGCTATGGAGCTGGGACAGTGGCTGCACAGGAGGCATTTGCTGTTGCCTGGCATAAGACCACGTGCTGTTGGCTCCAAAACTGCCTTTTAAATGGCAGCAATTTGGGCTTGACATGCATCCCCGGTAGGAAAAGCAACAAATGGGCTGTTTTTTGCCTTTATACTATTGCTTTTTGGAGCTGGTTCCCCAGTGTACCATTCTGGAAAAAATGTCCACATAAATAAATGATGAGTTTTGCCAGCCCTCCTTGTGACTGCTTTGCCTGTCTCCAGAGCCGTATCTGCATGGGGCAGGAAGCAGTTTAGGATTCGGGAAGAAAATGAAGTGGCCACATACACCATCTCATTCACCATGTTAATGATGCCTGCTTGGTTTCTACCATTTTTCCTCCCAGTGGCTACCATGCTTCTGTCACCTGGTCATGCATTGGGAGGCAGTGTGGAAATCTCCAAACAAAGGTACACCGCCATCACTTTAGATAGTTTTCTAGAGGCCTCCTTGATTCTTGGGGAGAAAATGAAGCACTCCACATCACAGGTCCCCACAGTGGGGGCTTCCAAGGATCTGTCTGTGCAGATGGAGAGGGCACAGGAGGCTGGTGACCAGAGCGGGAGGCGACCTTCCAGGAACTGTGCACATGGTGGCTGCTGCACTGGGGATCTAAGATGATTCCGTATCTGCTTAGCCTGACTCCATCCAATGTCAGAAAATCAAGAATGCTAATGAGGAAATGGAAAGTTATGCAAGCAGAGTAATTTATTAACTAAGCACTGCTTTTGTCATGGACAGGGATGGGGAGGGGAGGTGAGGAGAAAGAGAGAGGAGGTTGAAAGCATCACAGAAGAGCTGCTTTGGGTGCTGGAGCTCCGGAGGTGCTTGTTTCCTGCCTCATCTGCTTGGTTGTCCAGGGCAGACTCTTGCTTGCTTCCTTACCTGCGCTTCCCCTTCATTCGCGTTCCCTGCTTGGACTTTCTCCTCCCAAATCATTGCAGTGGGTGAGCTGTGTACCTTCCTTTGGCTGTGATCTTATAATAGTCAGTTTTGTTGTCTTGTGTACATACATTTTATATTGACACAAATGACATTGCTGGTGGGCTTATGAGATGGTGCAGCTCCTGTGGAAGATGGTATAGCAGCTCCTCAATAATTAAAACTGAAATTATCATGGGATCCAGCAATTCCATTTCCTGGGATGTACACTGAAGAATGGAAAGGACTCCAACAGATCATATTTGTAAACCTCTGTTCGTAGCAGCATCATTCACAATAACCAAAAAGTGGGAAACCCAAATGCCTTTTGACAAATGAATGGGTATACAGAATGTGGTCTACCACAGCAGAACATTATTCAGCCTTAAAAAGGGAGGAAATGCTGGGATGCAACAACAGGGATGAATCTTGAAGACATTATACTGAGTGAAATAGGCCAATCACAAAAGAATACATGTTGTATGATTCCATTTACATGAGGTCCCGAGAGAAGCTACATCCCTACAGAGAGTAGAATGGTGGGTGACAGGCTGGGGGTAAAGCAGGGTGGGGAGTCAGTGCTCAATGGGTACCAAGTTCTAGTTTTGGAAGATGAAGAATTTCTGGAGATGGGCAGTGATGATGGTTTCAGAACAATTGGAATTGTTAAGGTAACGTATACAGGTTAAGGTCAGTTAAAACCATAAATTTTACTTTATATATTTTGTTATAATACACTTTTTTAAAGCAAGATACTAATGGCAAAATGCTACAATATCATTCTATATTTGCTTTTCCTCTCAGCACTAATAATTTCTCCATATTATAGAATATTTGCATCATCCTTGCTTCTGACGGCTGCCTACTCACGGTCTCATGGTGTGCAATGACAGTATTTCAGTGATCTTCTCAAAGCGACCCTGCTCAGAATCCCTCCAACTTCCTGTCACCACAGGACACTGTGGGGGACATTCTCACGTGTGTATCCTTTGGTTTCTCTACTCTGTGCTCTGGGAGCAGAATCGCTGGGCTGGACAATGTATACCCGCTAAACTTAACTCAGTCACGCCAGTTTATACTCCAAAAGGCTGCGATCTAAATGGGGACCACTGTGGGGCAAGATGCTGCCTTTTTCCTACTTTTATGCCAGTCCACCTTCAGATACCCAGGCTGGTGGATGCCAAGTGGTGGACTGACAGTTTTAATGTTAAATTCTCTAATTATTATTGAACTCGAGCATATTTTTCATGTCTTGTTAACCTTTGGGTTTCCTCTTTATGTGAATTGCCTCTCCATGTTCTTTGCCTCTGTATCTATTGTGTTTTTTTATTTTAGATTTATAGGCATTTCTTGCATATTCTAGATAATATGGTCCCTTGTTGGTTTTAGATATTGTAAATATATCCTCTCAATCTGTTATCTGTTGCTAACTTTGCCCATGTGTTTTTCATTATCATCAATCCCTATTTAGTGTAATAAATTCAACATATTTTGTCTTTGATTAGATCATTTATTTTTAATCTCTCTTGCCTCATGAAAATGTATTTTAACATATAAATTTTATTTTACAGACTTTTCTAGATCTGTCCACATATAATGTTTTTAATATAATGTTTTCATGTTGCTAAGTTCTAAGTATTTCACAATTCCCTTTTTAGCAAAATGCATATTGTAGAGATTCCAGAAACAGAGGGATTTTTTGAGTTGTACTTTTAAAAATAAATTTCTATTTTATTCATTGTTGAAGGAGAACATGGTTTTATAAAATTGGTTGTAATATGTGGTTGGTATCTGTAGCTCTTCCTTGTACACTCAGAAATAATGCTCTTCAGACATTCTGCTGTGAAAGACCAGGGGCGTTTTTGTTTTTTAATTTCCAATGTGTCCCATACCATTTCAAAATGCAAAAATATGAAATACTGGAAAAATAATGTAATTGGGTGTCTCAGCAGTGACATATCATTGCAAAACTTTCTAAATTTTCTCAAATTTTATGTTTATTTCATTGCAGACAGGAAAGAAACAGTGGTGGGTGGGCGGGCACTATGTAGCCAGAGGGACTGTTTGTTCTCTGTTTGTTGGGCTGAAAGTTCCATCTAAAAATCACTTGACTTTATTAAGTGCATTAATCATATAGCCTCTAACTCTGCTTATTTAAGTTTTGCTTCTTCTTTCATGTCCTTTATTGGACAGATAAGGTTTAAATTACAAGTTAAAATGACACATTTCATTTTTATTCTACAGTGGTTTCCTAAAATTAAAAACCTATAATTATGTTTATTATGCTATTGACCTTTTTTTCTGGGATAAAATTAACTTACAATAAAATGTGCTAGTCTCAAGTCCTTAGTTTGATGAGGCAATTGCACACACCACCTCTGTACCACCACCTTCAAAACAATGTTTGTCTTGCCTCAAAGACCCTCCAGATCCTTCCCATTCAGTCTCTGTTTTCCCCTAGAGATGGCAATACTCTGACTTCTGTAGATGTCCTTGCCTATTCTTGTACTCTTGATTTTAGGCATTATGCGGGTCTCTGTGCCTGGCTTCTACTGTTTAACATAATTGTTTTAAAATCATTCATATTTGCAATTGTGTGTCATTACTTCTTATTGCTAAATAACATTCTATCCTATGAATATATGAATATAATGTGACTTCTAAAAGTCCATTCTTCTTTTGATGGACATTTTGATTATTTGTAGTTTGGGCTGTCATCAGTCAAACTGCTATAAACATTCTTGTATGGTCTTTTTTTGTCATTATGTATTTTCGTTTCTCCGGAGAAAAAACTCACTAGTGGAATTGTGGCCATAGGGTATATACATGTTTAACTTTTTGAGAACTTTAGCTTTTTGGTACGTTACTCTCCAGAGTAATGTACCATTTTACACTTCCATTGGCAGCATGCAGGATCACCTGCTGCTCTGCTCCCTTGCCCGCATGTGCGCTGCCAGCCCTTTGAAACGTTTTAGAGGTATCACAGTGTAATTTTCATTTTCATTCCCTTCATGACTAATTGCTTAGTTGGCCATTTAAGTGCTTATTGTCCATTCACATATCTTTTGTTACATGCCTATTTACATCTTTTGCTCAAAGAAAAATATTGGGTTGTCTCTGTATTGCCAAACTTGCAAAATTTTATGTAAACATATCAGATGTATACACCACTGATTTTTTTTCTAGTTTGTGATTTATTGACCTATTGTTTCAAGATCCCTTTGAATTAGCAGAAATTTTTAATTTTGATGAAGTCAAAGTAATCAGTAATTTTATTTTTTGTGGGTTATACTTTTCATGTTCTGTTCTAGAAATCTGTGTCTTTCTCAAGACTGCAGATATATTTTATGTTTTCTTCTAGAAACATGGGTTTTAATTTCATGTTTAGGCCTATAATTGACCTCGGGTTTAATTTTTTTATATGGAGTGAGATAAGATACAGGTTCATTTTTCTTTGCTATATGGCTATCTACTGTTACAATAATATTTATTAAAATATTTTCTCTATTATATTGACTTGGTACATTTGACAAAAATCAGTTGACAGTATATGTGGCAGTCTGTTTCATCCTCCTGTTTGTTCCATTGATCTATTTACTTATTTTTTATGCCAGTATCAAGCTCACTCATAGACTTATAGTAGGTCTGAAATTCAGAAGGTGTTCGTCCTCCAAATTTGTCTTTCTTTTCCAAGATTGCTTTTACTACTGTACTTTCTTTGCATTTCCATACATAGTTTATAACCATCTTATCAATTTCTTTTTTAAAAAGTTTCCTGGTATTTTGATAGTGCTTGCATGGAATCCATAGATCAATTGGAGGACTGGCATCTTAAAACAAATTTCACATGTCCACGTCCCTGTCAAACATACAAAGGCTTTTGGTGTATTCTTGTATCTGTCTGAGATTTCTTTTTTTCATTTTTGCCTATTCCACATTCACATTAAGAAGAATTTTGTAACTCTAGTTCTGGAGGAATATGGATTTATTCCACCTGCCTTCCCTTATTCTTACTTAATAAGATCCCTCTTACATTTTATTAAGTCAGTTGATCCCTCTTACATTTCATATCCCTGCCAGAGCCTTCTGGACTTGGCTTCTTTTTACCTGATCTTCCTCCAAAAATGTTTTCAAGGTGGATCTTTCTGTATCTAATCCTCTAAGGTTTTGTGTTTTTGTGTGTCGGGCGCCATTTTTAATTTGCTTCCATATTTAAATAAAACCTTGATTGACTGAATGATGATAGGTTCAAGGTTTTATGCCCCTTCATCGGTTTAAAAATATTAATTCATGTCTTCCTCCATCTTAAATTGCCATTGAGAAATCTAATGACAATTTGCTTCTTGTCCCTTTGTAAGTGACTTGTTCTTTTTCTCTTGAAGCTATCAGAAGTTTTTCTTTCTTTGATATTCTTAAACTTCCTAGATGTGGCTAAGGGCAGGTTTTGCCTTACCTCACCTATTTGGTCCCCTCTGAGTACTTGTAGCAGGAGATCTTTCATCCCTACTTTAAACAATTTTTCCATGACTTTTCTCTGAATTTTGGAATTCAGTTGTGAGGATGTGAACATGTTGAATTCTATCCTTTTAACTTTTCCTTTATGTTTGTACTTGTTTTTCCTCTTCTGATACCCTCTGGTTGGGTTTCTCAAGATGATCTGCTTTGCTTGTAGGTATTATATGCGTTTTCTCATCTACTGTGTTAATTTCAATCATTATATTTTTCATCGTCAATATTTTGGCATTTTTTTAGTCTGGATGCAGAGTGCTTGAGTTCAAACGCAGCTCTGCTTCTCTCCAACTCTAAGCTACTTCATCTCTCTGTGCTCGTTTCCTAACCTTAATAATGGGCATTACAACAACTGCCTTAGACGCTCACTGGAGGAATGGGGTAGGTGAAGTATGTCAGGCAGACAGGAGAGTTTCCAGAACACAGGGACATCATTTGTTGTGCTCACCTTTTAGCGGCTATTCATTCTGCACAGGCAAATGCCCAGTTTGTCCCAACAGCTCCCACCATGTCCTGTGTGTTGTCTGGCACTGGGTGGGCTGTCACAGGGACAGGGATGCTCTTCCATCCAGCAGTCTGTACCTGTGGGTGCCTGTCCCCCGCTGTGCACAGTTGCCTGACAGGGGTGAGCCCCTCTCTTTCAGGCCTTGGTTTGAGGTTAGGAGAGGGGATCAGACTCAGGGCAGAATACCCAGAGGACACAGAACCCCTGCAGACCCAGAAGTCTAAGGCAAAGTCGTTTTCCTATTCACTGTAATCTCTTTCTCTCTTTCTCTCCTTTTTCCCCTCCTTCCTTCCTTTTATTTTCTGTCTCCTGGTCTTTTATTTCTGTTTTTGTGCCTCTAGAATGAGGGAATGACTGATTTTCCCATTCTTTTGTACTACTTCAGGAGTGGGTTCTCATCATATGTGTATTCGTCAGTGAGCACTGTGCATAAGAGTCCATCCTGACCGTCACAAAATGTGCTGCCTGTTGTGCTATTTTCACTACCATACATTTACATATTACCTTTCTCTCTTTTATAATTTTGTAAAGTTAACGGGATGTTTAAACAGTAAAGTAAATCAACAAAAATTGTGATGCTATTAGATGAAGAGAAGAAAACAATTATGTTGAGATGCAGTTACGAGATGTGATCAGAATCTGTCACCATTGCAGTGAAGGGTGCGTACCTCCCAGCCTTCCACCCAGGTGATGAAATAGATAAAATCCCAGGAAGGGAGACACAACTTTTGAATTCATTATTCACAATATATTGGATCTTCCTTTTGTGATAGGCAAACATTTGACTGAAGCTATGCTTGTAAACATTTCTCAAATTCTGATGGTCTCTGGCCACTGATGCATATTCACGATAAGCTTTGTCCACTAGAATGTTACAATTGCAGTGAAATTATGTCTGTCCTCACACAGAGACCCTCACACACCCGTTGGGAGAGGATTGTCATTTTCCGCGATAGGTGCATAGCTATCTCTGAAGAACTCAGGAGGGGAAATAAAATCAATTTTGGAAAATTAGGGGTGACTCTAGCCTTGTCAAATTGGACTTGTGGGTGTAAATGTCTTCAGCCTAAATAACTAATGAGAGGGGCCACTTTCATCAGGTGAGCCTTTCAGATCAATTCAGCCTTGATTTTGTTTGATTAGGTACTTACAATTTTAAAATTAGAAATATAAAGCATCACCCTTCATAGAAAAGTGTATAGCACCTTTGAAAACTTGTCAGCAGATCTGAACTGAGGTTTTCTAACAGCACATGAAGTAGGACTAGTTCCTGAAAAGAGCGAGTTCTAGCCTCCCAGCCTGAGGATGCTGCTGGTCTGGTCCCTGCCCTGTGCCCACCCCCCGTGCCCAGGCCTGACGGGACTGGGCCCCCCACCCTGCAAACCACTTTCATCCTGAATTTCCAAAAGCCCTTTGTAATTAGTTCTGACTTTTAAACTCATCCTACAAATCAATTATGCATGTTAAAAATAAACAAAACTTACACAGGATAATAACTACAGTGTTAGAGGGGTCCTTTCTACAATGTCTTCTGTACAGTGTCGGGAGCTGTAGGGGTAAAACTACAATTAACTTTGAAAAAAAGAAGTCCAGAAGCAATAGATTTTTGAAAAGTTAAAACTGAGGTCTGATAATAAATTTTTAAAAGTCTTATTTAAAAAGCAGTATTTATTCCTTACTTTTTTCTTTTAGTAGCACCTCTTGGCAAATACATGAAATTGCATTAATCTGGAAACATATGTGATGAGGAAAGGGTGCTTATAAGTCACGGGCATGACCGTACTTCTACACATTAAATTATGAATCATGAATAAAATTGCAACAGATGTAATAATGCTCATAAACATAGTTTCATAAAAGACTTTAGTACACAGTGGAATTTTGTAGGCAAAAAAGGTGTCCTCGTATATGCTAGCTGAGTCTCCCAAGGCGGGGCAGCTGTAATTAGTTGTTCATAGCAGTGAGGTCTGCAGAACAATTTTAAACTCCCTATGAACAGTCACCCGTGGATTCAGAAATGGGGCTCTATTACTGGAGCACATCATTCTTCATGGCACATGATTCTGTGTTGTGTCTGTCTTGGAAAAGTAGGACAAGTTTAGTTCTAATGGTGTCTTTTTGCATTTGGAGTGGGTGAATTGTCTGCAGGAGTCAGACAGACTCGGCTTTTGACATTATTCCCTTGTGATTCCCAAACAATGACAGCACTTACAAAGAAATCTCAGGCTTGGGATAGCCTTGGACACATGCAAATAGCTTAAAATGCTGAAGCATTCAAGTAAATTCTGCAGAAGCATGACTGTAGCTCTGTGGCTGAGGCACCTGTGATATCTCGGATCTGCAAAGCTCACATTTGAGAACTGTCATGAAGCCTGGATATTCTCAGCCGGCCATCACAGCTTTCCCATCACATATTTATGGCAGGCAGTAAACCTCCCCTTAGCTTTCAGGGCTGGTGGGAGGGATGAGAACTATGCAAAAACAGAGGGAATCCATGCCAAGGCAGTGGGTCAGGCTCAGCTCACCTCATGTAATCAGAAAAAGGTGGGATGCCTCATACGTTTTCATTTCAGGCCCCTTTCTGTCCTTCCTCATAAGTTTAAAGAGATTTCTGAAATCAAGTAGCTGACACTGAATGAACTTTATTACTGATACAACCGTGACCTTGCAGGGTAATTAGCAAGCTTCATGCATGTCTGAAGAGGACAGAGAGGTGGTCTGTAATCTTTCAAGCATTGAAATATCTCTTTTCCCTTAAAGAAAAATTTAATGAAAGGTGCCATTAAAATGGAAGCCTTTTGTCCACACATAGAATGTCTCAGTGTGGGGCCTCTCTTAAGACATTTAAGCGCTCCCTGCAGAGCAAAGGGCCCTGGAGGTTATGCAGTCAAAAGCTCAAGCTCCCGTCCCTAGATGCCCGCCCTCCCCACGGGGACCATGGGCGAGTGTGTCAGGAAAACCTGCCTTCTAAGAACTGAGCCAGAAACAAGAAATCATTTCCTACGGGTGGCCAAATAGGCAGGTGCGTGACCGTGACATCTGCTCCAGAGCCGGGCCCAGTGGGCCACTCCCACTGTTGGCACTCTTAGCTTAGAATCAGAGAGGTCGTCCACTAGGCTCATTGATCAGAAGGCTGACTTCAGGCCGATGAATGTCTAACACAGGTCACTGGAGAGAATCTTGGTCCCATAGCTCTGAGAGGGGAATGTGTAAAGAAGAAACTCCCTCCCTTGTGAGGTGATGACGGCATTGTGAGCATTAGCTCCCGGACTTAGGTTTTGAGAATCAAACGTTAAATTATGTTTCTTATTTGGTAGGTTAGGTTTTCAATGATGTACAAATAATTTCTAAGTCACTTGATTCTGACCTGCTCACCCCTTAATTACGGCCATTCTGCATGTTTGCCACGTCCTCTCTGGTGACTCTCTCCTTATCCCTGAATAAAAGCATTATTTGGATATACTCTAGATCGTAAGAGGTGAGAAAATGAAACAGCTTTCCAACCAAGTAGTTACAAATCTCACTCTCGAATTTATGTTTTTGATTGTTAAAAAAACACTAAAATTAAAGACAAGACTGTTGCCCAGAAGAGAGGACCACGCATCGTTTGCTCCCAACAGCTCACGGGGACTGGGCTCTGTCGCGCTGCAGGTGACTCGCTAACTCACAGGTAGATGTCTGCAGAGCAGACACATGCCACCTGCCCATGATGGCACCAGTGACCAGGTATGAGGCTACGTTGGTAGTCAGCCCCGTTCCTGGCCTCGGGGGTACTTCAGGGCCCCATGAGGTCAGGGTTAATAGCACAGATGCTGGAGTCAGACTGTCTGGGTCTGAATTCTCATTCCTTCATTCAATAGCCATGTGATGACCTGGAGACCCTCATCCCCAGCAAGGACCAGGGCCAGAGCCTACCCCTGTCCTCTTCTCTGCTGTCTTAGGACCACTGTTCTCAGGTCAACAGAAATAGGATGGGAGGAAAATGCACTTTCAAAGAAATCTCCATGTCATTCTTTGTCCTTAGCTCCAAATGAGTTGTCTGCCAACTGTTCCTCGTGAGTAACCTTAACTGGAACTTTTAACATTCAATGCAATGCAATATAATGTGTGTTTATGTGACTTAGTGTTCATACCCATTTTGGGGTCATTTTTTAAAATATCAGAACTTATGCTTTGCAGGTAGTACTGTCTCTCAAAGTGACACTTTGGGAGAATGTTTATTTCCAGTTTCACTGAGAGATGATTGACATATATCACTGTATAAGTTTAAGGTGAGATGATTGACATATATCACTGTATAAGTTTAAGGTGTGCAGCACGACAATTTGATTTACATGTGTGGGTAAAATTGTCATATTTTTGGAATACTTCACCTGGCTTTGTGTATCTGCATGTCAACAGGTGTTTCTCAGTGGTGGAGAGAAGTTCATCTCCATATCCGTGGGTAATTACCTGGGCAACCAACGCTTACCTGCACCTGAGAGGTTAGAGGAAGGTCTTGCTTGCTTCTGCCCGAGCAGGAAAGAGACAGCCCGGATTGCAGTTTTAAGCAATAAACAGACTTTAAACTTTATTTCTCCCTTTGACTGATTTTGGTTTTAGAGGTATTTTGCCCCGGGATTTCCCTTCCCTGGAGTTATAACATATATCATGAGATGATTACCACAAGAGGTTTCGTTAACATCTATCATCTCATAATAGATTCAAAAAGGAAAAGAAAAAAAACCCCTCCGTGTTTTTGAACTCTTAGGTGTGCTCTCCTGAGGACTTTCCTACATGCCACAGAGCAGTGGTAACGACCGCCACTCTGCTGAACACACGCCCCGAGTGTGTTTTATCTTACAACTGGAAGTTTGTACTCTGGGGAGAATGTTGAGAGCCTAACTTACTTTTCTTCAAAACATAGCGTAGTGTCTGGGTCTCAAGGGGCCCCCTAAAAACTGGGCAGTTGAGGAATCAAGGTACGTCAGTGTCCCTGGAAGAACTTAACACAAGTAGACAGAGAAAGGAGAAATAGCCATCAAGTCCTAGGAGGGAAACAGGAGGGATGCTTGGGGGACAGAGAGGCCAGACTGGAGCCAGCCCTGGTGCTGCTGGACTGGCCTGGGTCCCCGAGCTCAGGGAGAGGTGGCTTCAGCTGCCTTAGGGCACAGAGCAGGGGGCACACATGCGGGGGCAGAACCCCAAAGGTGGGGGAGCTGCCTGTGGAGCTAGCATCGAAACTCCTGTGAGCATGCAGCATTGTATTTCAGAGCAACTATTAAAAAGATCAAGTTTACAAAATTCCCCACTTTGGCTACCACATCAGTCAACAGACTTGACCCTGAATGGCTCTTGCCATTTCCCCAAAGCAAAAGGCATCTTCCTTTAATGGGGTTGCAACCCCTGAGGTTACTTACATTACTTAATCGCATCAAATCCCAGCCTCTTCATCTGTAAAAACATGAACAATAAGAACTTAACCACCAAATCAAAACAAACAAGCAAGCAGAAAATAAATGACGGTTCTCTAGCATTTAGTAAATAAATTGAGATTATAATGTGCTTTTTACACTGGCGAGGGCTAGGCACCCTAGAAATGTTAGTTTTCATATGATATCCTGCTGACTCTGGAGACAAGTCAAAGTTACAAATTCTGAAAATGTGTTGAGCAACATTAGCATCAATGGGAAGAGGACTCTGTGTGTCATCTCGGGGTAAGTAGGCAGAGCAGAGCCTCCCCTCTTGCCATCGACTTCCCGATCCAGCTGTTCGTTCCCTTTGCCTCATCCAGGACACACAGGTACCAAAGAGCAATTTCTGCAAGGACTGCATTAAATTAGTCAACTTTATTAAATAAACTAAAACAAAACTAAAAATCCATGATGGAATCATACAACTAATCAGTTAACACAACGATCCAAAATTTGCAAAATGGAAGAAGACTGCATCGGCTTTTGCTTTAAATTAAACGTTATTAATAACCTTAAACGGTATTCATCTCCATTGCATAAAAGGAACGTCAGCTCATTTTTTGGTAGCTGAGTAGATGAATAGACACAGGGAAACACATATATACCGAAAAATTTGGAATGAGTATAAAAAACAAAATATACTCAAGTTCTAAGATTGTGTTGAGACATACTTAATAAAACTAAAATTTCTTTAAAAAAAGACAAATGTTTCCATATAATACCTTGTGAGATTAAAAAGCTCAATACACAGTATTATGGAATTTAAATAAATGCAAACCAGACCATACGTAACTTTTATTTTTCAAATGTAAAAAAGCAATTTAGGAATTTGTATCTGCTTAACGCCTCCCTCTGCTTACCCCAGGTAAATGTTATTGATCACATGTCACCATAAGGTTCTAACGCTGAGTTTACCTTGCAGGGAAGATGCCTGGCGCCTCTCTCTCTAACTGGCCATCCTTAAGGGCTTGCTTATACCCAGAGGTGCCAGGAGCCCTTCGCCTCCCTTGCCTGTAGTTCTGCTTCTCAGAACAATGTTCTCCTAATAGTTCTCATTTTCTGAGAGATTTTCCAGGTTATTTTTTATTAAGATTTCACTCATAATAATATTTTTAGCTTTTCCATAAAGATGTGCTATAAATGTTAGTAGGAATAGAAACAAGGGTTGTCTGGGAGCCAATAATTCAACATAATTTCTGAAAATACAAACACACAGGGTGGAGGTGAACAATTTTGCTGAAATGTTGTTGCCTTTTGCTTTTAGTGTTATAGAAACTATTAGGACCTTAATAGGTGTGTTGAAAGGCTATTTGCTTCAGATTTGATGAAATATTAACATTGCTTCTGAAATGTGTTATAAATGCTGCCCTAACACATCTGGGCGAATTATGTTAAGGAGAGTTTACACTTAGAGGCTCTATTCTCTTCAGAGAGTTATTACTGAATGCCATGGAAACACTTTAAATTTATGTTTTCAAACCTGTAAAGACTTCTACTTAAATATGTTATTAATTTTTAAAGCTCTGTTTCGGAATAACCATATATTTGTAACTAGAAATACTGCAAAAGAAATAAATTTGTACCTGAATGAGAGTAGTTTCTGAAGGAGTCAGTGGGCAGTTACCTGGAGGAAAGACTCCATTTCTCTGAGGAGATCTTTGCAGCTCTGTGTAAGGTGCCCACAGGAGGCATTTTTGCTCCTTACCTTCCAAAGCTTCTGACGGAAGGTAAGTTACTGCTGAGGAAGAAAAAAAGTACCATGAGTCCAGAGAACAGAAGGCAGTGTTCTGGGCTGGACTGTGTCCCCCACTGACCTACACCTCGAGTCCGGAGCCCCACGACCTCAGACCAGGCCTGTTAGGTCCCTGCAGAGGTGATTAAGGTTAAATGAGGCCACCTGGACGGCCCCTATCCAATCTGAAAGGTGTCTTTATAAGAGGAGATCTCAGGACACAGATACACTCACAGCGACACCCATGTGAGGACATGGGGATGGTGGCATCTGAATGCTGGGGGAGGCCTTGGGAGGAACCAGTCCTGACCCCCCTGGTCTTGAACCTCCAGACTCTAGAACTGTGGGACAATAACCTTGTGTGGTCTGTGGACCTTTGCCGTGGTGATCTGCACGGACTAGTCCAGGCAGCACCTTGTGGAAACTGTGGGGCCCTTGCAGATAGACATTCCTGTCCAAAACCATTTGGATAGGACAGCTTGTAAAATAATATTTAAATCAAGGTGTAAGTGAAAGCATTTTAAGTCAGACAATAATGTGAGTGTGTGGGGGTCCTTAGGTCGCAGAGACCTCCACCCATGGACACCTTCCTCCCTTTCCTGGGAGAGCCTTTTCCCACTCCTGGTGACCCCGATCCCCCCAGGCCCCCGGCGACCGGGTACACCCACGCAGTGGTCATCTCCTGCCCCCACTGGGCGGCCGCCCCCACAGACCCTCCCATGGTCCCTGGGAGTGCGGGGTCCTGCAAACAGGCAGGAACACCTCCCCAGCCACTCTGCCACTGCTGCCTCACGAGCTTGGCTCCCTACCCTTGCCTGGGGACCCCGAGGTGCAGAGGCTGGGGCACCAGGTGCTGGACGCGTGAGTCGGCCCAGCCCAGGGCGTCTGAGGCACAGGCCCCGGCAGCCTCGCCTGCCTCTCAGAAAGCTTGTGGTCCTGATCTGTGGGGAGGAATGCAGAACGGGCGGTCCTGACTTGAGTCCTTAGCCCCTTTCTGTGCATGGGAGTGGGCTGGGCACTGAGTGTAGGGGCAGCTTGCACTGCCCCCGGTCTGGCAAGGGTAGCTGGCCAGTCCTTGGGTGTGGCCGCCTGCTCTGCCTGGGGCAGCCCCCCGTGGGCCCAACCAGGGTCCTGGCTGCTGTCTCCCAGCTTGACCATGTCTGGTGGCTTTTCATTCCACAGCCCTGGATTTGCTGGGTCTGGTGCCCCCAGTTCCACAGCCTAGGCAGCTCCATAATGGCCACAGGGCTCCCCAGAAACAGCCCCTGTGGTTCCCAGCCCACAGTGTATCCTGTGGGGGCTTCCACCCAGCACTGCATGCCTGGCCTCAGCCTCGCCCGGCGGGCACTTCCCCTGCACCACCAGAGCCCCAGGATGCAGGCCTGCTCTCTGCTCCTGGTTCTCTTTCCAACCTTTCCATGGCCTCATTCTGGATGAGGTCTCAGCACACCCGCTTCCTTCCACATTGGCAGTTTCTCCAGCACCTGACAGAAAACAGCTGCCCCAGGATGACACCTTGTATCACACAAGGACCTGAAGCTGCAAATTAGGAGCAATACTGGATGGAAAAATGTTGGCAATGAGGTATCTTTAAAGTCAGGAATTTCTGGGAAGTTTTTGCAGAAGCAACCGACAAGTCTACCCTATGTGATCCATGGAAAGTCATCGACCACACCAGGAGGGCACCCATCCCTTTACACACTGCTTTTGATTCACGTGTCCACCTGTTCCTTTCCCTGGTGGGGGCAGGCTTGGTGCTACCTGCTGGGACGCCGATCTGTGCCTGCTGTCCAGTGGGGTGAACAGTCCCCTGAGTGTCTGTGTCCAGTCAGAGCAGAGCGGGCCGGGATCAGGACGGCTTGGTGAGTGCTAGAGTCTTGGTGATGACTCGGATCACCTTACCCCACGTTGGGACGCGCCTGAGCTGGTTTCCTGCTCCCTCCTTCTCTGTGGAGCCAGCTGCTTTCTCACCAAGAAGCTTGTGTTGCTGCCTTAACCCGCCTCTGTCAGTGGGATTCCCCTTTGCATTTCCACAGTACGTAATGCCTTCCACGAAAGGAGAATTTCTTTAAGAACATCTGGACCTCATGTTCCTTTCTTGCCATCATTTCAGATTGGCAGAAACCAGTGGGAAAAAATAAAAAAAAAACCAGGGTTTATACACTTGCTACTGGGAAGTAACATAGCATCAAAACAAAGCAAAGCAAATCCTTTTATCTAACAGTTTAGCGTGGATTTCTGAAGCCACATAAGCCTCCAAGCGCTGCCTTGTAAGCGTCATCTTGGGTCTCCTGTATTAGGTCGTTGGAAGGGAGGTCACTTTCCAAACAGCTAATAATCTTGTACACTGGAAATGTAGGGGAGACCTACATTTTCAATTATTTAACCTTTTTTTTGAGCGTGAATGGCTGCGTTTACTGTGATCCTGTTGGAGGCTGTATCAGCTGTACCACATACTGGCTGGAAGGAGCAGCGGAGGGGTGAAATTATCTCACGGAAGCATCTTGTGATCAGAAACATCGCTAAAGAAATCAGCGTGAGTTTCTGCTTCCTGGCCAAGGGGGTGGTGTTCAAGCTGAGCAGGGAGCAGGCCACACGCCCCGCTGGAGACCAGCAAGGTCCCACCAACAGCCGTTTTGCTCATTATCCTTGCTCCCTTCCCATCCCCAGAGAAGGTTTGGTTCTAGAAATGGGTGATGACTCCCTGATGATTATTAAGAAGAATGATGAATTTTCATTTGCTGGACTATAAATGCTGGGCCATGTCTCTCGATGGAGAGGAAGAAAGGGTGAGCATTGTCTACCCGGCATAAATCTCCAGGCTGCACAAGACCACTGAATAAAAGGACTGGGACCATCTTATTTTTTTTAAAGAAGTTGTTACATAGAATGCTTTCTAATATCAGAAATACTGTGCCTCATGCCTCTGTTTCTCCCTAGCTCATTTTCTGAAAAAATGTCTTCTCAGTATTCTGACTCCACTTGAAATCAAGGCGTCATGTCAGGGAAAGTGGGGCAAAGGTTGGCGTGTCCCCCGGACTCCTGCTTTTAAGCCATGCTTGCTCGACCTCGCCTTGTTTCGTCGTCTTATGTTGACATATTCAGACATACTGTTTATCGGTCATTGATTCATCAAATAGTTCAGGGGCAAAGGCCAGGTGGTCTCTTTAAATTGCAATTTCCACATGATAGACTTGCCATGTTGGCTACAGGGATGGGCCGGGCGGGCCTCACAGAGCATGTGTGAGCTGCACATTTACTGCCTTCAGGCTGGCCTGCGCCTCCTGACCTGGGTTGTGCCTGGTGTCATATTTCATGCAACTATCCCTTTATAGACACTGGTGTGGGGCAGAAAGCATGAGCTCTAAGCGCAAATAATCTCTTTGTTGGCTGTTAAGGCTCAGACATCAATTTGTGGCTTTACTGTTCATGAGTTATCCTAGACAGGAACAATATTTCCATGAATGGAAGTTGTTAGCCCCAATTGTGGCTGTTTCTACACCATAATTTTACATGATTTGATTTGATTTTCTCAATGGCTGTTTATATTATGCACAAAATCATTCCGTCATCCCTGGGGCTTGTGTGATAGGAGGGCAGCCAGATGCTTTGGGTAGGGTCATTGGGAAAGTGATACACTGTCATGGAAGAATTAGGAATCATTTGGAAAATTGACCTCTAATGCTACTTGTGTGCACTGCAGATTTAGAAAAGTGTTGCCAAGCATTTATGATATCATAAAGTTAGGCATCTGTCCCTATTAAATGTCACATTTTTCGTTGTCTAACAAAGATTGCCTGACTGGCAGGCTCTTGAAGATATAACCTGAGAGGTGTAGGCTTTGATGCTTTGAATCTTGAAGAGTTTTTCTTTTTTTGACTGTCACAACTAATTATGAGGGTGTAGAGTTTGACAGATATAATGGAATGTGGGAAAAATGGGCACAAGCTGGAGAGCTTAGGGAAGTTCCAGAAGAGAGCCCAGGGATGCAAGATTTGGACATAAATCCCCTTGAGGGAAGCTTACATGCATTTCCCTTTGAAAAGTAAAAATATCTGAAGATGGACTTAATAATAATTGTGGCTAGGTCTGCATAACAGACTTCAGATGGCTGAGGTCTGGGGGAAACATAAATGAAATTGCTTATTTAGTGATGTTCAAAACCACTAGGTGTTTGGTTTAGGCTTAAACCCAACAACAGTCTCCACCTGTCCCAGGCTGGCCGCCTCCCTTCACACTCCTCCGTGTTCAAGTCCTCCCCAGGGAGAGGGCTTTTGTGCTAGCAAGGCGACAAATTTGCTTTTTTTCTTTTCCTTCTTTCAGCCAAACACACCCATGCTCACTTTTTTTTTTAATTCTTGGCTTTAGCTCACTGCCACTTGACAGGCCAAGGCTACGTAGAACACTTCATCATGCATCCATCTGCAATCATCCACGATATCACCAACATTCGACGACGGGTGTGGCGTGTTTGTGTTCCTGGTGTGGCTGTGTGCTGTGGGACCCAGGCTTGCCACCAGGAAACCCCCACGGCCTTCTCCACGTCCTGAAGAGGAGTCCAGAAACACACTTCCTGCATGTTTACTCACACATCTACTTTCCTATTCTGTCTGACAATAAGTGACACATAAAAGTTTATAGTATGGTGGCAGTCGGTGACTGCTAGGCAAGCTAACACAATCACTGAGTGCACGAAAGAAATATTCAGAAGAAGGAGGTGGTATAGTCCACAGTGTGTGCTGTCGTTGAGAACCCTTTGCAAGTTCTGTTCCCAAGTTGTGGAGACCCATGCTCAAAGAGCAGATTGAGCCTTAAATATCCACCGAGCATGTAATACACACAACATGCCTCCTAGGAATGGGGGAATGAGTTACAGATAAGCAGAAGCCCTGCCCACAAACAGCTGGAGTTTCATGGTGGAGGCAAGCACCCAGTAGCTGCCACAGCTCTGGGGGTGGACGCTGACCTCTGGGAGCAGGCACTGACTACTGGGGGGTTAGTGTCACTGAATGCCAAGGCTCTCTGCGTCTGGCAGGGGGGCTTCCTCAAGTTGGCTCTTATGTCCTTCGGACTCGGCCTCCTTTCATGCACAGCAACACGTCTCAGGCTGGCTTGTCCCTGCCTTACACCACCAGACCAAAAGCCAGCTGTTTCTCCAAGGAGTTCTGGTGCCTCCTGGCAGCATAATATGGGAGTTTTTTGTTTCATAATCAAAACTTTACAATTACTTGCATTTTTCAGAATTTGGAGCTATGTGACCATAAAGGGCATATGTGGTACCATTTCAAATGTAAGCATACATCTTCCCATAGCACTGGGAAGCATAAAAAGCATGAGTTTAGGAAACGATGTTTAGATATTTTGGTAGAAAATGTTATGCTACCTTGGAGTATGTCATTTGCATTTAATGGTGACTGCACTTCAGTAAAGTCAATACGCATTGAGATTCAGCTTGTCAGTTTATCTTAAATATTTTAATTGACTCTAACTCATAAGGCTTAAAGTTACGTAAGCATCTAGGGAATTAATTAATTTCCACATAAATAAGGAAAAGAAACACATTATCTTGCAGACATACTGGTGCATTCCAGCAAAGCTTCCAGGAGGCAGATTGAAAGATAAGACCGCAGTGCATTGTGCAGGGAGGCAGAGCTGTGCCCCCATTCTGTGTCGGTTAGAGGGCGGGGGCTCTGGGCACGGGCTTCCCCTTCAGAACATCATCTGAAGTTGCATGACACCAGTTCCTGGAGAGACAGCTGAAGGGTTGATCGGAAGGGGTGCAGAACTTGGCAACGGATGGGCTAAAAAGAATCAGAATGCGGACAGTCCCCACTTCTGGAAACTTACCTAGAGGGTGACAGTGAATCAAGAGACTTGGGTTTTGGTCTGCTCTGCATCTTAGGAACAAAGTGACTGTTGATGCCTCATCAGAGCTCTGGGCTCAGATTCCAAGCTGGGAAGACATGGGCTTGAGCCAGCAGGTGGGAAATGACCATGCGCTGTGTGAGTGTGTGTGTGTGTGTGAGATACAAAATGTGCTACAAATGAAAGCTGTAGTTCTGAAGGGCTTCCACCTTCAGAGCATGGTGGGGGGTGTGCCGCAGCTCTAGTCCAGAGCGAATGTAAACTGGGGCTGCCAGCTGCTCAGAAGGAAGCCCCCAGGACCAGCTGCACCAGGAGCAAGTCCTGAAGGTGGTATTTCTAACTTCCCCTCACCTGAAATGTGGCCTGTATCAATATTGTTCATTTTTTCTTTTCTCTCTTGGAAGTGCTTTTTGGAAAGTATTATAAAAAATCCACAACAGCAACAGTGGATATTGAAATCCCTTTTTTCTTCATAAAGCAATAGAACCACTGGCAGCTGGAGAAATAAATCTCCTCCCCAGAAAGAGGTTCCTAGAGTGATAGGCAGGAGTGCTGGGCAGAAAAGCACCTCAGCCAGTCTTTGAGGTCTCTGATCCCAGTGGTCCCTTTTTGTTTCTACCAGCACTAACTCCCTAAAATAAGATTTTCCCTACATCTTCAAGTCAAAGTTTATTGGAAAAAGTCCTTGCTTAAGGCCACCATTTTGTCCTCCTTATCAATTAACCTCCATTCAACAAATTCAACAGAACTGTATTTGATGTGCTAACTCCCAGGGAGAGGTTTGCATTTTGTGTCTCGCTTGAACCTCCGGTTTCCTAGGGCCTTTGGCACTGGGTAACTCCCCTACTCCTGCCGATGACAACAGGCAATGCAGGGAATTTGAGCCATGCCCAGGGCTGTGCCTATTACCACGGTGTCTGACCCCACTGCTTGTATCTCAGGAGGACTCATGGGTCTGAGGTCACTTGAGGGTGCGGTGATACTAAGCAGGTGCTAAACTGGACTAATTAACTGAAGATGTGGAGGTCAGAAGGAGGAAGGAACGTTGAGGCCCACAGCTTTGTTTCTTACTGCCTTTAGGAATTCAGGGCAGCATTCAGTCTCTTACTTTTTTTTTTTTTTGACATGGTTAGTTGTAATTCTTTTTAAAAGAATTTTAAAAAGGCAAGTTAACAAAGGGAGTGAACATTCAGATGCCCCTTCCTCCTGGCCGGTGAGCTGCCTGCAGCGCCCACATGCTGGGCCGGCTGGCTCAGAGTGCAGGGCTGTTTGCATCTGAAGTGTTTCCCAGCCACAGACAGTTGCAGAGACTAGCAAACATCTGAGTTCAACTTAAATTGTAGCATATTTGTGTGTTTAAAAAAATGTGTCCCATAGAAGTATTTAGTGCATTGCACACCAGATTTTTAGACACCTAAGATGGTGCACTTTGAGAGTAAGGCCTAGTCATTCCCCACGGATCTTTGAGGACTTGTGTGACAGGGAATGCTCTGGACACTGGAATATGCCAGGAAGTAAAAGACAGAAAAGTCCTGGACCAATAAACATGATAAACAGTGAATCGTGTGGTCTTTTTGGAGGCTCCAGAAGGCACAGTGAGGGGTGGAGGAAGGGCCTGCAAACCAGGGGGTGGTCAGACAGCATCCCCGGGAAGTGGTACAGGCAGGAGCACTGCAGTGAGACAAGGTCAGTCCTGAGGCTGCCTGTGGGCAGGGAGCCATAGGCCAAGGGCACAGCCATGCCAAGGCCATGAGGAAGGCACCTGGTGTGTCCGGGCAGCAAGGGGGCCATGGTGGCTGGAGCAGAGGGCGAGGCCAGAGGGAGGCTGGGGGTGGTTTGGAGGTCACGCGGCTTGGGGCCACCACAGGGGCTTGACATTCACTCCAAGGAGGGACTGTTGTCATGGACATTCACTCCAAGGAGGGACTGTTGCCACGGGTCAGTGGGGGTGCCGCTCTGACGTGGCCTATGCTGGCTGCTGGTGGGAGAAGCACATGCATGGGGGGCTGCCAGCACTGCCCCAGTGGACACAACAGCCCCCAGGCTGAGGGGCAGCAAGGGGCATGGGGAGGGACTGGAGGCCAGAGACTCTGAAAGTCCAGCCAGCGAGATGTCCCAGTCACCCTGCCGTGAGGTGAGAGAAAGAGGTCAGGGGCAGTTCCAAACTGCCTGTGTGTCTGTTCTCACATGCCAGGGCCTTCTGCAGCTTGGTGACGGCTGCCTCGAGGCTCCCGTTCAGGAGTGAAGCACCGACAGTTGGATTGTGCCCTTGAGGGGATTGGGTGAGGGTGGGCTTGCTCGCTGTGGCTGCTGCTGGCTGGTCTGGCCAGGCTGGCCTGTGGGGCTCCTCCCTCCTGGTCTCAGGAAGGCATCTTCAGTCTCCTACTTGGAGCATGTAAGTCTGGCCACATTCAGCTGAACTGGGAGAGGCCAGGGTGCTCACCATGACACAGGCTTCTGTTCAGTCCTGCCCTTCTCACTATGACAGCACCGATAGGCATCCTGTCACTTGGGTCTCCCATAGGCCCTTCCAGAGAACGGGCCTCCAGGTGAGGGGGTCAAGCTAGCTGCTTCGTGGAGAAGGCCATGCAGGAATCCAGCTGCTTCCTGACAGCACTTCCTACCTTTCCTCCTGTTTTAGTCCAACTGTCACTCATTTCCAAAGAACAGGGTGCCTCCAGCTGTGGCACCCAGGTCACATGCTCTGTCACCTTCTGGCCCCCCCCGTCACTTACTCAGAACTCAGCTGAGTGCCCACACAGCGTCTGCCCATCTGTCTTTTAAGTTCCCACATTTAATATTTTTGTCCCATTTCCATTTGCCGTGTTCTTTGTGTCCTTCTTTTGAGGGCACCCCGACTGTCACCAGGAAAGCCTGTACCTGGGGTCTGGTTCAGTGGGCTCAGCAGGATGCCTCCCACCCACTCTGTTTCCCACAGTGATTCAGTATTTATAGACACCATGAGATGATCCTCACCATGGGGTAGTTACCATCTGCCACCATGCAAAGTTGTTAGAGTATTACAGACTGTATTCCCCCTACTGTACCTCTCATCCCCAGGACTTATTTATTTTATAACTGGAAGCTTGTACCTCTTAACTCCCTTCACTTACATTGCTTGTCCCCTACCCTCCTTCTCCCTGGCAACCAGCAGTTTGTTACCTGTATTTACGAGTGTGTCTGTTTTGAATCACTACCATTTTTAACACTCATTCTACAAATAAGGGAAGCAAGATTATATTTGAATGTAGATATTTGCAAATGTGAAGATAGTCGTTGTCCCAGGATCTAAGCCTCTAGAATGTCTGGGTCCTCTGGCTTCTGATATTTTACAGACCTCACAAAGGGTGGCATGCAGTTAGGGAACCCTAAATCCTGGGTGTGTGGAGCTCTGGGTGAATGGGACTGTCTGCCATGCACATACACAAGCCACTTGCATATGGTAGTTCATGTTGAAAAAAGAGATGGACTGTGTGATTTAGATTGTGGAAGGGCAGACCCCTGTCTTCAGTGAGGCCTTAAGAGTGGTCAGAGATAGGAGAGGCCGTCAGAGGGAGCTGGGTGCTGGGCAGCTGTCAGGGAAGTGCGGGGGCACCCAGCCTGGGGGCACACAGGTATGGGATGGGCCCCCAGGTCAGGCCAGTCTGGTCCCTCACCCAGGGCACCACTCGGCCTCATCTGAGGGGTGCCACCCACTTCAGACTCAGAGCCGTTTACGGAGGTGCTGGCTGTTTGCCTGTTTCTGGCTTTTCAGAGTGGGAAGTTGAGGATGGTAAGGCCTTTAGAAAATAATGTGCCCCTACCAGATGGGACATGAAAGAGAAACACAAGCACACTTTCTATGCTATTTAAAAATAAAATAAGCAAAAGAGAAGAAAATTCATTCAAGACCTATGGCTCAGAAGAAAAGAATAGATTGTAACTTGGTTTAAGCCGCGGACCCACAGAAGTTCTGTTCAGAGCTCACCCTAACCCCTAGTTTACTGACTTTTAAAAATGCCTTGTTTATTCAAAACCACATGGTAAATCCAGGACAGATCTTTCCTTTGCTGTAAAACAATCTTAAAATCAAATAGAGAATACAAAGAAACAGCTAAAAAGGGAATGAGATTCTGCAGTGAGCTAGCACAAATGCAGACGCAGGACGTGCCCCTCGGGACCACGTGCCTAACAGCAAGGCTGCCTCCAGTGAGCATCTGATCTCCTCTTCCGAGCACCTGAGGACCAGCCTCTCTGGGGCAGCCTGGCCGAGCCTGCCCCGCAAGAGGGAGATTCACTGTAGAAACTACAGGCTGTCTGACAGGAAGACTTGCCACCAAAGGACACTAGGCTCCTGGGAAACCTGTTTGCTCCATCTCTGCGGTTCCGAAAGCACCGCCTGGAGCAGGCATGCTGATGCGGCCCCTGAGCTCAGCCCCGCCCCACAAGCTCACCTTGATCAGGGCCACCCCGGGTCCACAGGAAATGTCACATCCTCTGGGGCCGTGCCTCACTGAGTGGCTGCAGGGTGCTTGGACGTAGTGGCTGCTGTCGGGGGAGCCAGCCTTTATCACAACCGGCCTGGGAGAAGTGGACACTTACAGTGTGGGCCCACACCTGGGGTCTTCACATGTGGGGCTGGGGACTGCAGGGCCCGGAGCAGGGTATTGATGGCGGGACACGCCTGTGCCAGCCTTAGGTGTGAGTGCCACATCTTTACACTTGGGGGTGGGTGTTGATTGGTGGAGGACGTGTTGTTGGGTGATCTGTCAGGTAGCCTGGATGCACGTTGAGAGATGACTCCCGGGCTCACGTGAGCATAGACTTGGCTTGGAGTCATGTGCTAAACCCTGAGTTTCTCCTGCCAATAGCTCCTATGCACTTTGAAGTCCCAAACATCAGTCTAAGGGTTTTCTGGCTACGCTCATTACTTGTGACTGAAAGCAGAGCTGCCTCGGTTGTGCATGGCAGAACCCTGGAAACACGGTGCTGACTGGAGGAGCCCAGGCTAGGAGGCAAGCCAGCTCAGTCCAGGGTCATTACAGGGCTCCCCAAAGAAAGCTTCCGAATGCCATGACCCGGTGAGTAGGGCGCCCGTATGGTCACAGGGACTGCAAGGCCGTTTCAGTCTTCAGGGGGCTGTGTGTGCTGGAGGGAGATGTCCCTGGAGATACTGCTGGTCACTGATAGCTGGCAGTCTTCATCCTCCCTGACGGTGGAGTCAGTGGTCCACCCTCACATTTAGGATTTCACAAGAAGCCTGCAACATGGGGCACTGAAGGTCATGCCTGAGGTGCAGTAAGGATGCTCAGAGATGCTTGGAGACCCTAGGCTGGGCTGGCGCCTCATCCTAAAAGGCAGATGCTCAGCTGAAGGGCCTCTCAGAGCTTCAGTGAACATGTTGTCGCTGCTCTAACCTCTGAGCTTGGGAGAAAGAGGCCACCTGGTTCCAGTCCCTGCCCAGCTGGTCTGGCAGAGGCACCTGAGCACCTGAGAGGCTCCAGGACTTAGGGTCCCGGCCTCACAGCTGGGCCTGCTCAGTCTGTGCAGCCCCCGGGCATGGTGCTGGCAATGCTGGGGAGCCGGACCCCAGAGACCAGCCCTATGCCAAAGACGTGCCAATGGCAACTGGCGGGTAAATGCCCCCAGATCTGGGGTGCCCTAGGATTTCCCAGAGGACTCTGGGGCACTGAGCCCCTGCTGTAGGTGGTGACCTGGCTGGTCCGCCCCCAGGATCCCTCTGCTAGCCCTGCCTCTGGAGGTCACCTCCAGGACCAATTGCCTGTGTCCAGGTCTTGCCCCATTTCTGGGAGTCTCTGAGGACACAGAGGGCACCCGCTGTGTGCCCTAATGAGGGGGCCTAAAGAGTCTGATGGTGCTGGTCTCTCCCCACCACCTGGCTGCCCCCCAACCTGGCTGCTCCCCCGGGCTGCCCCTCTGCCAGCTGCCTCCCCTGGTTGTCCCCTGGCTTGTCCCCTGGCTTCCTCTCCTCCTTGGCTGCTCCCCACTGCACCCTCCCCTCTGGTTTCCACCCCATCCTTAAGCATTGCCAGAGTTACGGCTGGTGCTTGGGTCATGGCATGGCCTTCATGAAGATGTCCCCAAAGCCCAAGGGTGGGTCTGCGACCAGTACGGATGCTGCCACTGGGGTAGTGATGCCGGTGTTACCACGGTGTGTGGCGGGCTGTGGATGTCAGTTCCTGGTCGGGGAGCGGGGGAAGCAGTGCAGCCATCACGTCGTTCAAGGCTGCAAAGGCCAGGGAGGCCGAATGCATGCTGCTGCTCACTCAGAGACAAAAACGAGGAAAAGTCATCTGAGATAATTTCCCATGTTCCTGCTCTAGGGCTGCTCTGTTGAAGTGCCTGGTGGCTGTAGTTCTCTGGCATACCTGGTGGCACAATGGACGTTAGCCTGCCATCTGAGAGGCCGCGTCTGCAGGGAGGGTGGCACACACTCGCTTTCAGTGCACGGCTGAGCCTTCATGTCCTGTCTCTCTGGACCAGCTGCTCCAGGGCCCAGAGGTGGGCCACCTGGAGGCAAAGGGCCCCCCTTGGGTGGCTTCCTGAAGCAGGTATGTGCCTTGGGTCAGCCTCAAGGTGCCCTCCAAACCCAGTGTAACTGGCTGGGCTGCCCCTGGGCTCAGAGGCCTGGGTCTCCATGCTGTGGGGTCTTCCCTATGTCTCTGAATGCTAATAATTCAGCTTTTTCTGTTTGTCCCCACCTGCCCAGGGCCACCTCTTTACCATGTGCTCTCCCTAGAGTGACTCCCCAGTGTCCAGCTCTTCATATAGTTTTTCAGGAAGGTGAAGTGAGGCTGCCCCAGGTCCTCTTCCTGACTCTGCCCATGGCACGCTGTCCTTCATGGTCTTGTCCAGAGAGGCCAGGGGTCCCCTGATGGGAGCATAGGTAGGCATTGGGGCCACTGGCACCTCGATCTGTGTTGGGGGGTGAGGGGAGCTTCACTGAACTCAAACTGCCACTGGGAGGCCAGACAAGACTGGAGCTTGGGAGCACTTAATTATTCATTAATCTTTATGTGTTTAGAGAAAAGATTTCTCATGTAGCTCACCTGGAAAGAATGTTCTTTGGTGTAAAACTATTCTATTCACAAAAAGCTCCTTTGACTTCACTGTGCAAATGCTCAGGTCTCAGTTACATGTCTGAGGAGAGCTTTATACAAAATTACACAAACACTGTAAAATTTACCTTCAGTCTATAACCCCCCCCACCAACTAGCACTGTATTTCAATGACTCCAGCTGAAAGCAAGTATTTTCTCTGTGGTGAGGGTCCTGCTGCCTGCCGGTGGAAGCTGTTTCCCCAGAGCGGTGATTCTGTTAGACTATTACTGTCACCAAGTGTGGTTGTATCCACAGGCCAGAGTGGGGTGGGTGCCTGGTCCTCCCTGCGGCAACGCTCAGAGCAGATCTCAGCACGTTGTTTTGTGTGTCTGAGGAGTGTGATCCTGGCCCTCGTTTTTGGGGCCAGCCTTGCCTCGAACACCAGCCATGAGCCACGGATGGAGCCCACCTTAGGGAGCAGGATGCCTCTGAGGTGTGTGTGTCTGAGAATCTCAAGAACTTCTCAGAGTCCGCTGGGACTCACAGTGTTTTTCTTATGGTGAAACAGGCGTGTGGCTTTGGGGAGGAAACCTTAGTGGTGAGGTCACATTCTCGTCATGCCCTGTCCAGGCTGTGAGACATGCTCCCTCATTATCACGGATGACGTCAACGGTCCTCAGCTGGCAGAAGCCGTGTTTGCGTTCTAATACTGGGAGGCCATTTCCATACTGTACTGTTTGGGAGCAAGTTTCTTAATGCAGCTCACACCCAAGGGAAGAGAAGGGACAAAGCCCTCATCACTGAGGGCAGAGCATCCAAATACATTATTTTGGTATCACTGCATAAAAGCTTTGTCTCTCTCCTTTGTTTATTTATTTATTCAGTAATTTATTTTCACCAGTATGCAGCGCGGGTATTCTTTAATGCTCTGGTTTATCACCCAGTACTATTTTGTTGCTCATGTACTTTCAGCCCTCAGCAGCTTGGAACTCATCCATTCAGGGTGTGTCCTGGTGATTCGTTCTTTTCTTCTTGAGCACTGCCTTACTTTCTGGTACTACAAAATGCTCAAGGTTTATCATGACTGTTTTGAGAATCAGGCCTAGACCCAGTCATTCCTCTAAGTAGCTCTGGTTTCCTTCATTAGAGAAGCGTTTTAGAAATCAAGGTCTGGCACTGGGCGTGCTCATTACTAGCAGGGTGTCAATTTTGGCTTTGCTAGAGGCATACAGCTTCCCGCACAGCCAGGATGCGTCCTCAGTGACTTACAGACGGGATGCCTATGGCCTGACTTTATTCCATGTTTGCACAGCCTGATCTCCCGTGTGTTCTTGGGAATGGATAATAAATACTGTGTGGAGTTGAACTTCATGTATGTTTGGTTTTCTACCTTATGCCATGTTTGTTTAGTGAATATCTAAAAGCCAGGCTGGGACTTAACGCCAAGTGGCTGAAGTGAAATTTACTTGTTTTAAAGATATCTTTACACAGATCCTGTCTACAGTTCTATCCTATTTGTAGCCACCATATGAAAGAAAGGGCTGAAGCTGTCCTGATTACCAAAAGCTCTGAATATGTTTTCCCAGATGCAAACTTAATGGGAACTGTGGCTACCCCAAACAAGGATTTTTTAAAACCTGTTCCCAAGAAGGCATCTGCACTATTATTCTATTATTCAGTGATGTATTTGGTAGATTTTTAAGAGGTATGGCATTTATTCAACCAGAAGTCATTACAAATTGGTTCTATATACTGGTCAGAATTGTCTGTTAATTGTTAGCAAGAAAACCAACTCCTGAATTTCTCCTGGTTTTTTCTTTAGGCATTAGTGTTGTTCACAAGTGTGGTTTGGGGAAGAATGGGGAATATTCCTTAGCCCTCCAGCCCTCTGGTCCCTCTCCAACATGATGAGGAGGTAGATCATGAAAGTCATAATACCTCTGACATAAACAACCTCAGCCTTCTGTAGCACGTCCATGAACGTATCATCTCACATCTTGGCTATTTGTCTAATCTGAAACATGCAGTGTGTGGCAACTAAAGGGAACCACAGGTCTTTGATACTGTTTCCATCACAGGAGAGTGTCTGCATCTCATTGCGCTAATCTGAGCTATTTTATCACTGCCCAACTCTGCAGAAGGTGGCACAAGTGATACTGTGCCAGTCCTGGGCCCAGAATGCCAGAGGACTGGAAGCTCTTGCTGTGGTCTTTTGAAGTTCTAAGAAGTCGTGTAAGATGCCTGCCTACTTTGAAGAAGCCATGTTGTAGGAAGCCCAAGCTCCCTTCTGCCATGTGGAGGTCCTGAAACAGCCTTTCTCAACTGGGTTTCTGTGCAGTAACTAAGCCCTAGGGCCCCAAGATGACCAGGACATGTAACAGTCTCCTCTTCTGTGCATCTTAAAGAGTACCTGTTCTGCATCATCCTTCAGGAATATGAAAACAGCCATTTGAACTGCATTCTGTGTTCTGTACTTCAGAAGTGGACATTCAGCTTGGAAAGAATTCTGCCTACAAGGCCGTGTGGAGAGGCACTGAGAGGCATTGAGGAGATGGACCTCTAGGAGGTGACCTTCCAATTTCAGCCGCTCACCTGAAGCCATGTGGGTCAGAGGCAAGTCTCCTAGCTGAGCCCTTTCTGAACTCTCAACCTATAAACGTGTGACCAAAATACAATGGGTGCTGAAAGCCACGAACTTTTGGGGGTAGTTCTTTAAAGCAATAGTAAATACTGAAAACACAATATAAGCAAATAAAAGTCTGTCTTCCAACCCAAAAGCTAACCATCCACTTGTCAAATCAAATATATATATTTATAATTTGAAAGTGTGTTATGCCTGTGTGCAGACACAAAATCATTGGTTTTTTTTTTTTCTGCCTCCAGAACTCTAATGGAATTTTTTAAATCCATTACTTCTCCATCAGGCACTTGGATGGCCTAACTCTGGTATGCCATTAGGAAAAATGCTGATTTATGCCCAGCTCTGATCTGTGGAATGGGTTCCCACTCTTTGCCATACACATACTGTATCTGTAACTTTAGAAGACGTTATCAGGGTGTCTCCTGCCTGCCCGTGTGGGAAACTATAACCCTGAAGAGGTTCTCATTTGGGGCAATGAAGATACATTAAAAAATTCCCTGTAAGACAAGAAAGAAAGAGTAAACATAGACAATTCAAAACTAATATTAGAAAAAAGAGTTAGAGCCCTTATATAAAAACATAAAGGAGAAATCTGAAATGCACTTTCCTATTGTTTTCTGTTTGGTGCAAGTATTCACACCTGACTCAATACTTTCATTTCAAGACCCTTAGGTCTCCACTGGAAGGCTCCTGCTGGTCCACCTTCACTTGACAGCCTGCCACTGACATCTGATGTCACAGCAGGTGAGGGCCTCACATCAAATGGCAGGCACAGGGCCAGCCACCTGAGCAGGCCCAGGTGTGGGCCAGGGCGGAGAGCCTGCCCTGCACTCTGGCTTGTCTCTTGAGACACTGAGCAGTTCCATGGCAGAAGCAGAAAGAGAAAAAGAGGTAGGCTGGGTCTTGCAGATAGCATGTGAAACATTGCTGTCAATTTTTTTTACAAAAGTTGTTCAATCCCTTTATTTCTTTTCCTTATTTGTTTAAAAGCAAAGCAGTTTATGAAAGTTCTTTTTCATTCATATTTTTGAAATTATAATCTTAAAGTCATTATGACTCATGGTCTAAAACTTTATGAATATGTCTTTATCTTTTTATTTTCCTAGGGGGGGCAAATCCACGTAAAAAGAGTGTGTGGTTTGATTTTTCACCTCAAGTCTCTATTGCTTTTCACACGGCTCTGTCTTCCATAATAGGGCCTCCCTCACAGGGCTGTTGCGAAGATAAATAGGTAAACGTGTGGCAGACACCTGGAACGACTCCTGACGCAGGATAAGTGCTCTACAAATGTGAGTTTTATTTTTGCCTCATCACTTAACTTGTGAGCCCAACTGGCCTCATCAGTTCCAGCTGCTTTGACAGAAATGTCAGGGACTAGGGGCTTAAGCAACAGACATTTGCTTCTCATGGTTCTGGGGTCTGGAAGTCCATAGTCAAGGCTCTGGCAGGCAAAGGCTCTGGTGCCCCCCTTCTGGGTTCACAGACAGCTGTGGGTGGGTGCAGGGAGCCCTCAGGGTCTGCTGTGAGGGCACCAATCCTACCGTGTGGCTCTGCCCTACTTCTTGAAAGCCTCACTCCCAAGCCCCGTCACACTGGGAGCTCAGCCTTCAGCACAAGAATTTGGGGGAGAAACAACCTTCAGTCCATGAAACCAACTAATGGGCACAGAGGTGGCTTGTAAGAAACTAAAATTTCTTTCTTACTCCTCATGAAAGAACATCAAGAGCAAAACTAGCAGATCTCATTGCTCAGGGGAGTCTACACATATTAGTGCCATGAAACCAGCCCAGAAGGAAGACTTGCAGGGATCAAGTGTCCTCTTACATTTAACTGAATGTAACACTTCAAGATTAATCACAGTTGTATTTATTTGGATATATGTCTGGGATCTGAACTAGCCCATTGATGTTAAAATGGTATTAAAAAATATGCATTTTTTTAAAGTTATTTTTTCTCCATATTGTACAATAGGAATGAGAGATACAAGTGAAGAAGTGCAGAGTCCCCCCTGAGGGCAAGTCCTTCCCCACCAGGGACACATCCCTGGGGGATGTCACACAGCAACCATGTTCACCAGTAAGGATCCGGGCTGGCAGTGGTCACTCCTGGTGGCCTGGATTCGCTCCCAGCCTTGAGGACCTCAGCGTGGGGAGGGAGCCTCACCGCCCTGAACCCTGACCAGGACTGATGTCCGTCTCTTGCCAGCTCACTCTGTGCTTTCTTCCTAGCGGCTTCCCCAGCATCAGCCCCTGGGTGGCCCGCATCCCCGCACTAATGTGGACTCCTTGCCCCTCACGTCTCACTCCTAAGCAGAAGCTCCTGGTGCCTGCTTTGCTAGGACCACTGCGTTAGGAAGAGTCCCCTTGTCAAGGCAAGGCACCGCTCCCTGCTGGCATGGGGTGGAATCTGCTGCCCCAGAGCCTGTGGAGTGTGGGTGGGCCAGCTTCACACACACTGGGCTCCTGCCCTGGGCACCTGCATCCTGACTTCCAGTAGCCGTGGGGTCACCCTAACTTAGAAGTGTGCTCAGTGCCGGAGGCAATGGAGGGAGAGGTCACCAGTCCTTGATCAGGATGAACAGGGAAGCGACAGGACCTTGGAAGCAGAAACAGTTAGCCTTGGAAGAGAAGGTTGTTTTCTGACTCAGGATGCAGAATTATTTGTCCTTTACAACAGCTAGAGGTCTACAGTTGCTTTTGCTTACAACAAACACCTGAATTTATAAACTTGTCTGATTTCAGCAGCTGTTCAACATTAAGAAGGGATGCATGATGGGCCAGGATCTGAGTCTACAAAGATGAGCAAACCCCAAACCTTTCCTTCTTGAGACCTCTGCCCCAGAGCCAGGGCCCAGGGTGTGTTCACACCTGGTGGCAGGTGCCCACTGACATCTGCTGAATGCAGTGCTCAGTTTTCCAAAGACCACGCTGTTTATTCTGGTCCCACTTCTGCAATCTCTGGGAATGGCCTCTTGAAAACAGTGCAAAAGCCACGGGTCTGGGAAGCAGGGGAATGTTCAGAAAGAAAGAAGGATCCCTTTTTAGGTCATTTCTGCAGCCACAGATGTGGGCAGGCAGCTCAGTAAGAGAGTTCAGGGACAGTCAGTGACCAGCACCAGTTACAGAGACCTCACCTTCCCGAGCAAGAGCCCTTGGCTCATGACATCCCCACACTGAGCTGTTCCCACAAATGTTAACACCAACCACAGGGATGCTAAAGGAAAACTGAACAGAGGAATGAGTAGCTGATTCTGAATCTTTATTTACTACACACGTTTTAATTACCTTTGTATTGGAATGCTTTGTAAATAATTCAGCAGGCTACACCGTATTTTAGGCACATGTTAACCAAAATTACTGTTTTCAGCAGAATACAACAGAAGTTTAGTAATAAGGTCGCATTTCTAATTTCAGCTTGCTTTTCATATTGATGTTCTGTGGCAGCTTATAGGCCACAGCATTTTAACGTTAGTTCACTAACTCATTTATTGATGCAGAAAGTATTACTTAGCCCTCTTCTCTACATCAGGCCCAGGTCCTATGGATGCAAAGTCCTATTAACAACAGTCATGGTCATTCAGTGGCTTCAGGTGGCCAGCTCTGGCTGCAGTGGCTGGGGGCATTCTGAAGGCTGGTGGGGGCCACTGGGGCTATGACCACAGCTAAGAGAAGCCAGTGCCACCCATGAGCGGTCTGCAGCCCACACAGGGCCAGACTGTCTGGTTTGTTCTCAGAAGGTAGGTGTTTCAGTTTTCAGGTATGGAACATCTCACCCAAACAACCTTGGCAACCAATTCAAATGTGTTTGAAAGAAACCACTGTGTAGGTCAGATCAAACCTGTCAAGGAGCTGGAATGAACTGTGGGGTTAGTGGTTACTTTGCAAATTCTTCGGAGTTGATGAAGGGAGGACAGAATGGAGGATGGAGGAGGGCTCGGCCTTGGCAGTGCAGCATGTGTGCGATGCATCTGGTCCAGCCCAGGAACTTGGCAGGACATGGGAAGATGTGTCTTCACCTTTCCATGCTTCAAGGGCTGAAGGAGAAGTTCAGGTAGTGGATGGACAGACCTTTGCTGAGTGTCCATGTGAGTAGGCCCTGGGCCCTGGGTGCAAGCAGCACAGACGGGCTCTGTCCGCAGGATGTGCTAGGTGAGCAGGAAGGTCCTGTGCACAGGAATGACAGCATGCTGAGGTCTGGACGGGAGGTGCCACCTGCAGAGATGTGCACCGTCACTTAGCGGTTTGTGCGCTGCCAGGTCTCCTGGGAAAGCCTGCTGGCCACCCACATGATGGACCACACCCCTGGAGAGTGTGTGTGATCCTGGTGTGAGGGGTCTGGAGCACCAGAGACCCAGGGAAACTTCCTAGGTGAGGGAGGTACTTTTCTCTTGATTGACCCTCAATAGGAGTTTATACTGAGTGGATCACCTAGCTATGTGTGCTGAATAGCACTGTTCTGTCTCATACATACACATTGTACAAACACACACATGTGCTCACGCTCATCCTGCACATTGTACGTGTCACTGGGCCCTGAGATCCGGGGAAGATGCTCTGATGGTCAGACACAGAAAACCACTCACTAATCTATTGCCTGCATCAGGTATGCTCGAGGGTATAGAAAAGGGCCACATCACGGTGCCACCTACTGCCACCTAGCTGTTCATAAAAGGTCTCTTAGTCTGCAGAAGTCTGCGAAGAGAAATGACTGTTCCCCAAAAGCAAACTACCTGAGTCTAATCAGGTTCATTAAAATACCGGCATTACCGGCAGTGATGTAGATGGAAGTGTATCCTGCCATGATTGTGGGACAGACTCTCCGCACTTCTGCTGCTGTGGAGACATGGCATTACAGAAGCCGTCTTCTTTCACAGGCACACAGAAGCCCCTTAAGGCCCCTAAATTCAGTTTATATGCAGCGTTCAGGCCCAAACATGGCACATTGCCGAGTGCTTCCACGTTCAAGCCCAGGAGGACCTGCTGCTCCGACGGCCCTTTGCTGCCCCTGGGGCACTGGTACAGAGGCGCTGCATGTCCCATCAGGCCCGTGGGGCTGGGCCATGTTTCCTCACTCTGACTACTGGGCCGGTTGCGGAGCTGCATGTAAAATCTGCTGTGGCTGATTATCAGAGCACCGAAGACCTCTTCCAGGTCTGGCATTTGATCCCTGCCTTCATAATTGTAATGATTTTCATTGCTCCTATCCCCTGTGTCTGAGGGTGAGTCCTGACCTCTGACACCTGGAAGTCAGTCACCCCACCACCACCCCCGGCGCTCTTTGATCCGCAGGATGATGGGACCACCCTGTACACAAGGCAGAGGGGGAACCCGCTGGAGGGGAGGTTTTGAGGCTGAAGAAGACACAGCTGCAGAGCATTTGTGTGTCCTGGGCATGCCTGGGCCTTGCCGACCAGCTTGGGGAGTGACAGCACGCCCCGGGCTGGCGGGGGCATTTCTGCTCCCTAAGTCAGGAGGCCACGCATCCTGGTGACTCATAGCCGACATACAGCTCTGTGGTCATTGCTCCTCGGTGATTCTGACCACACAAGGGAGCAGCGGTCCTTGCAGCATTTCTAGAGTGATAATGCCCTTGAAGACTCAGAAGTTGGAGGTCATATTCTTTCCTCAACTCAGTCCCCTTCCCGACTCCAGAGATGAAAACACCATCCTATTAGGTGCATTTTTCTGTCTGTGGACCCCTCAAATGGACAATGATCTCTTCAGACATGAGTGGACTTCTCAGGATGGTGCCTCTGCATTGGCGTGCTCCACATCCCCACCGTCACACCTCTCCCTTCCTGAAGAGGGCGCTCTCAGGCTCAGGTCAGAGGTCAGGCGTGGGGTGGGCACTGCAGCACACACCCTTGGGAGTGTGACTTTGTTCTGTGAGGTTTCCCTGTCTGTTGGGGAAGGCCTTTCAGTCACTGTTTCCCAGCAAGTGGACGTTGGGGAACGCCAGCCCAGAATCACTGCCCTTTGGGTCTCCAGCAGCCCCGAGCCTGATGCCCCAGAAATCGGCCCTTCCTCGGTGCTCCCCAGAGAGAGGGTCTTCCCGTGGAAGCAGTTCTGCAAATAAATGGGGCTGCGTTTGCTCTTATTCTTTTCCTTAACATGAGAAGGTGCACAGGTTCATGGGTGGGTGTGTTTTGATATCATTACAGCTTTATTACTGTGTGTTCCGCATCCCTTTACCCATAAAGTGGAGAACAGAGCCCTGTTCCCCCCTTTCCAGGGCGGTTTCTGGATGGGCAATTCTTTCCCAAACGCCCAGACTCACCTTGGATATCATGCAGGAGCCTCTAAAGGGAACTCCGGGGAGGGTGAGGCCAGCACCCTGGACTGGCCGGAGGGTGGGAAGGCCTTGCTCCTCCACCCCGTGTACCCACACATAGTCTCGGAAGAGGCTTTCTCCCAGCTGGGGTGGTGCGGGGAGGACTGAGGGGCTGGAGGCGTTTCCTGCCTGTGCATGGAGCGACGGACATGGAGCAGGAGACAGAGGCCCTGGAAACCTCCCCGCCTGTCCCTGTCCCGGGAGTGGCACCTGGGAGAGCCTTGAGTAGTGGACTTCCGTGGGGACCTGAGAGGCGGGCCGCTGAGAGCTAGACGGAACCATGCGCTCCCCAACCCGTGCCCACGGGAAAGCGTGTGGGCGCTGGAGAAGGGCCCTGGATCAGCCGGCGGGAGAGGCTCCGCGGCTGAGCAAGCCAGAGCCAACCCCGGGGACTTGCAGAGGACACACAGGGATCAGGGACAGGAGAGCTGGGTGATTTGCAGGCCAACGACTAACATAACTTTTCAAGAAGAAAAAGATAATTGTACAAAATGAATGCATTTAACAATGTAAATGTTCCCTTGAGTAGTTAGATCAAAAATAGTATTCTTTATAAGAGCTTCAAATTACTTTAATGCCAGAAAAATCATAGGCATTTGGAAACCATTTATGGCAGATGAAACATCAACCTTAGATATGTTTTTAAATGATTTTATTCTTATTGCCAATATATATACTTTAAGAGAATAGGTTCCTTTTTCTGTATTAACATCTACCTACTAATTATGTATAAAAATACTTAATCTAAAACTATGTATTTTTTACATGAAATTTATATTAACTTTGCATAGATGATTTTGAGTTCACTTATAACATGTTACATAGAAGTATGCATAATATATATGATTTACTACTAGTTTATTTTAAATAGGGTTTCCTTACTCATGTAAGTTTATTACAAGAAACTTTGAAATATGACATGGGTTGTTCATAAGTACTTGCTTAGTTATATTGGATTAACATAAATGTGAATTTTCCAACAAATCTTAAAAGAAGCTCACTTTTAAGTAAAAAAGAAACCCCTCATTTGTATCATATGATTTGGAAGAGTCCACTGTCTCCCTGATGCAAGTTGCTAAACAATATTATCAAGAAAACATGTGCCATTTCCCTGAATCTATTTAGATACATGCTCAGAAAGCACCTTTGTTAGAATAAAGAAATATTGAAATAAAATCATCAAATAAGGGCATGCTCCATAATTTTATTTTCTAGCAATTTTAAATAAAACGTGTCTTCTCTTCTCCATGTCAAATCACCAAATGATCTCAGATCAGCAAGTGCCCAATATGAGGGAGGTGCTGTTTTCAGAGATACTGAGAACCCTCATGGCTTCAATGCCAAGCTTCAACCTGCTCATTTCTCAGGGTCCTTTTGAGACCCAGGAGCGCTGTGAGCATCCTCCAACGCTGAGGCAGGATACCCAGGGGAAGTTGCTCTCACAAAGGGCAACCTGGGAAGCTCATTTCTGCCTCCCAAGCCCAAGCCCCGGGCCAGCTCTGCAGAGGCCTGACCACAGGCCAGGCTGTCCATGAGGAGCCCTGCGTGCCAGCCCTGCGCCTTCTCCTGTGAGAAGCGCTAAGGTTCTCCACATCCTAGGGCCCTCGATTTGTAAAATGAAGAGATTTCAACAATCAAGTTTCAGTTTAAAAGTCCTGTGGGGTGCATTCATGAAGGCACACAATTGTGGAAAGAGGAACTGGTTGATAAGTGCTATGGGAACTGTAAAAAAGCAAAAACAACAATAAATATCACACATCTGCTTCTCTCAATACAATAGCAGAAGTTACAGATGGATCAGTGCTAATGTGTGAGCTGCACCATCAAGTCTTGCCAGTGGGAAGCCGCTGTAAATAGTAAAGTGAGATAAACTGAAAAGGGAAATCCTGGGACTTAGTACCATAAAATTTAACATTTATATTTGTCAAAAACCACCATGAAATTAAAAGGCACATGGCCAATTAGAAAGATTACAAATGAAGTTTAGAAATCATAATGTGTAAAAATTCATAATGTCAGTAAAAAATTATACTAATTGAAAAGCTGACAAAGGCTGTGAGTATCCAATTTACAGAAGAGCCAATAACCATATGTACACTATTTAATCAGCAGTGAACAAAAAGACGTACACACGTAAATAATGGTGATAACCATAGGTCACCTATTATATTGGGAGAAATTTACATTTCTTATATTCAAGCTATAAATGCAAATTCTTATATATGGATACTTGAGAAGGCAAATCAGGAAAAAGAATTAACTGAGGATGTCAGCTGTCTTAATGACGGGCCTCAAAAGCATTCTTGTACTTTGCTTCCTAAGCTCCACTTCTAATAAATTTCCCAGTAAATCATCAACATTGTGTACAACCCTCTGGTGCAATACAATTATATGGAGAACAGTGAAGCCGTTGGTAATGGCCTTTGCATTTAATGGTAACACTTTCCATTTGGGGACTTTTACTCTGGCTCTTCATTCTGCCAGGATGCCTGCCCCCAAATATGCGCAGGTGACTCACTTCATCTGTTCTCTGCTCTAACATCTCTGCCTCAGACACCAAGAATCCTGGTCCACCTGCTTGAGATACTGACCAGCGGCCTCCCCTATGGTCACACCCCCACCACCTATGTCCACGCACTTTATGGTCAGCCTTGCAAACCAACACATGAATGCTGCCAAAGCTGGCATGGTCACACTGTCCCCTCCACCCATCCTTCCTGCCAGAACCACATGAGGAGGGCACACGACAGACATTGAACTGAGTCAGTACTGTTTAGTACATTCTTTCAACAAGCTGAGACATAGCCTAGGTAAATACTATTATACTGGATTTTCGAGAAAACGGAGGCTCAGTGTGACCAGCAGACAAAGGCAACTTTCCACACTGTCCCCTGACAGCTGACGGAAGACCCTGTCACGTGATTCCAGGTCAAGTAATCGCCCTTAGGTTGGTGGGTTGGGGGAAGACAGGGATGGAAAGCTTGGAAGTGGGAGCCCCTGGGCCGGTGAGTTCTGGGAAGACGGATGGGTAGGGATGCAAGGAAGAGTAGGAGGAGACACAAAATGGGGTCAAAATAAGTCAATGTTAAGTCTTTTTAACCTGACAATTCTTAAGAGTTGCCTCAGTCTCTCCGATTACTTCATGACAGTTTGACTTTATCTAGGCATGCACAGAATTTATCAATTTAGCCAATTTAATATGTGAAGAGGTGAGAGAAGTTGAAAACATAGTCACACATCCAAGTAAATTTTTGATACTGCTTTTTCACAGCAGGTGAATTACAGTTTTTTCTTTCCGATATTGCCACATAGCTGTTATTAAGCCAACTGGTTAGTTTCTTGAATAGAGCTAGATAATGCGATAGTCTTTTTAGATGACTTTTGTTTCAGGATAAATTGATTTAATACAAATAACTTGGTTTGATGTTGAGGAGTGGTACATCAGGAAACTTCTCATGTGTTTTCAGTTACGAGCATGGCCAGACTGGTAACTGCAGTGTGGGTGGGCTGGGAGGGAAGCCCTCCATTATGATCTGAAAATTACTGGGAAAGAGCAGGGCGATTGGAGTCTCCATTCCTTTCTCTCGTACTACCTCTTTCCTTTTTGGTCTTACTGATCTGTGTTTATTTAATTTTCCTTTCTTCCCTCTATTAAACCCTGAGAGGAAAATCTGACTGCAGTTCTGCATTTACCCGCCACCAGTCAGCCAACTGGATGGTTTAAACTGTAACCAAGTAGTTAGTTCTTTGATACAAAATAACTTGCTTAACTGACTTATTTCCAGTTGCTTTTGTTTCAGACTTAGCCTGGTTTGCCCCTGCACACTGGAGGTGGACCTGTCACAGCCAAAGTATTCTCATCTCTGAAATGGGTCAGACGGCTCTTCCTTGAGTAGAGTTGTTGTATGGTGGAGAGTATGAAATGCCAGCCTGTGCCCTGACAAGGCTCATGTGTGAAAATTGTCAGCTCCCCTGCCTGTCACAGCCTTTCAAGAGAAAGATGCTCAGATGCTTCATGCAGACTGTCTGGCTTTGTAACATTGACCTGAAGACTTGTGCAGGCAAACCCGATAGTCCAGCTCAGAATCTATTTCACAGCCTGGGAGTCACGCACTGGGCCCATGGTCCAGACAGAAGGTTCTCAGACCTAAGGGAAAGGGAGCTTTGGTGTAAATTAAAGGGAAAAAGGACTCTGATTTTATTTGAGTATTAAGATAGTAACTTATTGAAGATTTAATAATTTTATTCAGAATTTATTGGATATCCCATTTTATCAAATACTAATTTTGGCTGTTTATTCAATTTGCCCCATGTTAGGATATAAGCAACTGGGGTCACAGAAGGGTGGCTGTCCACCTGGGTCAGCCCCCACACTCATCAAGGGATGTGGGCTCCAGAAATGGCTCCAGGACTTCCTTTGGGCTGAGCCTGTAGGTCTGAGAAACTTCCTTCAGAACTCGGCTCAGAACGGCCAGCGCTGCTTGCATATCTTTATGGCACAAACTGGGTGTGGCATTAGAGTTTGGGTTTCTCATGGGGAAGGAAAATCAGTCACCTATGCCTCACATATGTGGAACTGATGAGCCAGTCCAGGATAAAATGCCCACATCCCAGAGGAAGGGAATCTCCTTCCACCAAGCCTTTGGTATTACAGCCAAGTCAATTTAACATTGCTTCTTGATTTTTGTTACAAAGTATGAATTTGGTGGGCCTAAATGTCTCAGATGTTTCCCAGCATCAACAGCAGATGGATACACAAACCCCCAAGCAGACGGGAGGCCCCAGGGCTGTGCCCGTCCTGACCCCGGAGACCAGAGGCATTGGTTTGTGAGCTCCGCTCTCCCGTGCGCCCCGACAGGCCGGCTGGGAGGACATGGCTGTCTCCTCCTTGCCACGGACGCTTGGGAGCTCCCATCCTTGGCCCTGAGCCTTCTCAGCTGGAGACGTGCATTGCATTTCGAGGTCATTAGCCCCTTCTCCAAAGTAATTAATGACTTAGAGATAAATTTGCGTGCTACAATTAACTGTATTTAGATACCACTGAGGCATTTGAAAAAGAATCGTGTACTCATCTGGATGTCTTAAAGGGGTTTAAGTTAAAGTTTTTTCTTGGGAAACAAGCCCCCAAGCATCAGACAACTTTCATCAGGGTTGCAAACAACGCCTGTCAGAGCCACCAGGGTGGTCGGCAGACTGAGCAGAATCCTGGCCTTGCTTACACGGCAGGCTCCAGGCCCACTGTGCATGGAGGACCCGAGGCTGCAGCGCCTCCTCCCCACCCGCAAAGGGTGATCAAGGAGCTTGCCTGCCCTGGATGCACAAAAGGACATGGCTGCCGGAGAGACTCCCACCTTCAGGGGCCCACCATTCCCCACAGCGGCAGCCTCTGCCTCGCGGCCTCAAGGGTGGAAGGGGAGGGGAGACAGGTGCACACACACTGCGGGACCTCAGGGGCAGGGGTGGTCCAGATACAAGAAGAGAAAGATGGATGACACCTGCCTCCTTCTGCCGGCTCTGGCTCTGCACTGGCCAGGTGTCTTGTCTGCAGCCCATGGAAGAATCCCCAGGGGGGAAATCCCCAGCTGGGCAGGGGTTCTGTCCCGGCTGGTTTCCTTGGGACCCCAGACTCGAATGCTGCTCAGGGCCGACTGTCCCAGGAAGGCAAGGCTGGCAGGCTGTGTGTTCAGTGGCATCTGGAAGGGGCAGGAAGGTGTACAAGCTGTCAGCTCTCTGCAGCATGGGCCTCCAATGGGGACTGGAAAGAGGGAAGAGTAGGAACTGAAGAAATGCACCAAATCCAGCAAATTCAGTCATTCGAGGGCATCCATTTGCTTTTCCAGAATAAAAAAAAAAAGAAGTAGTGATCCATATTGAAGACTTAAAATAAATGAACATATTATTAAATGGAAGATAAATGGTACAGAAATGTCCAAAAGAGCTCTATTTTTCTTCAGAAAATTGGTCATATATGTGAGATTTATTTCCACATTGCCATTACAAGTCCAGAGACTCACTCTTGACAGTAGATAACCAAAAACCAGCGAGGAAAGGAGAGTTTTCCTCCAGGCAGAAGGTTTTATGGACTGAAATACCTCCTCACTGGACCCATCATGTGGTACTAGGGGATTTTACCCCCCATCATTAGATAAATAAAATATGCAGTGTGAATTTTTGGTTTGAAATTAAACCCTTTTTTCCCTAATGGTTTACAGCTTGTATATTATAGGGCACTCTTTGTTTATGATAAGAAATGGGGGTGTGGAGTTGAAATCACACATCACAAAGTGCTCATCAGTGGGGACCTGCTGAAATAATTCATCCTCTGGAGCTCAGGTGACTTAAGATGTGCAGGTGGCCACATGGGCCTCAGCCAGGGGCCCTGTACTGGGAAAATCCCACTCCCAGCCTTGGCTACAAAACATGCACTAGAAATGATAATTAAAATAATTACAGGAGCAATAAGACAGCATAAAAAGAGAAAAAAAATTTAAAGAAATTATTTGGAAAATATTAGAAGCCCATGCTCTGGAAATATTCCAGCCATACTAATTGCATCTTAATATGTTTAACTATCGTGTAATTGTGCAAAGAAGAAAGTCTCCTCATAGTTTAAATTCCATCACAGTGTGATATTTTTCTTTATTTAAATGAAGTAAATGCAGCAATTATCACAACATAAAAAAGATGCTTAGTTTTAATGTAAGCAAGGAATGTCTCCACATGCTTCCAGCAAGGTTCCCCTGGACTGATGTCTGCACAGCCATCTCCCTGCTGTTTCCCAAAGTGCAACTGCTTGGATACACTTTAAATCATTTTTTCATAAGCAGACGAAAGCTTATTTCTTTTACTTTCAAATATGCATCACAGAGCGCATCCCCCTGCCTTGGCTTCTCTGGTGGTCCTGTGGTTTAAGGAAATCTCGTCCGGGTTCTGAGCCCGGGCCTCTGTGCCCATCCAGAGGGCCATGGCAGCAGGGCCACGAGGCGGGCTCTGCACTGGGAGCGGGGGCGTGGTCGCCTGATGCCACCACCCTTTGGACACTTATCCTGGCTCCAGACGCAAAGCCTGTGGTCCCAGCTGTGAAATCGGAGTCTAGGAGCAGAGGGGCTGAAAGTGGAAACAAAACATTTAGAATAATGACTGATCGCTGTGGCCCCGGCCTGGGAAAGGAGGCCCTCCAGGCTGGCAGCCTTGGGCCTGGCAATCCGAGTCACATGTCACTCTGGGAAAAGCTAAACACTTCCCGTTGTGTTTAGAAATGTTATAGCAGAGACTATACATGGCTAAACACAAAAGCACTTAAGCCTTCAGCTCCCCTGATGGAAAGCGTGGACCAGGGCGAGCCGCATGGTGCCCGCCCCAAGCTCAGTGCGCCCCCTGGCCTCCCTGAGCCTCCAGCTGCCAGCCCCGGAAGGGGCTCGTCGCGGGGTCACCAGACACGTGCCAGGCCCTGAGTCGGAGGCCTTGCAGGCCGCCCTGTTGAGCTTCACACCCGCTCACACACAGAGGCGCAACGGCAAGCTGGGGAAGCCAAGGATTTCTCAAGGTCCTCCCACCCTCAGCTGGGAGGCGGGGTCCTCAAGCCCTGGGGGTGGCTCTGGGGAGGGCAGCCATGCTTGCTTACAGAGCCCTACAGCAGTCCTGCAGGGCCGTGGGATCAGCTGCACCCTGGATCCCCTCGTTTAAAGATGAAGGCCTCCCAGTGATATGGGGTGTGTTGTTTGGGGGGCTTGTTCTGGCAGAGTCCCTAGTGCTCAAGGTCAAGGGGGGTCATGAGCCCTTCTGGGTCTGGAATTTTGGCTTCCACACCGAGGAATGAACGTATATCAGATCTCTGCCCTAAGTTCACCTTGAAGCTTGAATCTCTCACCCACCACAGCACATACTCCTTTGCAGTTTTATTTGATAATGAATGGCATCTCTGATTTAATTCATATATGTGCATTTTTTAATCTTGAAGATGCATAATTTTGAGGAGTTTTTGGGGTGTCAATGACCCTATTACCTGAAACACTGTGGCGTTACCATTCAGACGTGTCAGCAGAGTTAAATCATGTAGGCACATTCTGGTTTGTTAATTTGAATCTTGTACGGCAATGGTCTGGGTGGACCCAGAAGCCCAGACATGTCCTGGAGGCAGCCTTTCTGAGCTCTGTCGTGCTTGGGGACCCTGAACAAGAAGGGTCTATCACTGGGACCCTGTTCCAGAGTTTGTGTCTGGCCAAGAGCAGCCTGAAGTGTCTGCTGACCCCAGCAGGGACCAGCCTCTCGGCCCTGGGGAAATGGGAGGCCTGGGACTCTTCTCTGTGGCTATTTTCTCCACTCAGGTTTCTTTTCACAGTTTGGGCCTGTCAGACAGACAAGCAGGACACAAACCCCTTGGCTCAGTCTTCTGCCTCTGTGCCAAGGGATGGAGGGGACTCGCTGCCTGGGGGCTGCTCTGTCCTGCCCTCCTGGCCTGTGCAGTCAGAGCCCAGGCAGAAAGGTGAGGAGGGGACCCGGAATTCATCGCTCGCTGGGGATACACTCCGTGGCCCAGGCCGGGACTCTTGTCTCTGAGGAGCTGACATTTGGGGACTAAGCGGCACCCCCAGGTGCTCACGGTTACACGGCTGACAAGCTGTCCCTGGGAGACTGGAGCCGGCTCTGTGGGGAAGGAGCTTGCATATGCACCGCCTCACTGGGAAAGAGGGCGATTGTCTGAATTTGGGGACAGATGGGTATTATGCTATTATCCCCGGAGACAGCCGATTTGAGGAGGAAAGGAAGGGTGAAATGTCACAGGGGGAAACCAAGGAGGTGTTGGTGTAGGGCCAGCCGGGGCTGCAGGAGAGAGATGTGTGATGTCACCACACGTGCAAGGACATTATTTGAAATATATTTCTTGCAAGAAATGCCATGTTGTGTCTTTCAAGATTGTGTTTATAGTAATATTAGAGAGAGTAAAGTTCAATCCTTAGCACCCTAAGATACTGCCTACCTGTAAACAGCCATTCTGTGAGTCCTGCATTAAACCAGAATTTAGGAACGTGCTCTTTAAGAATGGATAGGACAGCATACATTTGTGGACCCTGAATGGTAGCGGGGCTGCAGACACAGCCCATAGCTCAGCCTGAATTTTTGCCTCATACATACGCTCCTGTTCAAGTGTGACCTGAAAAAGATGGATCAACTGGTTTATTTGTTTGAAACAGGCAACCCCCATTTCCCACAGAGCTGTTTAAATTCCTGGTGGCGGCTGGGCTACGGTGCAGAGGGAGGCTCCCCGGACCTCCTGTCCCCCAGGCAGGCACTTGCCCCTGGCCCTGTCAGTCCCCAGATAACGCTTGGTGGTCCCTTTCAGTGGCAGCGCCATGTAATTTCAGCAAATTAATGTTGTGCGGGAGAAGTTTTCACAGACTCCTCATCCATTATTGAATGATTTTTCCCTGTAAGAGTGCTCCCGAAGTCAAACAGCCCGCGCGCAACCAGGGGAGCTGCCGCGCTGAGTGCCTCACGGTTTATTTTTCTGGTAAAAAAAAATAAACGATTACTTTGACTAATAACTCCAGTGGGATGTGGGGCAGGAGCCCTGTTCAGTGTGCCGCGCCAGAAGAAACGGACAGCGTGTCCCCTTCGGAGACACACACTGGGTCACACACGTGGGTTTCCAGGCCTGCCGGTGTCACGAGTGAAACTCTTCTAAAACCTCAAACTGGGAGAAAGCCATTCTGATTTCTTTTTCTTTTCCTAGAAATGCACAAACTGCAAAGATTTGTTAGCAACATACTTCATCCTTAGAAGAAAATTGTTGGTATTTATACACAACCTTCAGATAGTGTTTAACATTTTGAACTGGTGAAAAAACACACAGATACCACGGCACATGAGCTAACAGGGCTTTGAAACGTGAAGGTTGCCTACAAAATGGAACTTGCTCTAAAGGATGTTTTTCTGATGGGGAAGAGAATTTAACAAGCCCCTTGCTGTCTGACTTTTTTGCCAAAAACATCTGGACAGCACAAAGCCTTCCTCTGAAAGGCCAGATTTGTCATCTTTCCTATGTGGTTTTCATTTTTATTTCCAGAAGAATCTGCCTTGAGTTGCCAAAAGTGGGACATGAGGTGAGGTGTTGCAGAGGTGGGTCTGGTTTCAGGGCTGGACCTCTCCCTGCGATGCACGGCGGTGACCTGGCTGCTCGCCATGTGCTCTGCCCTGAGCAGGACTGCTGTCCTTGAATTCTTCTGCTCACGAGTTGCACTTTGTTCACAGTGCATCCGTAGAACAGCCGACCCCTTTTGTGTTTTGAATCTTGTATAACTTGTAACTTTCTTCTTCCGTTCAGTATCTTCTCAGAAATGTAATAATTATACAAATTTAGGCATTAATGCAGTTCACATTGGCCATAAGCACTTCATAATCATTCAACATAATTTTTTTTTTGGTTTGTCTTTCTATGTGTGAATTTATGATGTGTTTGTGTGAAGTTTTTGTGGCAACAGTGATTTTTGAAGTGACTTCTGATTTCTGAGTGACTTCTCTGAGTATCGAGGTAGGAGTAGTGGGCATTCTCCAAGCCTCCTCTGTCCCTGTGCGGGACCGGGAAACAGCTTGTGCCCCGTCCGCAAACACGCCCCAGAATAGAAGGAACCCATGGAAGTGGGCATGGCTTCCAACTCCTTACCACTCCCCACTGTTTTCCTTCTTTCAGTAATTCTCATGACCCCCAACAGCCAGCAGGAAGCACTTACCAACTGCTTGCCCCATGGCTTACAGCTACAGGAGCCTGTGCGCAGCACCTTCAGAACCACAGAACCACACAGGAGGGTGGGTGTGATGGGATGGCGGCCTTCGCTGGAGGTAAGCAAATGGAAAGGAGGAGAGCAGGTGGCCAGTGTTGTCGGCAGGTGCTGAGGCTCAGTGACCACACGCTGCCTCTACTCCAGGACTGGACCTCTTGGTGCCATCAGGCAGGTGCTCCACTCCGGGGGCCCGAGGGGTCGGGACACCCCGACGTGGGAGCTGTTCAGTCTTTTTGGGTTCTGGGTTTGGACAGACTTGGCAGCTGCTGCATTTTGGAGCCGCTGGACCCTGAGTGGTTTCTCTTGTCACCGAGCACAGGGTTGGAGGCCAGCACACTTTCTGTTTATGTCGCTCCCACTGCCGCCTGGGTGCAGGCATCTGGGAGTGAGCATTTGGTTTCTTCCCTCTGTTTTGCTCCTTTTGTGAGGCTAGAGTGCAGCCAACATATAGGGTCTCCAGGCTCCCCTAAAACATGACAACAGGCAGCCCATCCCCTGGAATAGCCTGATCCATCCCAGCTGCTCATGACGATGGCAGATATGATCAGCTGCAGAACAAGTATGACGTGGTTCATCACAGTTGATAAGCAGGCGCAGAACCTGCATCTTCGCATCTGTAGAGACAGGTGAACACTAGGGCCTCAATGTCCTTGAGACATTCTCTCCTTAGAATAGACAGAAACCTTAATTGTAGAAATATCGTAATTCTACAAATACCTCTAAAAGGGACAGAGCAATGGACACTTAGCAAGAACTATATTTTTCTAGGGGAATAAATACAGATAGCAGCGTTGCAATGCCTTATTTAGCTGGGCTCTCAGACCTCCGCCAGCCATGTGGCGAGAGCAGAGCAGAGCATTGTGTCAGGCTGGAAACTGCGACCACCTTCCTTCAAGGAAGAAAGAGAAAAGAGGTGCTGAGAAGACACAAAGACACAATTTTGTGCAGAAAGTTAAAATCACTAAAGTGGTGAGGGGCTGGGAGACACGGCAGGGGCTGACCAGGCCTTGCCTCCACCCTCTCTGGGGGCAGAGCGCCGTCTCTGCCAACCCGGGCTGCCGCTGCTTCTTTGTGCACCTACTCAAGGTCTCTGGGCTGCTTCCAGTGGATGTTTCTGAAACCTTCAGAAAGTAAAGAAAGATTCCTGACTCCCATATTATAAAACAAGAAAACATGTTTAAACTTTTGAGAAATAGACCTAAAGCCATACTTCTAGCCAGGCAAATAATGTTCTGCAAATCAGGCTTATAGAACGAGTCATTCACTTTAGGCAAGAGAGCTGCAACCCAGCTGTGGGCGTTTCCACCTGCCAGCACAGATGGGGGGGTCTTCCTGTGTGGCCAGCTGGGGATTTGAGCAATCCTGGCTTTGCACGAGCTGCCCACGCCTTCACGTGGGGACTCAGTCACGGCCATGCCACGCACCTCCATCAGTGGGCTTCCCAAACGCTCCTGCACACCCAGAGTGAGGGCTTACCTCATGGACCAAAGCCCTCCGTGGCCTGTGGTCACTGAGGGGTCACGAGGCCAGGAGGCGACCCACTGCCGCTTCTGGTTGCTGCTTGTTAGAGGCAAAACTTTGCTGCCTTTGAGTAAACAAAAATGGAGTCATTCCTGTGTAAATAACTAGTGGCAGAGCCTTTCAAAGACAGCCTTACACAAATAGGTTCACTTAAAAACAAACCCTGAGAATCCCCTTGCAGACAGCAGTGTGTGTGTGTGTGTGTGTGTGTGTATGTGTGTGTGTGTGTGCACGTGGGAGGCATGCTGGTATCACAAGCGGGTCACACCTACATGGCAGGTGGCAAGCATGGAGGGGACTCAAGGCTAGGTGGTGATGGAGCCCATCAGGGTGTGGCACACTGTGTTTGATTGTATTCTTTTCCACTGATTTTAAGTAGGTGATGTGTCTGCCCACTGGGCCATTTTAAAAGCCATGGGATCAGAGGGATACATGCTCCAGGCACTTCGGTGACAGGATTTCATGCAGATGCAGGACAGCCGGAGACGAGAGGCAGCAGCTACTCTCCTCAATGATGTTCAATGATTTTGCAGTTTTTAAAAGTCATTTTCTGAAATCGCTCTGGCTTTGCAACTTGTTCCAGCACAAACAAAAATATCATGTTTACTTTACATCATGATATTGATACTTTAGTTTTTTGTGCATCTTATTATTTTCCATGTCTTGAGCTCAATCAAAAGCACTTTATCTGGAAACATAATGAGTCATTGATTACAAGTCTATGTATTAAGCTCCCAGTAGCAGAGAAATTATATGAAAACATACCATCGTATGTCCGCAGTCACACACGGGGTTATATTCTACAGCACTATGAAATCGATGCTATGATTGTTCAGTACTGGTGAGGAGCAGGAGAGACAGGGTCCTACCAGGATGCTACCTTCTGGTTCATAATGTATGAAATAGTCTTGTCTCTCTTTTTAACAACTAATTAAAGAATCAATTAATTTGCAAAAGGAGAGACTAGAAAATTTAGGGGTGTGATTGAAAAATAAATTAAAATACAATAAGCCGTGGAAAGCTGCATTCTGACCTGTGAGCCTATGTTGGTATCGCCTCCTGCTACGTTTCACAAAGTCATTCCATGTGTCACTGTAGCCCAAGTGTTTACACTTGGATTGCTTCATGTTTTTGACACAGACTCACTGACTCTCCATTTTCCTAGCTTCTTAATATGAGCAAAAATATTTACTTGCTGTAGAAGAATGTTTCCCTGCAAAATGATGCTCCTGAAGGCTACTGTTAGCTTCCAATTTTATTTTGCTTCCAGATCAGGCTGATAGACAGTGAGAATAAAATCAACAGAACTAAATACTCCTTGTCTAATTTTGGTCAGACTACATTCTTACCACTGGAAGTTTAGTATATAACAAGAAAAATCAGCAAAATTAAGATCTATTCTCATCCTTGATGGCAATGTCTCCTAAAGTAGAAACAGATTCTTGGATTGACTGATTGATTGATTGATTGATTGATACAAACTATTCCCCAGAAAGATATTTCTTGGCACAATAAAATTGATTTTAGCCAACACCTATTTTAGGAAGAGTAACCTCTTACATTTTGCTTCCTAAAAAAAACATCATTTACATGTTGCATCAGAAAATGTGCAAGACATGGTCTAAGAACTGGAAGCAGCCCATGGGATTCTCTAGTTCAGCCTTTATTTGAGCAATGCTCTGAAGAATGGGAGTTCCTTGGGTTTCATAGGCCACTGGCGGCAGGCAAGCGGGTTAAAGACAGGTAAGTCAGTATTTGCGGTGGGAGTTCCTGGGGGGCCTTCCATCTCCCGTTCAGCACATCCAGGGGGCCCTTTATCCAGGGCATCTCCCTGAATGTTTGCAGGGAGGGGAGAGTCCGCCAGGCAGACATGGAGCTGAGACCCCACAGGGTAGGTGCCATGCCTAGCAGAAAGCTAATCCTAGAATCCAGATCCTTTAACCTTCAAGAAGTCAGCCCCTTTTTTCTTCACCCTGAGACAGCACACTTTGTTCTCCCTTGCAGTGCCCCCAAACTGGCCAGATATATGATCAGGTTAGCCTGAGACCTGGGGATAATTTTGCTATCAATCCTATTTTCTATGTCTTTCTGTGTAGACAATGCAAGGTTCTGATGTAACAAGTCAGAAAGAACTGATTCAAACGCTTCCTTAATATCACTTGAAAGTAAAAATGTTTAAAGAAATAATTCTTAAAAAAAAAAGGTAGTTTTGAGAGAGAGTTTGAGGTGTTTCAAAAAACCGCAGTCATAGCTGGGCATGTTTGCCCCTCATATTTTGAAAGAGTTAATTGATGCAACTGGTTCTCTAACCTCTGCTCCTTCGCACCTCTGATGTGTGAATTAGCAGCACGGGGATGCTCTAGCCCTCCTGCAGCAGGGCCACTGGACAGATTCTGACTGTTCAGAGGAACTCTCTGCCATCTGCCAAATCAGAGGGCAGCCTGTGCTTTCAGATTTGGGACAAGTTTTGTTCTTTATCACCAGCTGCCTCTTTGAAGGTAAATACTGCTCTTGTCTCTACCTCATGGCTGCCTGACTCCCCACCTTGCGTAGTTCCGTATCTCCCATTGGAGCTGGGGTCTGAGAGCCTGTGCCCCAAAGCCATGGCACTGCTTGGATAACAGACATGAAAGCAGGTCCCTCCTGGGCTGGGTCTCCTCCTGCGCCATGAGATGCCCACATTTCTCCAGGACTCCCCGGCCTGTGGTCAGATGGGGTCGCCATTCCAGGAATACCGTGTGTTCCGTTCTTCTGGCCTCCTCACCATTGCAGGGACCCCAGCACCCTCCAGGGATCCCTTAGGGGTTTCCTGTCCCATGGCTCCTTCCAGGTCCTTCCCACTGCCCCCAAGAATGTCCTCTGCTCGTGAATGCAGGTGAGGACTCCTCTCTGCACCATCATTGCAGCACCTAGCCTGCCCCGTAGCTGCCTGTGCCCAGGTAATGTCTTAAGGGACCCCAAAGCCACTCTTCATGCACCAAGTTATCCTGTGGGCCCCACAGGGGTCAGTGGAAGAGCCTCCTTCTTCTCCATCTCAGATGTCATCACCAGGTGCTATGGACTGAATATGTGGCTCCCAAAATTCACATGTCGAAGCCCAAACACCAGTGCGGTGGTATTTGGAGGAGGTCTGTTGGGAGGGAATCAGGCTCTGATGAAGTCATGTGGAGGAGCCCCTGGATGGGGTTAGTGCCCATATAAGAAGAGGAAGAGACAAGAACTTGCTTGCCTCCAAGTGAGGGCAGGGAGGACCTGTCCCTCTCTGCCAGAAAGAGGACTCTCCAGGAACTAAGCATGGGCTTTGACCTCAGATGTATAGCCTCCTGAAGTGAGGGAAATGAACAGTCCATGGTGGGTATTTTGTTACAGCGGGTGAGCCTACTGAAACACCAGGGCAGGTGCCCAGCCATGCCACTGCGTCTCTGCTCCCTCTGACTGCCCAGGGCCTGAGGTGCTCCTGGCCTAGGCGCACCCTGAGTGCACAGTGCTGCGGGGTGGCGGGGGCAGAGGTCTGATCTCCCAGGCTGATCCCTGGCTGCTCCTTCACCTGGAGGACTAGCTTCTCTTCCAGGTAACTCCTCAGGGCTCATCCAGTGAGAGCCCGTGAGGGCTGTGTGGGGCACCCAGTGACTGGGGCACTTGGCTTCTGCCCAGGGGTTCAGCTCTGGCATGCATGAGTCTCTGCATCCTAGAAGGACACGGAGAGCAAAGTTGAGGACCAGGTGTCTGGAGGAGGACACCCAGCAGTGATAAAGGAAGGAGGCCTGCAGGCTGGCCAGTGGCTGAGTGGGGAGGTGCTTTTAGGCCCAAATAGCCCAATTTGTCATGAGTCCCGGAGGTCCGGGGAGCTCTCTAATGTGGACTGATGGCCAGAAGGGTAGACATGTGCTCATTGGTCAGAGGTTGTGGTGGTTTTACCATGATGTGGAGCTGAAGTAGGAATAATCTGAGGACAACTTCTGGGGCAGCCAGGAGCAGAGACGAATGGCTGGAAAGAGACTCAAGTAGTTGGGTAGAGTGACTTCTTGGAGTACAAGTGGACATCATGTATATTCTACAAACTCATTTCTGTACAAAGGCTTATTCTCGACATATCTTCAAGCATGTAGGAAGCTTTTTGTTCATGAGACAATTGGCTTTAGGCTAGAGTAGAATTGATCTGTCACTGCAAGAGGAAATACAGGCGTTGGGTTGGGAGGCTCAGGTTACGTCACGTCAGATGAAGATCCTGACGGCAGGGCTTCACTTTGGAATCCTGTGGGTGGATCTTTGGGTGACTAATGAGAAGACCTTTGATTTGATGGCCTCAGCCCTTGACCCCCATGCTTCCCTCACAACCAGGTCTGGCAGGCGGCTCATTAAATATGTGATCCAACACTCCACTTCACATCTTTGGTTTTTGTAGAAAGTTCTCATTCATTTAAGATGGCACACATCTTCTAGCCCTAAACAAATAAATGGTTTTGACAAAGATATTGGTTTCTATGAGGATAAGGTTCTTTGGTGGAGATCCACATCTATATAGCCCGGTGAGTATTTTCAGGGCATCCATGCTTGACCTGTCCCAGAGATTCTACTCACACTGTGTAAGACTATTCTAGAAACAGAAAGAATAAATGGGTCCATTGGGTTAACCAGGAGATGGAAAGGTATTATTTGTTTTATGTTTTAAAACCTCCTACGTGAAGTATTTTATAAGCACTTAAGACTTTATCAGCTTAGTGTGTGTCCCTTCTGTCTCTTCAGGTGGCTAGAAATAACAGCAATGCATGATTCCTGGTTACACATGGCTTTATGGGAGACTTATAGAAGAGGTTTTCTGAAATTTGAAATGTGAACTACAGCAAATCACCTATTTTACATTGTGGCCCAGTATACACAATAGTAGGTACAGAGCTGAAACCCACTCTATTTTCCATTTTGATGTATTCTAACACAAATCTGCCAATCCAAGAAAATTATCCCATGTCCCTGTTAACAAAGGATAACCCACAGGTTGAAAAGTTCAGACTCCTTACTCAAATGGACAGAGAGGTCAATGTTAAGCCAGAGGATGCTTTAAGAAACAAAACCTTTCAGATGGAAGTCTAGCTGAAAGGTCCAAGTCAAACAGATTTCATTGATGGCAAGGGTGGTCTTTCTCTTGGATTAGTTTTATTTTTATTGAGATATATTTCATGTACCATAAAACTCACCATTTAAAATGTACAATCCAGTGGATTTTTTATCAATTCATAAAATTGTGCAGATATCTAATTCCAGAGCATGTTCTCACCCCAAAGAAAGTGTACCCACATAATCTTATGCTTAGAGCACCTGAGATCATTTACATGACCATGATATCTATTGAGAAATTTTGAGAATTTTCTGTAAAACCTCAAATAGCTAAATTGGAATAAGGAATGTGTACTGAAAATGGTCTTTTAAAATAGACAGAAAGCTAACAGAGCTTTATGGTATAAATATTTAACTTTGTTAAAGAAAGCCAGTTGTTTTCTTTAATTTCTGATGTCTATATTCACACAAATGGCCAGTGAGCATGTGGAAACATTAAAGATGCTGCTGGCAATGTCTCTTGGAGACCACTGGATTCAAATGTCACCAGAAATATTATCTTATGCATAAAAATACTAAGTGTGTAAGAAATGTCTTTAAAGCAGGAAAACAAGACAACCACTGACTAAAAACAATTATGGATTATCCATCGTGCAGCTCAGAGACTGTGTCTTCTCTGCCTTCCTTCTCTGAGCTACCAAGAGAATTAATTTAATTCAAGTTTTGTCTCATAATTTTCAGTCAGACCACCCTCCAGGCATCAATCCCAGGCTGGCTTTATCAACGGCAACAAAACTCTTGACAGTTTGAAGCATGCCTCTAAAAACACACAGCAAGTGAAGCTCTCAAAAAGAGCAAGACATTGACTTTCAAAATAGCTCTGTGATTGCATGCGATCTTGATAAGGGAACTTTCCAATGAAGAGTTTGCTGGGTGGGTGACTGATAGCAAAGCTGCCTTTCCTGGGGAAAAACCCTGGTATCTCCAGTTTACATCAACTTGCTCTCAGCTGAGAGAAAAAATATATGTAAGTCTAAGGCCAAAGTTTATTTCTCTTCTGCATCATTGTGGCAGACAAGAAAATTTCCCTTTTGCCCTTCAAATGAAAGAAGATGGTTGGGACTGGAGGTGACGGTAAGTTCAGAAGCTGCTGTTGGGACACCTTCATGGGTCCTCCCCACCCCCAGGTGACCTGTGCACATTCTCCGTGCTCTGCTGCAGGACTAGGGTGTCCTGCGGCTGCACAATGCGGCTGGCGTCGGCCGGCATGGAGAGCACTGGCCGCTCTGGAAGATGCCGGAGCTGCTTGCTCTTTCGTCACAAAAGAAGACTGAATGGTGAAGTTCCCTAACTGGGAAAGTTCCCTCTATTTCCGGGGAATTTACTCATATACCAGAATAGCTTTTTGGAACTGTTTCACTGCCAGGGAGTAAATTTAAAAAAAAACAAAAAGTCAAATCATCCTGTTCTTTTCCTCCTGCTAGCTGCCTGATCATGGGGACCACATGAAGACTCAGAGCTCTCAAATGAGGAAAAGTGGGCCTTTGCCTTACAGCTTCCCTGGCGCCCCCTCCCCTCCACAGCGAAGATTTCCTAAGAGGCTTGGCAGATGGGCTGCGCATAGCTGTGGAGCTGGCAGGACGGGGCGAACGCCTCCCAGAACCACTGTCTCCATTCCATTCCTTGGCCGAGGGTCCTTCTGTGATTAGTCCCAAATAGAGCAAGCTTGCCCAGGATGAGGGCAAATGCCATCAAGAACAGGTTGGATAAGCCAGAGCTGTGGGATTCCCTCCAAGGAAATCCATTAGCTCCTGGCTTTCTGAGCAACATTTTTCAAAGCTAACATTCTGGGCTTTCAAAGAACAGATTGCAAACATTTGCTCCCCCAAAGCTGGCAGCCAAGAAAGATCACCTGAGTTCACCTCCGTGCACTGTTGGTGACACACAGGGAAGGAAGTCAGCACATGTGTATTTTGCGTTTATGCTGCCCCGTCACTCCGTCCGCTTATACAGAAATGGCCTGTGGCTTGTCGGGGCCCTGGGCTCTTCCTGTTCCTGGCAGGGTCTGGTGGGCGGTGGGGCCTGGAGCAGCACCCTTGGCCTCACCTTCCTGCTCCCCACTCCTTACCTCTGCCCTGAGGCAGCCCTAGAACCACCGCCAGGCCCTAAGCCTCCAACTGCTGTGCTAATTCAGCAGTTTGCCCAGTCATGGCAGTATCCTTAAGGCCAGTGTGCAGAGGAGAAATCCTTACACCTGAGATGGACAGTTTATAAAGTAATTGAACATTGTTCAGAACATAAGACTCTTGAATACGTGCTCTGCTGTGTTTACTAATACAAACCTAGGCAACCTTTAGAAAGACTGCCGAGCTGGGTCTTTTAAAACCTCTACAAACAGAGCACGAATTGATCATGGAAACCAAGACATGGTAGCCATACCTGGGTGCCTACGTGGGGTGGATCTAAGGCAGACTAATAAACCATTAACCAAAAGGATGGTTTTTGCTTCCTTTTGTAGGTACAAAAGTAAGAATATAAAATTGGAATCAGATGGGAATGAATTTTAATCTTTACTCTACCATTGGCTACCTGGGGCCTGATTTTCATCTCATCTTCTCTGGATGTGGGGCAAAGCCATTTGGTCTGTAACATGATGGTGGAAGGAAAGGATATGATGTCACATACAACTACACACATAGCGCCAGAAAATTGGATGCAGTTATAGACTATGAACTTCCTCCGATCCTGCAGGACGCCACCACAGTTTTCCAAAGTTCAATGCCAGGAAAGATGTATTTATCAAATATGTAGGCTCTGACTAAAAATATTTTTAAAGCAAAGGTACATTTTACTTCCTTTAGAGAAACTGTCATTCTTATAAATGCCTAGGAAGGTTTGGTGAACATTGAATCCCAGGATCCTTAAACTTTGGGGAACCCCAAAATCTGTGTCCCCATAAGTTTGCACTTCCACTACTTGCAAGTGCCTTACCCTACAAGACCAAGGGCACCAGGACCACCTGGGGTCCCTGGCATGGCCACAGAAGGGCTAGGGATTCCTGCCATGCGGCCCCCCAGACAGGAACAGCTACACAGTGGACACTTCCCTTAGGAAGTGAATGTCCAAAGTGGGGGGCAGAAGGACTCACGGATGCTCATGGGACATTTAGAGGCTCTCTGGGGCCCTCACTTAGACTGTATGCTAGCTTGCTGTTCACTGGAAATCCCATTCAGTCCCAGAGGTGTTTCTGGAAAGTCAGGGCTGCGGTTGCTCCTACAGGCAGGTACTCTGCAGGATTTTACCTGTATCCTCAATGGAGAGATGAGCCACTTGCACTGCTGTCCTCTGAGCTTCTGAGAAACAGCAGACCCCAGAGCAATGCCCTGCACTGGGAGATCAACCCCATCATGATGCTGGGGACGGCACTGAACTCCCACAAACATACACCGTGATTTTCATGGGCAGGAAAACCAACACCACCCTGACAGAGGCCAAGTAGGCCAGTCAAGCATCTTAGCTGCTTTAGGGAGGGACAGCTCCCAATTCATGGAGCTCACCTGAGCTTGGTTGTGGCTGTCCTTTGGAGTCAGAACTCATCTCTGCTGTAGGAATCTGTTGTTTAGATGGACTGAGAATATGCACAGTAAAGCATTTGCATGATTTTGCGTTTATGCGATTAAAAAATGCCTAATAAAACATGAGCGGCTCTGGGAAAAAAACATAACATGATTTTAAGAACTCTCTATCCTACGGGCATCAGGGAGGTGAGAGTTTTGCTGTCAGTGTTCAATAGAAGCAAGGGTGTTCTGAAAGCTTGGTGAGCTCAGGGCTTCCCATGGCTAGTTCCTAAAATAGACATGAGACCTGGAGATACACTTGCCACATGGAGTCACCATTTCAGTTTAGTCTTAGGGTTAAAAACAGAAATGTCATTAAATGAAGTGGAAGTTTCTTTTGGCAAAATAAAAATGTAAAAAAGTACTGAAATTAAACAGTTCATTTCAGCCAGATGCCGAAGAGCCCGTCTTTAGAAATGTGGTCCTCACACTGCATGGGATACAAACAGATGCTCAGTGGCACTTTATTACTGGACCACGAGCTCTTTGGTGCTGCGTAAAGGGCATTCGTAGGTGATGTTTGTACTGCTCTGTGCCCATCGAGGGCTGAGCTTGCTGTAGCACCACCACACAGATGGGCCTGAAAGTTGCTGTTAAACTTCATTCTCCATTTCTTTTGATGAAGAGCTGCAAAGATAGTTCTAAGAAAGTTTTCAAAGGTAGCTTTCTGTGGGTGTAAGATGCATTAACTTTATGGAGGGCACTGCACTAAAGCATGAGAAAGACTTAGGTATGCTTTTCACTCATTATCTCTTGAGGGTCTAGACCATGCACCGGATTTTTCCAAATAGCGTGTTTGCATCCTCAGTCTGACATCATTCCTGAGACTGCTACCCTTTTTCTGGGCCCAGGAGAGGGAAACTCTATTCAGTGGTTACAGGGGGGGCATGTGATGTCCGGCTGATGGGCCTTAAGGTCTCAGTTAGCTGACGAGGGTAATGGGTGGGCACAGAAATTGGGAGAAGAGAGAATCCTTCCTTTTCAGGAAACCCTCACCCTCTTTGAAATAAACAGCCAACACAGCTATGCCAAGAGCCCAGGAGTTAGAACCTGTCAAAACTGAATTTAAAATCCTGATACTGATGCAAGCTGTGTGACCCTGGCCTGTGAGGTTTTGAGCTTCAGATTTCCTTATACACTATTAATAATAATTTTTACCCCATAGGATTGTTGAGTGGTTTAAATTAGAAAATATTTCAAAAGCACAGCCTAGAGAGTCTGGGGAGAGAAGCTGTGGGAAGTCACTGTGAGGTGTGTGTGTGTGTGTGTGTGTGTGTGTGTGTGTGTGTGTGTGTGTGTGTGTGTGTGTGTGTGTGTATACACACATACAGTATAAGTAAAATTGCCAAATGTTGCCAATAATGTAAATATCTACCATTGCAGATGCTTTTCCACCACTTTCCTTTCCTAAGTCATAGAATTTTCTCCCTGGCAATTCCTTCTGTGCTCAGTCTTCTGATTATTGGATTATGGAAGCACTTTCAGCTTCACCCAGATATTTCTGATCAGTGTGCTTTTTGGGCATGGCATACTCTCTGAGCACTTCTGGAAAGACCAGCAAAAGGGATATGCTAGCCCCAGGGGAAGTGGCTTTTTTGACATGACTGTCAGTGAGAATATTGTTTTCACACTTGCCTGCAATGTGAACTCTGAATGCTGATGGCCACAGTCTACTTGGGTCAGTAGCATCCCCAGGTTTACCCTCTGCATCCATCCCATTTTCTCAAATGGAGCAGTATTATGTTCAAATGTGCACATAGAATTTTCCTACTGGGAAAACTGAATTGATGTCTGTGCTGATGTAATATCCTGGGGTAGGGGCAGGGGAAGACCTGGAGTTGAGCCTCTGCCCGAGAGGTGCAATGGCAGAGCTCAGGGGAGAGGCCAGAGGCTTCTGGATGGTGGTGTCAGTCAGTCTCAACCTGCTCCTTGTGCTCCATGTCACGTGGCTGGGATCAGATGCCCCCACCAGTCAGCATGGTTGGACTGCAAGGCCCCTTGTCTGTCTTGAGAAGAGGGTGCTCATGTCCTCATGGGAGCTGAGACCCCCTGGCAGGACAGGTGGCCATGACTTCTCTACAGCTGGTGAGTAATGGGTTTTCCTCAGATACAGACTTTGTTACCAAGGGGCAAAATGTTCCAGTAATCATATGATTGTTTTATGACTAAACTGATTGCCTGTCACTAGGTTGTAAGCAGCATGAGAGTAGGGATGGGGCTGCATTTGCTTCACCTGCTCATGGTCTCAGCTTTCAGTACAAAACCGAATAAAATTTAATGAAAGTTTTGTTGGATTGAATCACTAACTGTATCTACATCTGTATCCATCTGTATTTATATCAAGATCTGTGGCAATACCCACATCTCTGTAAGAATCTATTTTTATCTATATATCTGTATTTGTATCTGTATCTATCAGCATCACTATCCATGTCTATATCAATATCAATATATATATATACTGCTAGCCCCAGTGGAAGTGGGCTATATACATATATATGTGTGTGTGTGTGTACATATATATATGATATTGATATAGGTGGATATCTCTATCCACCTGTATCAATGTCAATATCATATGTCTATATCAATATCCATATCTATGTCTGTGTCTATATTGATACATATGTCTCAATATCCTTATCATTTCAGAATCTGTACCTGTATTTGTGTCTATAGCAGTGTCTGTCTCTGTCTATAATTTTGTCGTTTGTACTGGATACAATCTCAGAGTGTTGCGATGTCTCAACTGTGGCAGTCGCTGACCCCCAGGCACAGTCCATGCGCAGGAGACCACAGGTCCACGCTGCCCCTGTCTGCCTCCCGCATCTAAATAGGTTTGCCTTGTATGGAGGCTGGGACTTCAGTGTCCGAGATACACTGCAGAGGCTCCAATCCACTCAGAAGGAAATCAATGGGCCTCCCACCACAAGAGACAGCAGAACTTTGGAAACACAGGGGCATTTTTAGAGTTTCTGTGGGGATTTTCCTCGGTGAAATTGCTCACGTCTGTTTGCTGAACACTCCCCTGGAAAGGAGGTCAAGTCTATTCTCCCCGTGTCGCAGGAACGGTTCTCAAAGCCCTTCATTACCTGACACGGGGCACACATGTGCCCTTCTCTCAGCCGTGCTTAGAACTGGTGTTTTCTGGAGCGAGGAGGCTGCACTAGTCTGCCAGGCCATCCAACCAGAAGCTTCTTCCACCTTTTTCAGGCAGAAGGTCTCTTAAATTCAATAATTGTCATTTTCAGCTCTCAGTGAGACCAGAAATCACAAAAAAATCTCATTTAAACTTTCCATTCTAGTTCTGAAGCAAATTTACAGCAGAGGTCAGACCTTTGCAAGATTGCTGGAGAGAATTCCTCATCAGAACAGAGGTATTTTTCTCCATTGTTGAACCAACTACCTTCCATCAGTTTTCCTCGTCATCCCACCCACCTTATTATGACCTTCATGGGATGAAAGAAGTACGGCTCCGACTCTTTTTTCTGTGAACGGCGCCTCCCTGTGTATGATGTGGTTAATATTGATTACAGATCACAGTCAGCTCAGCAAGCCGAGCTCGACCCCCATGCCGACTTCCCTTCCCCCTGCCCCAGAGACCATTTTCTGCTTTTCACTTGCTCTGAAATGGTACTTTGGGTATTTATTCCTTTAAAATGGAATAACTACTTCTGATTTATTTATTTAGGGTTGAAAACCACCAAGATGACTTTACATCAGTGACAGCACACAGAAGCAGATTCGTGTGAGAACTGCCCGCCACGGACAGGATTCTCGGTGATCTAATTCACCAGCAACTAGAGATGACTCTCTGCAGGGCCTCTGGGTCCTCTGGGGTTACTGACTCAGAGGTCAATGGAAGGAGAAGCCAAGCAAGGCTGGGGTCACCTGATCCTTTCTGATCTGTGTTCTCTTGTGTATATAGTTTTAAGAAACATGCAATTTTCATCGAAGACGTAAATCTCCTTAATGAGTTTGTGTCCAGATGTGCAGAATGTAAGAACGAATGAGAATATTGACAATTAGAGCCCTTGCTTTCTTTTACAAGCTTTTCCAGTGACGCTAAATTCAACTTTAGCCACTTGGGTTTTTTTGTTACTTTAAAAATCCTGATCTCCATTAGCTCTTCTGAGGCTGATTTGATTGTAGGGACATTACAGATATAGACTACAGAGGCTACAGATATAGACTTCCCCATCTAGCTGACTTTAGCATAAAAATAAAATTGAATCATAAGCAATGAAATTTTATCTGTTCAACTGTCTTCATTCCCAACTGGAGTTAATAATGCTCAGTTTTACTCTTTCTCCCTAAATAGCATGAAATCTATGATATTGAAATTAACACATCTCCAAGATGATTAGGTCACAAACAGGTTTTTATTAAATTTACTTGTATGCTGTCTATCCTTTCTTAACCATAGAGTGAATGTGCACTAGGCTTCTTTCTTATTATTAAATTATGGTAATAAAAGTGATGTTTTGTTCCATCACAGACTGACAAAGCAAAGGAAGGCCATGTGAAATAATAACAAAAAGGCAATGATGGCAACAATGTTCACAGGAGAGTAAGGATGGCAAGTTAGTGTCCCTCTATCCGGGGCTGAAGCTGAGTTCTCTGCTAAGTGCCCCTACCACGGATTTTGGCTCGGGTCATCCTTCTGTGACCATGAGGGAGCAAGGACAGTTCTGTCTGAAGATTTTAGGACTGTCTGCCAAAGAGCACAAGAGGAGGAAAACGAAGGGCATTCTAGGGCAGGTGCATGAGAAAAAGGCATTTGCAGGGATGGTAGAGGGATTCGTGAACTGCACTGGGTGGGTCGCGATGGGAGAGCAAACAGGGATGTCCAGGGAGGCTGCATGGGTCCCTGCGGTCCCCGGGTGTGTATTGGCTGCTGTCCGCGGCCCAAGATGCCCAGCAGGAGCTCATGGGCTGACTGGATGCCCACAGCCGCGGCGCTTTCTGCAGCCTCAGTGGGGGGTTGGGCAGGAACATGTGTGCTGCAGAAACTTTGCTCATGGGAGGCACTGGCAGCCGGGCTCCTGGCACAGTATTTCAGGTGCTGACCATGGGTTCACAGAAGTAAGAACTGACATGAGGGTGTGGAGGTGAGGGTGACACGCTGTGGGCTGGCTGACCGTGAGGGAGCCATGGAGCCTGACTGCATTTTTAATCAAGGCCCAGGGAACACAGGCGATGAGTTCCGGACTGGGCTGCTCATCTGGGTGGTGGCCTGGGGAGGGTGGGCCACTGTTTGCACAGGTGAGCTTCCAGAACTTGGAACACTGAGATGCCCATGTGGGTGAGCCCAGCGGCACGGTGCCTGTGGGGAGAAGACCCACAGGAGGTCACTGGGAGGAACTTGCCAGCTCATTCACTTTCAGCCATGCTTTGGACTCTGCATTTCCGTATGATTGGCCATGTCCAGGGCTAAAGTAGGACCTATTGACAACGTTTCATTACGTCATAGTACACTGAGACAAACAAAACAGAAAATGGACAGTCAAAACTGCTTCCTTTCCTAAGAACCAAATGGCACATCTGTATATTGGGAGCTGCTGGGAACAGCGCCGTTGGGCCCAATGCATTTGGCAGCAGCAGGCGAGCCTCCAGCCATGCCTAATCCTGAGGCTGGGGCTTCTGCAGGCCTCAGTCTGTGAAGGGCAATGTGCCGACTCCTCTTTGCGCAGCTTCAACGGGAAAGCAGGTTTTGAGGTTTGGGTTCAATTGTGCTGATCTCAGTATTTCAGAGTGTGGGAGTCATCTCTGGTGACACCTGGGCCCATCACGCTGCCTTAGAGGCACGAAGAGCTGATGTGGCATCTAGGGGACACTTCTCAGGGCCAGTGCTCAGCCCTCTTCTGAAGCTGCCACAGCTTTGGGATCAGTACATGCTCACCGGCACTAAAGAAGTGGGTGTCTTTGATCAGGGCCCTTGATCAGGGTGCTGTCTGCTGAGTTGATTACTCTCAAGTTTACTGTGTCTACCACTGAAGGTCTGAGAAAGTTCCAGAACCTAAAGCGAAGGAGGGATCGCCTGAACCCCCAAGCTTGGCCGTCTGTGATGTGGAACCATTTTCTCACCGGAGCAAACCCGTATGGCTGAAGGTCAGTGGAGAAGAGCTGCTTCTCAACCAACGGCTCGGAAGCCTGCCTGGGAGGTCATCAGCAAGGCAGTTGCTACGCCAGGCCGCCAGGCTCAGCGCCACCCCTTCACCCCTTTAAACACATCTTCACCAGGGCAGATTCTCAGACAGAGCCCCGAGACCTTGCTGGGAGCAGAACGCTTGGGAGTCCGGAGGGACTTTGGCACATTTCAGGGACCCCCAGGTGACTCAAAGCCCACCTTCTCCTCCTCTTGCTTCTGGGTGGGGAGTGAAAGGCCATTCCTCTTCCCCTGGGTAAAGGAGGCATTTGCCCCAGGGGACGGTGGGTGCCTGGTCCAGGTCCCAGCAACTGGGTCTGAAGGGGAAACTTTAGCGCTGCTCTCCTCGTCTCTCAGGGAAATGACAATCTGAATGTATTTTGGAGTTCATGTTTCTTAAGGAGAGACTCCTAGGGAAAGCCCCCTGCAGTGGAAAATGCCTTCACAAGGGCAGACTTATTATGCCTACCCACCCACATAAGTTGTAGGCAGTCCTGGAAAATTTAGTACATCAGAGGGAGAAGTACACGGTATGGTGGAATCAGAGTCAGGTTCAAAGTCCGCCTCTGAATTTACCAGCTGTGTGACCTTAGGTGAGTTACCCGCCCTCTCCAAGCTTCTGCTTTCCTCCTTCAAAGTGCAGAGACAGGAACAGAACCTGACAGAGTCAGCTTCAGGAACAATGGAAAGGCTGCATGTAAAAATGCGGGTCACACTGCATGGTCACCTCCACGTGTGTTAGCTCCTACGATGCGGGTGGTAATACTGACTTGGTTGCAATCTCGGCTTTTCACAGAAGAGACAGCAGGCTCATCACACCTTTTAGGAAGAAAATCAGAGTGAGGAAACATTGTAAAATGCACTGCAAGGGTCTCAGATTCCAGAGGGACAACGAAGGGGGCGGGGGTGGCTCAGGACTGCAAACAGCAGGGCCCACTCATCACTTACCTTCTGTGAGTAACAGGATGAAAAGGGGACTCTGTGCTGAGCTCTGCAGCCGACAGGATGGAACATGGTCACCTTGAAGGTCGAGCTGAAAGCAACTGAGCTATTTGAACTGAATGTGAAAATCCTTCAGCTTAAAAATGCTGGTAAATGTGTGCAATCAAATGTCCACCCCCAAATCTGAGGTTTCAGACCTGGGGATGCATTACACAGGAGACTAAAGGAAAAGTTTCTGTTTTGCTATTTCAGGCTGAAAATTGGCAAAAGAAGACACTGTCATCTTGTTAGAGGCAAAAGTCACTTTACTGCTGTTTTGTTTTGCTTTGAAGTGAGATGCCAAGATGTTATTACCAAAACTGAGAAGGACGCCAGCTTTCTTTACAAGAATGATGTGTCCACCGTCACAAAACACTGACAATCAGAGTGCTTACATCACTCATGCTTTGAGGGCCTTGCACATTATATTTTAATAAATGTATTAATATTCTTCAGATGAGAAACAAAGACAAGTAATAAAGTAGATGAAAGAATGTTTATGCACATTTAATATTCTTTTATGTTAATTATGATCTTTAATAACATGTCCTGATATATTTTTTTTGAATACTCAATGTCATTGTCTTCTGGATGGACTCCTTCAAATGTGAGCTTTTCATGTAGTATAACTTTCTTTTTTAGTATAACTTTATATGCATTGATTTTCACCTTCGAAAATGAACTACAAATGGGTTGAGGTGTCTTTCATATGCTCACTATTGTACATGTGAAGCAGAGACACCTTTCAGACCTTCATGTGAGCAATTTCCTGTTATGCTTCTTGAGATTTTGCAGCATTTTTCATAAACAATCAGAGCATCTTCAAGCTGAAAATAAATGGCCAAAGTGAAGAAGTGTCCCCTGCTCAGCAGCACTGAAATGCCCCTTCCTTTGTTCATGTCCAGGTTGAACACTCACCACACATACACTGATACATTTAAGTGAAGAGCAAAGTTTCTTCTTTGGTTTAAAGTGGACAATCAGTGTGATGGGTATTTTAAATTACATGTTTATTGAAAAACAATAAATCACTGATTATTTCACTGGGCTTCTAAGTGTTGGGCAAGTGCAAGTGGTTTAAAAAAGATGACAGGGGATTTCTGTAAAAAAATATGCTTTTTGTAATTATGCATTTTACCTGGGGTGGGTATGAAAACATCTGATTACCCTGATTACATCCTGAGTTTACTAAGGAAGCATTTCTTTGGCTGTTTTTTCAAAGTGAACATTTAAAATATACAGCATGGTTGAAGATGATCTATAACTACATAGTGGGGGCTGTACCATTGTGAGAAAATGACTCAGCAGGAAAAAATTACATATGGTAAATTATATAAAGCATGTGATTTTTAATCTATACATCTATGTAAAACTTCTTAACATCGGTAAAAAAGAATAATTCTTCAGAAGCAGATTTTGCTCATTGTGATTTCAATTTCTAATTTTTTTTAAATAAAAAATAACAGGGATTTTGATTGCATTTTTTAGTGATGAGATTTGGGTTGACTATTTTAAGATAAAAGATTATGTTAGATCAGACTCTCAGGGCATGGAAAAACCAGACTATAGGAATTATTGAGGATACAGGGAAAACCATACAGCCGCTGGGAGCTCTGCCCCCGGGGAGTGAGGTGGTACCTGGGGACCCTGGCTGGGGCAGGGTTTTACTTAAGCCACTACTGGTGTCTCAATGCAAGAAACTGATGCAGGTGGATGAGACAGATGTGCAGAATGGAAAAGAAGTTGCGAGGCCAGGATCTGCTGTGGCTTCTGCTCATAACCCCCCACGAGCTCCCTGATGTATCCTGTCCTGAACAATGCTAAGACCAGCACATTCCCCTTGACCGCTCTGTTATCAGTATTGGCATAAGTCCTGACTTCAGTACTCACATGGGCCAGGCAGTGTCTTTGTTTTTTTTATTTCCCTGCCTCCAATAAACCCATTCTCCCTGGCACCTAGGCAAGCCTGATAAAGGCACTGCCTATTCACAACTACCTCTGACCTTCTACAAGTTCCCTCAGGTAGCTATGGTCCAAAAACCTCCAGTGCCACCCCATCCTCCCCTCCTCTGCTCCCCAGAGGCCGGCTACCTGCCTTCGTCAGGCCTCTGCCACTTGGATCTTCCCAGAGAAGATTCCTCTCACCTCCCCATCCAGTCTCCCCCAATCCTGCTTTGCTTCATTCACTGAGGTCACTGCCTCTCCCAGACGGGACTGCTGGTGTTCTCCCTGAGTGTCACCTGCTGGAAGTCCTTTGGAGAAGGACCTTTGTTTCCTCACTCACTGCCCTCTTCTGTCCGTACGACAGCCCCCAGCACAGAAACGACAGTCTGTGCGGTGCTGGGTGCATGAGAGGCGATTTAGCAATGCTCATCCACTTTCCTATTTTTCATTTTATGAAGAGCTGTCTTAGGAAAAAAATGTTTCAATAACATTAGAATAAAAATTATTTCCCACAGAAAAATCCAAACAATGTTTTAGAGTGTAACTCAGACCTCTGAGCTGTGTGCCAGGTGGGGGTAGGGACTATTATCTGGCTATTATTTTTGAACAGCCAATTGCAAATGGAAGTGGAAATTTCCCTTTTCCCTATTTATAAATTATGTAAAGTTAACTACATAAAAGATAATGAAGTCACGTCTCCAAGGATACAGATAATCATATGAGAACAGAAGCCAGATATCTGTCTTGAGGACCCCGATGGACAGAATGCTTGTGACCCCAACTTTTGTGTTGAAGCTCTAATCCCCAGTGAGATGGTATGTAGAGGTGGGGGTGGTCATGTCGCCAGGGGGGAACCCTTGTCGTGGGGTCAGTGCCCTTATGAGAGAAGCATTCCAGAGCTGGCCCCTCTGCTGATCCCCCATGGGCACACAGGGAGACGGTGGACATCTGTACACAGAGAAGAGGGCTGTGAGCAGACACCAGCAGGGCTGGCACCCTGGTTTTGGGCTTCCAGAATCCAGGGCTGTGAGAAATAAACGTCTCTGTTGTGTAAGCCACCTGGCTGATGATAATCCAGCACAGTAGCCCGAGCAGACAAAGACGATGCATGTTCCGGACCCAGAGCAGTCTGCGAGTGTCCAGGGAGGGCACCACGTGGCTTCAAGCTCTTCTCATATTTTGATGAATGATCCTAGTTTAAGGTTAGGGGAATTTATCCTAATTGACTTTTCCAGGAAACAATAAAATTCCTCATCTGATTTTTTGCCCTACCTCCTGGCTAATGAGGTAAACTAATGGCATCATTAGTTATTATGAACTCAGAGACTCGAGCATATTTAATAAATGGTGTAGCTCACACCACATGTGCCCCCCAGCCAAGACCTCTTATCTCAGCTCTGGAACCATGCATTCAGGTGCGGTCTGCTGTGCACACTCCCTTGGACTTGGATTTCCTGCAGGCATTTCAAACATCCTGTGCTCGGAATGGAATGTAGGTGTCCTCCAGCACGGTCCTTCCCCGCCCTGTACCACGGGCCTTCCCGAGGACAAGGCGAGACGGGAGCCCTGCCCGAATGCCGTGCCTCTGGGCCCTGGCACCGCGTCCCTCCCGGGGGCTGCTGGTCCTGCCTGGCCCAGTCTCACCGCCCGCCCACCCTCCGCAGCGCATCTCACCACCAGCCCATCTTCCAGCCCTGACCTTGTGTTGGGTGTGTTGTGGGAACAGAAACGGGCCTTCAGATATGGCGAACATTAAAGTCAGCGATGTTGCTCAGCGCCTGCCTCCCGTGCTTCCCGCGACCCTTCAGTGAACGGCCGACGGACCCTGCGGTCCTGCCACCCTCTCCTCTCTGCCCCGCCTCCCCGCCGTCTCAGGTTCAGGTCCCACTGCCCCTTCAGTCTCACCAGAGCTGCTTCTGTTCATTTTCTTAAAGATGTTAAATTCTTTTCTGTTTCAAAGCGTCCCACATGCCTGTTCTTCTGTCTGAGGAGCTCTGCCATCCGCATCTCAAGGTCTGCGTTTAAATGTTTCTTCCCCTCCTCGCCCCAGAGCTCGCTTTACCCCCACCCCCATCCCTGATGTTCTCTAAATATTACATGTCCTTTGTATGATTATTTTTGTAAAATTATATATATATTTATGTTAAATATAAATTAAATATTTGTATTTATATTTAATTTTTATATTTTATATCAAGATATATTTATATTATATTATCATATATTATTTATATTATATTTTATTATTTTATGTCCAATAAAATGCACAAATCTTGGTGTGCAGCTTGATGAATTTTGACATGTGTGACATATGCTCACGTGACCATAAGCCAGATCAATATATTAAGCATTCTTGCTAATTTTTTTTTTTCCTTCACCCATTGCAGCCATGCCTTCAGGCCCTCTGTCCTAAGGTAACGGCCTGTCTGTTTCAGTTGTGTTTATTCATCTGTTTTTTTATACTGTGTTTTGTAGTGCCCCATTATCTTCTTCATAACACTTACTACCTTTGTGATGTTCTAACAATGTGTGGGCTTGGATGTACAGTGTCTGTGTGCATGAACATTCAGAGAAAAAATACTTCAGATCACCTAAAAGGAATCAGACTTAACCAACTGGAAAACAAGAGGAGATATACCCTATTGCTCAGTTAATCTAGATTTAGTCTATGTTCTTCTTTAACTATCACTTATTTTTTTATATTTTTTGGGCAAATTGAAACAATGCTTCTTAGAAGCATTCCAGGAATAGTGTAAGAAAACCTGAGGGCATAATTACTTAGAAAACTCAATTTCTCTTTAATAAATAAATCTCTGCAGGTGCCAATTGGGGCATATAACAAGCATGCAGGACATCGCCTTCCCTAGCTGATACTGGAAAGAAGGTATTTGAGGTAAAAGCCAGTTTCCTTGTGTCCCAGTCCCTGTGGCTGTGAGAACACAGGGTGTCCTCCTCTCCTCCCAGGAACTGTTACTTGCGCATCATCACGCCAGCCGCGGTTCAGATCCTTATCACCTACTCAGGTTTGCCACGTCTTCATCTCTTGCTTAGACATATTTTCTTTCCCTTGGATGATAGTAAAGGGCATCTCCAGGCACCCTTACCTCTCAGATTGAATTATGAATTTGTTGTGGTAGATTAGATTAATCAAAATGGCCTTAGAAGAAAAATCTCCATGTGTGCTCCTCAAACTCAAATAATTTCTTTCAATTTTTTTACAGAGGCACAACTGTCTGCAGTCTATTCTCACATGCTGTTTTCATATATCTCATGCAGCTGAAGATGTATTCATCCCAACACTTGGTGGCTTGAATTTAAGCTACTGTTTAAATTTATACTTAAGCAGTAAAGGCCAGAATTAGAAAAATGCCATCAGAAGTGGAAGCTGGTGAGATTTAAGCTACTTAATTTTAGTAGAGCAAAACATTCAGAGTTCTATAACTGCTCTCATTCTAAAATTGTATCCTTGGGAAATTTAATAAAAGCATATCTGAATAATGGGTGACATTACAAACCTAAAACACAGCAAAAAGAGCTTACTAAAAATGTAACCAAATGAATCAGTGTCTTAGAGCATTTGCATTATCCCTTTGACCTTCATAATTTCCTTTATCAAAAAAAGTTAACCAGCAGGTCAGTAGGTCAAAATATGGAAAACAACTTTAAAGATATCTCCTATTAACCAATAAACATATTTCATATTTTCCCTGTCCAAACTTGTAGAATTTTATATTTATATTTTATTTCAACATTAGAAAGTGTCTTCTTTTTTAAGGTAAAATATCTTTTTTCTATCTCAAAAGCAACGGATATTTATTTTAGAAATAATGGGAGTATTTATAAAAATAATGTAAACATTCCCTACACTCCTGTTATATGTATCTAGTCTCTCAAAAATGAGACCACACATCAATATATTTTATAGTTTTTCACTTAACAAATAAACATTTTTCTTTGCTTAAATTCTTTAACAACCTTAAATTTAGACCTAGTACCCTAAAACATTGGTTTCCATTTTCTTCCTTTTTTTTAAAAACAATGATCTTGAACATCTTTAAATGTTTATATAGCTTTGAATATGTGTTCAACTAGCTTCTCAGGAAAATTCCTAGAAATAGAGCTATTTGGACAAATTATTCATATTTGTTTAAGAGATGTGATACATAGTCAGACTGTCCTCTAGAAAGGCTGCCCTAATTTAAACATCTGACCATAGTGAATTAGAATCCCCAATTTTCTGTTAACCTCACCACCAATAATACTTATAAAATCTAGAAGCATTCATGGTTTGATGGGAGAAAAATGAAAATGAAGTGTTATTTAAAATGCTGGTGCTCTTTGTTTCTGAGATAACTGGCTATTTGGATGTCATCTATTAGTTGTCTATGACGTTTAATTTTTTTGTGGGGTTGTGGGTGTTGACAAAAAGCACAATACCTTTTAATGTTACAACCAGTGCCTCTTTCCTTCTCTTCCACATATTCTGATGCTTCCTTAACAAATTCACGGACCTTCAGTTACAACCATGACATAGAAGTTGGTATCAGACTTGCTCCATGGTAACAAACAGCTATTAAAAGCAGAGAGATTTTAAAAGGCAACTGTCAGCTTCAGCCAACAATAACCAGTGTTGGGCTACAAGTCCTGAGAGAAGCTGTAGTACGTTCTTCCCGATTCCTGATACAAGCACAGGGAGCTCAGTCCAGCATACAGCCTCACAGCATGGTGTGAAGAGAGAAGTGGGAATGCTAAACAGATTTGTGGGGGTAGACTGTCAGGAGAGGAAGTCACCACAGAGAGGGACCCCAAAAATTATCCTTAACAATTCTTCTCAGGTCCCTGGCCAATTCAAAAGCTTCACATGTGCAGGTAAAATCTCAGAAGACCAGGGAGAGAACAGGAGGCCGAGCAAAGATCTGAGTCCTGGAGAGATGTTAGAATGTGCCTCACCAGAGGGGAAAGGTCCCTGAGTTGACAGCAGGAGTTGAGCACCACACCATTAGCAACCCAAAGCGCCATCTTTGCCTACAGGGTAAAGACAAAGGTGAAATAGTCTAACGTAATAAAGCTTGGAACCAAGCTTTAGCAGGATCAAGGGGACCTGCTAGCAACCTAAGTGATGGCAAAAACAAAATCTAGTGTTTCCTTTGAGAAAAAACAAACACTTGAGCATCTACAATGCGTCATGCATAGATTCTTGCACACAGTCAAAAGTCATTAGACAAGGAAGCAGGAAAAAGAGTTTGATCATGAAGAGACAAAATAACCAACAGAAGCAGATCCCAGATGATCCAGATGTTGGAATAAATAAAGGACTTCAAAATAACTGTAATTCATAAACTAAGGATGCTGGAGGAAAATATGGAATATGGATAAAAAGATGTGGATTACAAAAGGAAATTAAAATCGTCAAATGAATCAATGGGCATTTTAAAATTGTCAAACATATCTAAAATTAAAACAAACTCAGTAGATGGGTTTAGCAGCAGACTGGACACAGAGGAAAACAGAATTTGTGAACTCAGAGACAGGCCAACATTAAACATACAAACTGAAACACTGAGAGATAAAAGAAACAAAAATGAAGTATAGTGTACAAGTGATATGAAACATGGGCAAATGTTCTTCCACACATATTGTGCGTGTGTGTATGATTCAACAAGCTGATTCTAGAGCTTACATGGAAATGCAAAGGGCTAGGAAAATAGGATGGAACTTGTTCTGCTGGATCTCAGGAATTGTTCTGAGAGTGTGGCAGGTAGGATGGTATCATACTGGTACGAGGCAGAGGAGTACAGCAACAGAACAGAACAGGGAGCTTAGGAGCAGATGCACACAGACACCGACCGTTGATTTCCAGCCAAGATGGCCCTGTGGGACAGTGGAGCAATGGTTGTCTTTCCCTCAGTGATTACAGGCCTTTGGGGAGAAAATCATATGCAGTGTTATTTTCTCTTCTCCAGGCACAATAACTCCAGTTTTCTCAACTGCCCACTGGTCTCTTTTTAGTCTTTGTTTCTGTCATTTGTCTGTCTGAGAATATCTCTTTTGAAATATCTCTGAGAGTGAGGTATCTGCAACAGTTCATGTCAGTGTGGTGCAGAGAAACAGCTTCCTTTCATCTTAAAAAGCTATTTTTCCCTAGTGCAGGCTCCCAGCACATCCCTCGCTGGCCTGAGCTCATGGGTCATCGCCATAGGTCTACTGGAAGGAGCTCCTCCCAGACATCCTCATGAGCAAACTCAACACAGTAAATCTCCAGATTGTCCCTCATTTAATATTGGGCATAATTTCAATTGCTGAAGCTGTCTCTTTGGAAGACCAGATAAGATTTTCACATACCCACTTCATTGTGTCCCTGCTTACCCCCTATTTTCCTTCCATCGGCTTGTTCAATGCTTTCTCCCCTTAGGCCTGCACCATACAGTGTGTTTGTACCTTCTTTCTGTGAACAAAATCCATTTTCTCGGTAGGCTGCTTCATAGCCCATTTCCTCAGAACACAGCAGTTGGGTCATATGGAATATATTACTTTGCTAAACTAATGGTATTAAATGATTACAGCACAAGTATTGTATTATAGGTAAGAACGTACTACAGTTAAATTTTGCATGGATTGTTCATCTACCAAGCATTCCTTAAATGTTTCTTTGATAGGCCTTCAAATGTGTGCTAGTTTTGTGGAAAATGTCTAGTCCACTTCCCAGAATCAAAATTGTATGCCGAAGAGGATAAGCATCTGCCCCCAACTAGAAGCAGTCTCTTTGGGAAGGTGATTCTGCAAAGGGGCAGGTGCATCCATTCCCTGACTTGGTGACAGTCACCAGGATCATGGCGAGAATCCCACGATCTAAGCTCAGCCAATGAGCCCCCTTCCTGGGGTTTTGTGCTGTGAGTCAGCCATGCAAGCACTGGATTATTCACTGAATGCCCACAGGCAGCTGGCTTTCTGTGCTATGAGCAGTGACTGTGCTTCCTGCCTTCCAGTCCTGGAGAACAGCTGGGAAATCTCTGGGCCACTTCCCCAGACTCCTCACTGCGAAGTTCCTGTGCTTTTTTGGGACACTCAGTCTCTGTTGCTTGCAAATAAGAAGCCCTAAGCAATCAAGTGGTCCCTCTTAAGGAAGTCAGAAGCCTTTGACCCACCACTGCTCACATGCAGCATCGTCTTAGCAATGGGCATCCAAGCCTTACTTTCCAGTAACTTTCTGAAATGAACATTCACACAGCTTTTTTGTGATCTGTCACATCAGAAATAAAACTTCAAGTTAAGCTTGTTTTAACTTATTTGCTACTGATTAAACCATCAGTTGTTTGTATGTATTAACAATATATAATTTAAAACATGGAGAGCAAGAATAATTTACTGTCCATAATTTTGCCACAGTTGTATTAATCTCAACACTGTGTAATCTTAGTCTTTAGTATTTTCCTTCTTTTGAAGCTGGAACCACACTTGGTGTTCCTGTTGATTTGGCCCTTGTACTTTGTCCTTGCTTTTTCATTTTAGAAAATCTATGATTGCAATTGTGACTTTGAAACACACAAGAAAATTTAAAAAACTACCTATAACTCATTTCCCCAAAAATCATCTTGGACTGGCTAAAAAGTTTAATTTAAGTTCTAAAAATGTTTTATTTGTTCTACCATTTCTAAATCAAAGTTCACTGAGGAAGAGTGGACTTTGTCGTGGGAACAGCTTGTGGGCACTCATCTACCTCTTTGCTCCTCAAGCAGTGGCCCCACTTACCCTTTCTTTGTTCTGCTGACTACAAATGCAGTTTCAGACTCCTCTTTGTTAACTTTAGTATTTCCTGATAAGTGGACCTAGTCCTTTAGCCACCCTCAGAACCAGGAAAACCTTTAAGAACAGCAAATTATTGCTGAGAACCTAGAAATATGTTCCACACTAAACAGTCCTGTGTAAGTTTGTCATTTAGACTAAAGGAATCTCTTGGATTAGAAGGAAATCTTGTATAACTCAGTTAAAGAAAGGAAACAGAAACATAGGATGGTACCCATGGACGATGACACCAGCTCTTGATCTTCCTACTGTTAAGATGGAGATGTGGCTAGAAATCAGTGCGGTGTTATTTTATTTTCCCATGAAATCACATTGAACCAATAAGTGGTTGTTGTTCTGAATTTCATGGTTCAGCAATCTTTGGTGCCAGAATTATTTTTCTTTATGAGTGTGGACACAGACATTATTACTAATTTTTTAAATAATAAAGGTAATTTTAACCCATTTAAAAAGAAAAAGACTGTGTTTGGAAAGCCACAGTATTTCAACCTATTAGTATATTTTGAGTGCTCTGAAGCAGTAATTGAAGAAATGTGCATAACAATCCTAAACCTGTTTCACAAAAAGTGTTTTCCTTTAAGGGAACAGTGACAGCAAGTCAGAATCCAGTTCCATGTAGAAGACCCCAGGGTTTGTATGTTTTTCTTGACAAATAAGTCAAGCAGCCCCTTTTGGCCCTTGGATGAAACATCTAGGATACTCCTCAGAGAAACAGGGAGAGATATTGACACCTGTCTGAGATTCTGTTTAGGCTGCGAGCTACGTTACAGAGTGGCTATGCCTGCCGTAGTAGAACTATCATGAAGATTATCTTACCAACGGTCACAATGCTTATTGAAATATAGCCATTTAACCTTGACATTTGAAACATTTCTGCCCTGACTAAAGCTCAGCAGTAATTTACTCAGGGAGTGCTTAAAAACACATACACAATCAATACATATAATGGAGGACATGACTGCCTACACAAGGTGAGACTTTATTTGGGCCTTAGTAGTAGTTGGGGTCTTAAATGTCAACAAAAAGAAGAAAAATATGTCATAATGGCCAAATCATTAAATAATTCTTAACAAGTAATTGAATTAAGCCTGCAGATCACAAAGTCAGTGACCTAGAGGAGAATGTCTACCTCTCCCCAGTGACCCAGTGTGTGGGCCTCCAACTTAGGTGGGTCTTGCCAACATCATATCTGCTTCTGTGATACAATAATTCTGGTTGCTTCTTTGATTTTCTTTTTGATAAATTTTGCCTCAGTGGAGTTTTAACCCAGGTCATGTCATAACTGAGCCGTCTGCGACGTACATTGTGGGGTGGGAAGAATCCCTCCTGTCTCACAGGAGATTGAGCTAAACTGGAGGCAGGGTCTGCCGTGGGCAGTATGACATCCCGCTTTGTAGGGTCTGCTCCACATGGACACCAAGCTCATTATAGGGGTTGCCTGGCATCCACAGAAGATACAGTCCCATAAACCCTACAGAGAAGGGCCTAGTGAAGAGACAGTATTACAGTTGCCACCCCTACCCTTTGTCCCTAATAGACAAGGGGAAAATCGAGAACACTCTACAAAAGGAAGCTCTTAGAATAAGTTAGTGAGAGAGCACTGGGTCCGAGGGAGGCCAGGGTATCAATACATGGAGGATGGGCCAGGTCAGAGAATTTCCAGTGAGATTACAGCCTTGTGGACAAAGCATGAGAAGCCTAGGTTTGATTTCCAAAATTCATCTTTGATGTACACAGATTAAAGTATAAATTATTGGATTATTTATTTAAAATACTAGCTGTCTTTTAAAGTATTGTCAGAAATTAACAGAGATTGTAGCTCTCCTTGCTCAGGGGCAGTGTGACTTCCGGCCCCAGTCATGGCCTTGTTTTAGCAAAATGTCTTAATGGGCTATCTTGGTGGGAAAAAGGAAAACAAACAGAAAACAAAGATCCCACACGTAGGAAGTACATGAAGATTTGGGTTAGGAAAGAGGAAAAGACGACAGTAGAGTTGAGCAGTGCCAGGAGTCCAGCGTGTCCACAGGAGCTACAAGCTCCACAAGGGAACACTCACCACCCCCTGCAGGGTCCTATTGCCTCAGGGCCCTCCCTGTCTCCTGACCCAGGCAGAGTTGCCCAGCATGCAGTTGCTTTGCGGGGGTGTCATTCCAGAGGACACTGAGGTCAGAAGGCTGGTGGGTGGGGCAGAGAGGGGTCCAGGCAAGAGTGAAATACAGGGTTCATCAGGGCCAGAAACTGGAGGTCTGTGCAAATCTTGGGGCAGAAAACACATTTTCCATTAAAGAATAGGGAGTTTCTATCAAATAGATGTGATGGGACTCCTTTGGAAAAGTGGTTTCCAGGATTGGAAAACTTTCTTTTGAGAAAATTTATATTTAATATTAAATGAAAGTTGAAATTAAGAATATATAGACACAGCTAATGTGGAGTAAATATTTTATTGCAAACGTTCAGTAAAATATTTAATTTATAATTTTATCAAATAGACTCACAAAATTTCTAAAAGTTAGTAACTAGTTATTTTGATAACGTATCTTCTATTTTACACTTAAAACCAAGAATTTCATATTAGTAAAGTATACCTAAGTTACTGTGTGAATTATTCCTGGGAAATAGGTCAACCTTATTTCTGAATTCATGATGAAAAAACAGAAATATAACTGATGTTGTTCAAAGTCTTACCCCTAAATAATGTAGCATTCATTAATGTAGTTCATTATTAGGAAATTTTTATTTCCTTAATAAATAATTAAGTCTGTTTACCAGACCCACTATTTTAGAAGGTCCACCTACTTAGCCTGAAATTCCATTTATGCTTTTAAGCACTGTGGAACCATCCTGGTTGTGGTGGAATATAATTTTGAATTAAATATTCTCTTACTTAAATAGAGAGGGACCACATATGCTAGTGATTAAACGGAATAGTGATTTTTTTTAATAATAATTATTTTTTTATTAAAGTATCATTAATATAGAATCTTATGAAAGTTTCACATGACCAACGTTGTGGTTACTACATTCACCCATATTATCAAGTCTCCTCCCCACACCCCACTACAGTCACTGCCCATCAGTGTAGTAAGATGCAGTAGAGTCACTACTTGTCTTCTCTGTGCTATACTGCCTTCCCTGTGACCCCCCTTACATTATGTGTGTTAATCATAATGTCCTTTAATACCTTTTCCCATTGTATATCCATGGCTCCTTTATCACGTATTAATTGGCCATTTATGTATGGGTTTATATCTGGGCTCTCTATTCTGTTCCATTGACTTATGGACCTGTTCTTGTGAAAGTACCAAATTGTTTTGATTACTGTGGCTTTGTAGCACAGCTTGAAGCTGGGGAGTGAAATCCTCCCAGCTTTATTCTTCTTTCTTAAGATAGCTTTGGTTATTCAGGGTCTTTTGTGGTTTCATATGAATTTTAGAACTATTTGTTCTAGTTCATTGAAGAGTGCTGTCAGTATTTTCATAGGGATTGCATTGTATCTGTAGACTGCTTTAGGCAGGCTGGCCATTTTGACAATACTAACTCTTCATATCCATGGGCATGGGATGTATTTCCATTTATTGGTGTCTAATTTCTCTGATGAGTGTCTTGTAGTTTTCAAGATATAAGTCTTTCACCTCCTTGGTTAGGTTTATTCCTAGATATTTTATTCTTTTTGATGCAATTGTAAATGGAATTGTTTTCCTTATCTATCTTTCTGCTAGTTAATTGTTAGTATATAGGAATGCAACAGATTTCTGTGTATTAATTTTGTATCCTACAACTTTGCTGAATTCAATTATTAGTTCTATTTGTTTTGGGGTGGATTCTTTAGGGTTCATGTACAATATTATGTCATCTGCAAACAGTGACAGTTTAACTTCTTTCTTACAAATAGGGATGGCTTTTATTTTTTTGTTTTGTCTGATTGCCATGGCTAGGGCCTCAAGTACTATGTTGAGTAAAAGTGGGGAGGTTGGGCATCTTTGTCTTGTTCCCAATCTTAGAGGAAAAGCTTTTAGCTTTTTATCATTAAGTATGATGTTGGCCATGGGTTTGTCTTATATGGCCTTTATTATGTTGAGATACTTGTCCTGTATACCCATTTTGTTGAGAGTTTTTATCATGAATGGAGGTTGAATTTTGTCAAATGCTTTTTCAGCATCTATTGAGATGATCATGTGATTTTTGTTCTTTTTTGTTGGATGGATTTTCAAATACTGTACCATCTTTGCATCTCTGGAATAAATCCTACTTGATCAATGTGGATGATCTTTTTGATGTATTTTTTAATTCAGTTTGCTAATATTTTATTGAGGATTTTTGCATCTATGTTCATCAGGGATATTGGTCTGTAATTTTCTTTTTTTGTGGTGTCTTTGCCTGGTTTTGGTATTAGAGTGATGCTGGCCTCATAGAATGAGTTTGGAAGTATTCCCTCCTCTTTTACTTTTTGGAATACTTTAAGGAGGATGGGTATTGGTCTTCTCTAAATATTTGATAAAATTCAGCAGTGAAGCCATCTATCCAGGACTTTTGTTCTTTTGTAGTTTTTTAATTACCAGTTCAATTTCATTGCTCGTTATTGGTCTGCTTTTTTTTGTTTCTTCCTGAGTCAGTCTTGGAAGGTTGTATTTTTCTAGAAATTTGTCCATTTCTTCTAGGTTATCCAGTTTGTTAGCATATAATTTTTCATAGTATTCTCTAATAATTCTTCATATTTCTGTGGTGTTCATAGTGATTTTTCCTTTCTCATTTCTAATTATGTTTATGTGTGCAGATTCTCTTTGTTTCTTGATAAGTCTGGCTAGGGGTTTATCAATTTTGTTTATTTTCTCAAAGAACCAGCTTCTGGTTTCATTAATTCTTTCTATTGTTTTATTCTTCTCAATTACATTTATTTCTGCTCTGATCTTATTATGTCCCTCCTTCTACTGACTTTAGTTCTCATTTGTTCTTCCTTTCCTAGTGTCATTAATTGTGAGTTTAGACTGTTCATTTGGGATTGTTATTCTATCTTGAGGTTAGCCTGTATTGCCTCTATATATAGCCTATATATGCTCTATGTATAGCCTGCATAGCCGGTATATGCTTCCCTCTTAGAACAGACTTCACTGTGTCCCACAGATTTTGGGGTGTTGAGTTGTTGTTTTCATTTGTCTTCATGTCTTTTGATTTCTATTTTAATTTGGTCATTGATTATTTATGAGCATGTTGTTAAGGCTCCATATGTTTTTTGGATTTTTGTTTTCTTTGCATAATTTATTTCTAGTTTCATACCTTTGTGATCTGAGAGCTGGTTGGTACAATTTCAATCCTTCTATATTTACTGAGGCTCTTTTTATGGCCTTGTATGTGATCTATTCTGGGAAGGTTCCATGTACACTTGAGAAGAATGTGTATCCTGCTGCTTTTGGTTGGAGTGTTCTGTAGGTGTCTGTTAGGTCCATCTGTTCTAATGTGTTGCTCAGTGCCTCTGTCTCCTTACTTATTTTCCTGTCTGGTTGATCTGTCTTTTGGAATGAGTGTGTGATGAAGTTTCTTAAAAAGAATGCACTGCATTCTATTTCCCCCTTTTATTCTGTTAGTGTTTGTTTCACATATGTAGGTGCTCATGTGTTCAGTGCAGAGATATTTATAATGGTTATATACACTTGTTGGACTGACTCCTTTATCACTATGTAATGTCCTTCTTTGTCTCTTGTTACTTTCTTTGTTTTGAAGTATATTTTATCTTATATGAGTATTGGAACTCCTGACTTTTTCTCCCTATTATTTGCATGAAATATCTTTTCCATCTCTTCACTTTAAGTCTGTATATATCTTTGGGTTTGAAGTGAGTCTCTGTAGGTAGCACATAGAGGGGTCTTGTTTTTTTAATCCATTCTGTAACTCTGTGTCTTTTGATTCGTGCATTCAGTCCATTTGCATTTAGGGTGATTATCAATAGATATGTACTTATTGCCATTTCAGGCTTTAGACTCGTGAATACCAAAGGTTCAAGGGAAGCTTCTTTACTATGTAACAGTCTAAGCTAACTTGCTTATTATGCTCTTTCAAACACAATCTTAAGGGTTTTTTTTCTCTCCTTTCTTTTTCTTTCTCCTCCATTCTTTATATGTTAGGTTTCATATTCTGTACTCTGTGTATTCCTTGACTAACTTTGTGAGAAGTTGACTTAATTTTGTATTTGTTGAGTAATCAATTTGTCTACTTCCTTTACTGTGGTTTCATTTTTTCTGGTGGCAGCTATTTAGCCTTAGGAGAACTTCAGTCTAGAGCAATCCCTTTAAAATAAACTGTAGAGATGATTTGTGGGAGGTAAATTCCCTCAACTTTTGAGTATCTGGAAATTGCTTAATCCCTGCTTCAAATTTAAATGATAATCATGTGGGGGTAGAGTTCTTCATTCAAGGCCCTTCCGTTTCATTTCATTAAATGTATCATGCCACTCCCTTCTGGCCTGTAAGTTTTCTGCTGAAAAGTCTGATGATAGCATTATGGGTTTTCCTTTTTATGAACTTTTTTCTCTCTCTGACTGCTTTTAACACTCTGTCCTTGTTCTTGATCTTTGCCATTTTAATCATTATATATCTTGGTGATGTCTTCCTTGGGTCCTTTGTGTTGGGAGATCTGTGCATTTTCATGGCCTGAGAGACTATTTCCTTTCCAAGATTAGGGAAGTTTTCAGCAATTATTTCCTCAAAGAGACTTTTTATACCTTTCTATTTATCTTCTTCTTCTGGTATCCCTATTATGCAAATATTGTTCTGTTTGGTTTGGTCACATGTTTCTCTTATTATTCTTTCATCTCTTGATAACCTTTTTTTCTCTCTGTGTCTCAGTTTCTTTGTATTCCTGTTCTCTAATTTCTATTTCATTTACTGTCTCCTCTACCTCTTCTAGTCTGTATTTAAATCCCCCCATTGTATGTTTCATTTCAGATACTGTATTTTCCAAATTTCTATCTCTTTCTTGAAGTCCTCCATGAGATCTTGAATATTTTTCTGTAGCTCTGTGAGCATGTTTATGATTTTTGTTTTGAAATCTTTATCAAGAAGATTGGTTAATTCAGTTTCACTTAGCCCTCTTAATGGTGCTTGAGGGATTTTGGTTTGTACAAGATTCTTTTGCCATTTCATATTTCTAATGATTTCTATGGAACAATAACTTTGTGAAGGTGACACCCTCTAGTGGCCAGAAGATCTACTCTCTGGAGCTTCCCAGCCCCTGGAGTAATGGTGGGGGTGGCAGGCATGTAGCACCAGTGCCTGCCGAGAGGAAAGAGTACTTTCCTGCCTCCTGGCTGCAGTGCCTGCCTCAGCCATCAGGGCCAGTGGGAGGAGCATGCAGGGAGGAGGCTCTGTGTTACACCTCTGCAGCTGTTGTAGGCAGGGCCACCCTCTGGCTGTCCTGGGGTCATGGCAGGTGCAGCAGATGAGTGGACTGGTGCCGCCCAGGAGGAAGGAGTGGCGGACTGCATATCTTGGTGGGGGACCTAGGCTTTCCATTGCCAGCCAGGTGGAAGGAGCATCTGAAGCTCCTGAAAGTTCCCAACCTGCTAGGCTGAGTATGTCAGGACGATTTTGTCCATCTGTCTTTTCTCCTGAGCAGCAAGCTTTGTATAATCATTGCTCTTTTATCACCTCTCTAGAGCTGTTGGGGAGTTTTTCAAAGTACATATATTTCTTTTGTCCTGGAATGTCTGGTTGTGAGTACCTGTTCTGCACAAATGGCTGGAATCTCAGTCTTTCCAAGTATTCTGCCTGTCTTTGCTTTCCAACATCACTAATGTAATATAGTTTTGTGCTCCCAGAGCAGATCTCCACGGGTGGGTGTTTAGCAGTCCTGGGCTTCTACTCCTTCACTGCTCTGTTTCTCTTCCTCCTGCCTGTGAGCTGGGGTGGAGAGCTTGGGTCCTGCTGGATTGTGGCTTTGCTACTTAATCCTTTTCCTTGAGGTCTTCTGTTTTTCCCCAGATGTAGGCCATCTGTTGCAGTCTTCTTTCCCATTGCTTTTTAAGGACTAATTGTATTTGCTGTATTTTCATGTTATATTTGGTTTTTGGAGGAGGTTTCTGCCTCACTTCTCATGCTGTCATCTTTTTCCACAGAGCCAAAGGACTATTGATTTTTAAGGAATTGTACATGCAAACATACCTGATAAAAGACAAAGTACAGATATAAAAACTCAGTTTCTAACTTTGACAGATTTTATCTGTGTATCTTGATGAAATGACTTTGAAAATCCAACTAGCAATCATTAAATGTCATTGTAGATGTCCAGATGTAAGGTCTGTGTGTGTGTGTGTGTGTGTGTGTGTATCTCTGAGGTGTCAAAAAAAAAGAAAGTTATCTCTAATTTTTGGAATTTACTTGACATGCTGAATCATACTTAATGTCATCTTCCTTCTCCATCTGTTGATCCCAGGCATAAATGAACATAACAGGGAAAGATCCCTAGGATTCTTCACAAACAATATTTTCACAGGTTTCTTAAGTCGACTGGGCCAGACTTAAGAAAATTATATTCCTTTGGCCAACATTTCTTGGGTTTAACAAGAGTATTAACAAACAATTTCTAGAAAGGAAATTGATGCTTGCAGTAATTTTGTATTTATTCTACTGCCAGGAGATTATTTTTTATGAACCTATTTTATTAGGTTAATAAAATGATTCAAGGTACCAACTTGAATTTTGCAGCTGACAGAGCATACAGCTCCTTTTCATCCTTCTCACTGGCCTTAATGCTGTCATCTACCAGTTCTGGTGAAGTGTTAGGAAATGAAGAAAATAAATATATAACAAGAACATTGTGACAGGCGGGCTTTTTTCCTTTAAAAGTTTCTTGGCATATACCCCTCAGACCTCATGTTCCAACTATATTGTAAGGGAATTCTATTATTTCTAAGTGAGATTTTAATAATATTTTCTATTTTTTAGAGAAAATTGGAGAAGTTCCCTTTAAAATAAAAGTAATAGCAGAACATATCATTAATACCATGTCTTTTAACCAAGTAATATGGAAATAAATCTTTCAGAGGAAAAAGAAATGCAGGCACAGAAAGGTGCATTTAGCCACTCTCAGATTCTGCAATTACAAGTGCTTAGGATTACAGTAATGCCATTTCTCAGACAGCGTTCAACACTGCGTTTGAACATTGCTTTTTATCAAAGGTCCTTAAATGCTAACTCCAAAATCCAAATCACGCCTTTGTGCAACAAGGGCCCCGCTCTTATCATTATCACCTCCCCTTGCCGATGTGGGCTAAGTGCCTCTCCTGAGGCTGCCCAACAAACCTGACAGAGGCTTAGCAGAAGGGCAGCAGCCTTGCTTCTGGCAAAACGGCTCCGCTCGTGGCCGAGTTCCCTGCTCATCATTTCTGGCTATTCTACCCATTAACCCAAAGTCACCTGGGGGAGAAGGTAGACACATAAGCAGAAGCTGGACTCTCACATGGATCTTTGACAGATACATGAGCTCACCATAGAGCTATAGTCTCCCTTCTTTATGTGACTGAACATCTGTTTTTGTTAGCCCCTTGCATAGCTTATGAATTTTCAAAAAAACTATAATTAACACTCAGTACTACTTATTTCACTGGTTTTTCTGGATTCACAGTGTTCTCAGATATTTGGAGACCTAGACAGCAAGTTCAGCTCCACAGAGCTGCTTTTTCATTGGATGGCAGGAGCCTATCCCACCAGACAATAGCCTGACCTGGGAACGTCAATACGCAGCCCTCTATTTGGCTGGAGGGTTAATCTCCATTTTTAATCACATTGCCCTGTGTCTTCTGAAAGAGTGAGTTGAAGATACTGTCCATTTATGTTATTCATGTTTATCATCTAAAATTCATGTTATAAGTGAATTTTTGTTCAGCCATTCCCAGGGACCACATCCATGGTTCATGGGGCAGTTACATGAATTCAGATCCAGTTGTCTTTGTTTTAGCTCATTGGGCATATGTTTTATGTTCCTTTTCTGGAAAATAGTCATGATACAGAACATAAATAAATAAATATATCCTGGAATTTAATTTCTAAAAAATATAATTTAAAAAAAAGATACTTCATATATTTAATCATAAAGATATGACCAACACAGTAGTAATCATTATATAAATTACCCTTATAGCCATTATATTACATGTTACATAGCTATTAAAAGGAATGCTTTAGATGGTTTTCATATCATGGTAATAGAATCACAATAATCATATTAATAAAAATCCATGTACAGTATGATTTAAATCTATTTTGAAAATACATTTTATGTGGAAGGAGGGAGAAGAAAACATCCCTCAAAATGTGAATTTTGGGTAGAGCAACTATGTATAAAGTTAATATTTGTCTTAGAAATTTTTGTTTCTGAATTTTCAACAATTAGCATTTCTAATTTGAAAAAATATGTTCTAAGCATAAATCCAGCCCATTAGTTTAATTTCCATTTGCCAATAATAATGAATTAATATGTGAGAGTTTTCTAGAGCTTCATGCTTGCTACCATGGCATCCTTATAAACTTGATTTTTTTGTTTCTAGGACTATTGTAAAGTGAAGGAAGATTTCAGTATCTTTGGTGGGATAGTCAAATGGTATAAAACACTTCAGATTAATGCTTATTCACTTTAAAATCCTGAATACTAAATACTTTCTATTAAGACCAGTTATTATACTCACAGAAGCTTCTGGTACTTGTGACAATATGCTGTCCTCTTTTTTCCCCAGATTTATTGAGATATAATTGACATACAACATTGTGTAGGCTTAAGGTACACACGTGTTGATTTAATACAGTTACATATAGTCCTGTTATCACATCAAAAAAAGGTTGTCATGGCTACACCATTAACTTTTGGCAGAGGAGTAGTCACAGATTTGCCTCTGTCTGGGGACAACACGCAGACATATACCAGTTCCACAGTGTGGGACAGGGTGGCGTGAATGGACGTGGCAGACTGCAGCCACTCTTTGCTGGTGTTTTAGTTGGTGTTTCAGGGTTTCAGTAGGAGCAGGTCACACCATGTGCTGGGCACATTGAGGATAGTTGGGCAAACATGAGTCTGAAGCTGTGGGGAGCATGCAGCAAGCTCTTGGGGGGAGTGGTCCTGGTGACCGAGGGGTGACATCAGAGAGGTCCTCACCTCTCAGAAGCAGTGGACTGGGAGCAGAGTGTCGGGAAGAGAGTCTACAGCAGAGCTCCAGGCCAGCCGGCAGGGTGGGCAGCCGGGACACAAACCCTGACCTCACTGGCCCCATTCCCACCCTGGCCCCTTCAGGGAGAGCAGAGAGGGGGGCACTACGGCTCTCAGCCTGGCGGGCATGCAAGTGAGGACAAGCCAACGGGCCAAATAAAGGTCTCAGCCTCCAAGTCAGAAGGTTTCCCTCCTCCTGCAGGTACAGTCCAAGAAGCTGAGGGTTGGACAGCCCTTGAGTCTGGGGGCTGTGGCGGCTGCGCCCTCTGTGTTCAGCCAGAGGAGACAGAGAGATCGTGCTGGAGCTTCCCCGGGCCGTGTGCCAACGTCCCTGCTCGAGGCCACACCTCGCCACAGGCCAGGAGCATGGAGCCCGAGGGTGGCAGCAGCTGGCTTCCAGGCTAGCTGCCCCAGCAGGGATGGGAGGACCATGGCAAGTGCATGAATGAATAGACTGCAAACCAAGCTGCCACGGACAATCAGATTGCACAGAAAAACAATAGGCATCATCACAGAAGCAAATGCATTTGCTGCAGTGGACTTGGAAAAGCATGCAGATGTTAAAGGGCATCTACTGGTAAATAGAATGGTCATCAGGGAAAACAAGGATGCGGCTTGGGCTAGTGTCCCTAGAATACTTCTCACCCCACACCTACAGAAAAAAAAAGGAAGACTCCATGTGTGCATGTATGTGTGTGTACGCATCCCTGTATTGACCATGTGCCATGCGGTGTGTGAGCTGCATCTCTATCTGTATCTGTAAAGAGTAGTTTAAAGAAACAGAAATGAAAGTGCTCCTGTTCCCTTTGGCTGCTCTGCTCACTCATACACAGGTCCCTGGTGCCTGGGCTCAGCTCTTTGGACATCAACTACTAGTAAAGGCAAAGAGGAAAGTGAAGGCATGGGAACGTGAAGGCACGGAGAAGGTTTGCTGGGGCAGCCAGGGGGCAGTCAGGACCCCGCCACCTCCCTGGGCCACTATTCTGGAGCTTTCCAAGCCCACTTCTACAGTCAGGGGAAGAGCCAATTTCATCAGGCCAGGGGAAGGAGGTGTGAGCTGGGGGACGTCATTCAGAATCAGCATTTGCAAAATATGGAACCCACTGAGTATTTTTATTTCTGTGTCGCCACCCACCCCACCTCCCCCACCACCACTCACAGGGCTGCTGTGAGGATTCAGCCCCATGGTACACATAAAGTGTCTGAAAAAGTGCCTGCCCTTAGTGGGCCTAAGGAGACTATGGTTAACCCAGCCTCACTGGAGCAAACAGGTACCAGGCTGTACTGGAACAGAACCCCAGACGGCCAGGCTTTAGGAGGCTTGAATCTAGGGGCCCTAAAGAGGAGCTGAGAGGTGTTCAGGGGCACTGCTAAGCAGGGCTTGGGGTGCTGAGAGGGAGTCACCGGGAGGGGCCAGCAGGCTGGCAGAGCAGGGATGGCTGGGGTGGGGTGGGCAGGGGATGCCAGCGAGGGCTCCAGGGAGGGGGCAGGAGGCGGGGGAAGGAGTGGCTTTTGAGCCCATGCTCTGGGGGTGGGGCCTGTGGGAGGGGTGGTCTGAGCGCTGGACTCTCATTGAAGTGACTGTTGAACGGCGCGCATTTCTCTAACATGGGAGTCAAGGAGACTGTTGGCAAAGAAGATAGCCGTTTGGTTCTGGGCTCCATCAAGCTCTGTTGTCAGGGTAAACAATTTTCAAACGCATTCCCTGAACTGCAGGCCGACCCTCACCCTCTAAGGGTGGTCCCTTGCAGAGGTCTAAGTTGGCTAAACTAATGCCACGCCATACACAGAGGGCCCTGAGGTGTGGGCTTTGTTCAGTGCTGAGGGGCCAACCAGGTGATTTCCTCTCCATTCCCTTTACCTGGTCAGGACTGAGTTGTAAGACAGCTGGGGAGGGACAGAGCGCACTAAATCTCGTTACAGAGAGCCGGAAGTGACTCTAATGACACCATAGAAAAGGCCTTGAAATCAGCCTTTGGCTAAATGTGTTGTTATAAAGGCAGAACAGGAGCCTCTGTGAGTAGGGAATTTGCAGGGTTTGTTTTAGTAATGGCCACATGGGCTGCAGAGGTAAACGGGGAAACCAGCAGTGTAAAATGAGGGTTTACTTCTCTAGAGGATCCCGTGGCTCCAAATTAGTATTCGGTGCTCATCTTGGGCTTGGAGAGATTTCAAGTCTCTCATGTCTAAAACCTTATGATCAAGGGCAGATCTTTTGCTCGCCCTGGAGTTGGGCTGGAAAAGAGACTGACATTACAGTTTCATCTGTGTTTTATTCTAAGACCCTGGGATGAGCTCTTCAACTGGTTTTATTTCATTAAGTCCACTGACCTTTTTTTTTTTTGACACTATTTCAAATTAAAATGGAAATGATTGAAGATTCAGGTCTTAGACCCTATGTTTTATTTGGATGAAATAATATCCTTCCAGTGGGACAAAACATTTTCAGAATTTTCACACCAATCTTAGAATGTATAAAGTTAAATAACTATGCCGGAAAACAGTCATCTCCATGTAACTGAATTAGGTGAATGGAAGGTGGGGTGATGACTGCAATCCAATCAGAGTTAAGAAATCATCCATGTTCATGTTGGAAGAAACTCCACACTTGACCACTGCTCTGGCCTCTGCTGGTCTCCAGGGCCCAGACGTCTCAGAAGGGCCAGTGTCTGAATAGGATGAACTCCTTTCCAAGGGCTCTGGAGGAGAGAGAGTATCTTTCCAAAAAGTGAAAATGTGCTGTCACAGGAGTAAACCCTCTGCAGTCTTCTTGGGCACACTTCTTTGGGTTCTCTTCAATAGACTGTGAACTTGAGGTCTCAGTGGCATGATTGGATCTTTATAAAGTGCCTGCCTCATGTGAAGACACTTAGCCTAGAGCCGTGCATATCTATCGTGGCTTGAATCTGAATTTGAGTTGAACCAGTCCAGATTTGACTTAAACAGTACAAATAGTGTATAAAATTTGTTATCTCTATAGCATAAATATTATAACATGTAAAATCTCCTAATCTGTCTTTTTTCAAGCATTGGTAAGTAGCTTGGTTCTTGGAAGGACTTGAAAAAAATAATGTACCAGAAATTACTAAATAATTTGGGATTAAACCATGCAACAAAATACTTAACCAGTTTCACTGAATTTTCCCCTTGCTATTGAATGTATGTGCATAGTAAGTGTGGACAAATTTCCCATCTGTGACTTTGACAGTGGAGTAAATGATATGGGATAGTATTCTTTTCCCTAAGAAGTCTTTATTTTGATACACTAGAAGAAAAAATTAAGTATGTACAAGGACTAAGTATGAAGCAGCAAAGCTAAATTTCCATCATTTTGGATGAAGTGAATGTCGCTGACTGACCTGTGACATAAACATGGGGAGGAAGATGGGTCTACCTGCTAAATCTGAAAAGGCCCCTTGATGTATTTTTCTTGATTGAATATTAGAAAGCTGGAAATACTTTATTAGTATTATTTGATAGGTTTTAAGATTACATATTTATAATAAACCAATAAAAATATGTATTGATTTAATGTGCAATTACTACTACTAATAGTATCAGTAATAGTACTAGTATTAATAATAGTACTTACAAATATTAAATAGTAGCAAAAATGTGTTCCCTTTGTCCTTTGCTCCAGTAGCCCTTCTCCCTCCCACTGTGAGGACTGCAAGGATTCTGCTGGCAGCAGCTGGACAGAGATGAGCAGGGGGGAGCACTGGTCCACTGAGCTCCTGGGAAGAGGTGCTGCTGGGGTCTCCTCTGGAACTCACGCATCCCTTGAGGCTGCGTGTAGATAAGCCATCCCAGACCCTTAGGTCATGTTACCTGCTGTGGCTCATCCATCTCCTTCTCCTTCTGCTGTCCTGTTACGCAGGCAGACGGGCCTGTCCTTGCTGACCAGGCTGGCCCCAGGTGCTCCAAGACCAGGCTTTCCTCCTGGTTACAGACGTTTCTCCAGCAGTTCTTCATCCTACCCTCCCTCATGCTATTCTGGATTGTTCCATCAGCAAACACTGTTCCCAATGTATAAGAGGCCATACTTAATCGATTTTAAAAATAATAGCTGGCTCATGTTCTCTTCCTTTCCTCACTTCAAGACATGCTCTATTGTGGGAGAGATGCTTCCGGGTGCCGCCTGCCAGAAATTAGAATCCACCCATTTTGTGTGTTCCATCATCCATATGTCTTCTATCTGTGTATCTATCTTTCTACATATCTATCAATCTATTAATCCATCATTTACTTATCTATGTCTATCATCTACTTGTCTGTGTCTATTAATCTATCCATGTATCTATCTATATCTAATCTATCATTCACTCATCTATCATCTACTCATCTATCTGTGTTTGTTTGTCAATCCATCATCTATCTATCTTTCATCTGAACTTCTAGTTTAATTTCAGAAATTAAATAGTGATAGTACTTGGGCATAATTATTTACAATCTTCTTCTATACTTATATGTGAACAGTACTATTATTATAATATTATTTTTTATTTTATTTCTTTATTAATCTACAATTACATGAAGAACATTATGTTTACTAGGCTTCCCCCTTCACCAATTCCCCCCCACATACCCCTTCACAGTCACTTGAACAGTATTATTTTTGAAGAAGTTAGAACATTAGATTGTTGACTGACTTTACATTCTCTGTGATCTCTCCCTAAAACACAGCCCATTCCACCTCTGTTCACATGGGAATTTGTATCTTTCACATTGTTTTTGGTGCTTTTATACACAGATATTTAGAGTATTAGTTTGTTTTTTAAACATAAACAGCATTACACTATTTTTATGGCTTTGTAGTTTCCTTATGCATATAATAATATGTTTTAAAGGTCTTTCCATATTTGCAACATCTGTTTTCCTTCCTGGTTCTTCTTCTGAATTGCTTCTTGTTTATATATTAAAATAAATTGAAATACATTTGAAAGTTGTAATGTGACAAAGAATCAAGTCTTCAGTAATTCATAAGTCCGGTGAAGCTTGCGTCTGTAGGTCTCATAGTGTTCTGTTACAGCAGTGTTCTTTTATCTTGCGACTATGTTGCTCTGTATTTACCCTTCCCCTATAGCTGACTATTCCATCATTTTATATTTTCTTTTTTTTTTCAGATGGTACAGGTGCTAATATATCTGTAGTAGCATAACCAGAGTGGAATTGCTGGATTATAAGGAATGTGCAATTTTAATTTTAATAGCTACTGCCAGAATACTGCCATGGGGCTGGGTGAGTCATTTTACACTGCAATATTATTGGTTAACAGACAACCACAGAACCCAGGACTCACCACACACTCTGAGATCTATGCTCATGGTTCTGCCAGCCAGCAACAGGTGGACAGGTCCAGGTTGGGCTCGGTGGGGTCAGCTTTGCTTCACATTCTTCATTTCTGGGTCCAGGATGTGGGCTTGTGGTTACCCGGGCAGGGTCCTCTCACGGATCCTTGCCAAAGGGTCACAAGGGACTGTGTGATGAAGCTCAGCATGCTGCCCCCTGGAATGGCACAGAGGAGGGTGTCTGCTGGGAAGGGAGGGTGGGGTCCCTGCGTGCCTCCTGTGGTCGGGACAGTTGCTCTCAGTCTGGCAGTAGCTCTCAGCTGGCAGTAGCTCTCAGTCTTGCAGTTGCACTTCGCTTCCCAGTGTGACAAGGGGAAGAAAGGCCATTGCCACCCGACATCTGCTTGCGAGTGAGGCTGGCTCCTTGGCACTCCTGTGCTGTTCTTTGTCCCACTTCTCTGCAAATCCTTCTAAAGTGTAGAATACTTCATCCATTTCTCTTGCGGGTGTGTGCTTCCCTGTGGTTGTGAGAGGTGTATTATTAGTTGACATGTATCATAGATAATTTTTTTATGTTATATTTGAAGCATCTCTTATGTTATTCAGTCTTTTAATGACTTTAACTTTATTGTGACATCTTGTCACAGAGGAATTTAAAATTTTTATATAGTTATCTTTTTAAATCTAAGATTTTGTATTTTCCTTTTGTGACTTATGGAAGAAATTTCAACCCTGTGGCTATGAATAGATACACATATATATCATATTATATCTGTTTACATTTACTTTAGATTTCCTCCTAGAGGAGTTAGTAATACCTTAGACCTACCTATTTGTGGTGTCATCAGTCATATAACCTACAGCTGTCCCTCCGTCCTTTCCATTTAACATTTTAAAATCATATCAGTGATGTGTGGTTTTTGCTTAGGAGATGGAAAGCTGGGAAGACAGTCTTGGACCTATAAACAAGGAAAAGCTAGACTTTCCCCTGGAACAAAATTTTGGTGTCCCTGTCATGGCGCTGAAGTAGTATGACAGCCAACTAACCTAAAATCTAAGGAAAGATAAATGCTTTGCAAACTGTTTTATCTGAATAAATAAAGAAGAAACAAAAAATCAGATTTATATTTAGGAAAGACCATCGGTGTATTCAGATGCTTACATGGAGGTTAGAGTTGGGGTCAGACAGAGAGTGAGTGTGTGGATGAGGGACTAGTTAGGGGTTAAGTGTGGGGAAGATGATCGGGGTGCGCCTGGGGTCCATATCTCTGGATGCAGGGGAAGGAGGGAAATTGAGTTGCTAGGCAGCCCAGGGAGGGTCTTGGGCAGTCAGGTGGGGTCTCTGGAGCTGGAGAGGTTCTCAGAATTGTTCCCTGCTGGAGGTAGGGTGTCAGACCCATGTGTCCAATGCAGTCCCTAAAGGAAACTGCCCATCAAACTAGTTTGAGATGTATTCCCTTTTAAACTTCTTCAAGGTATGCTCCCAAGGATAACTGCTGTGGTCGGAATGTCCCCCATATTCCCACCTGAAACCAAATGCTAATATGGTGGCATTTGGAGGTACAGCCTTGGAAGGTGGTTATCACGAAGGTGGGGCCCCATGATGAGATTAGCACCCTGATGAGGGGACCCCAGAGAATGCCCTCTACCCTCCCACCCAGCAGGACGCCATCTGTGAGCCAGAAGCAGGCTCTCACTAGGTACCGAATCTGCTGGTGCCATCATCTTGAGCTCCCCAGTCTCCCAACCTGTGAGCCATTAACTTCTTGTTTATAGGCTGCCCATCCATAGTATTCTGTTATGGCAGCTGAATGCACTGGGGCAGGTACATCTTGGTCTGCAAAAGGCTTGCTTTAAGGAAAGAGAAAATACAGTGTTATCCTCACCCATAGCCAGGACTCGTTGCTGGGTGCCTGTCAGAGGTTTGCACATGTGTTAATGGCTTGCCTATGTTCGTGTCACACTAAAGAATGATGGCCAGGCATGAGTCTCACATGGATTTTATTGTCTCTCCTGCAACTTACAGTTAACAGCTCGCCAGCAAGTTTGCTCCCTCAGTGTGAACTGCAGTCCCGGTGATGGGCGTCTCTCTCAGGTGGCGCTTCTTGCACAGTATCAGGAGCTGAGCCCCGAGGGGCTGCCAAGCCTTTGCCACCTGGGAGGGAAAAGCCAACAAGAAGAGCAAAGTCCTTTAGATGCCATTTAAGAAATAAAATCTGATTTCTCCCCGCAAACCTTCCCACTCCAATTGTTCGAGGGAAACATTTTCTGTTTTTCTTCCTGGTTCTTCTTCTTCTGAATGGCTTCTTGTTTATGTACTAAAATAAATTGAAATAAATTTGAAAGCTGTAATGTGACAAAGAATCAAGTCTTCAGTAATTCATAGTCCAGTGAAGCGTGCGTCATAGGTCTCATATCTTGACTCCTAAGTAAACGTGGTGCATTATCTCATCTTTCAAAAACTGCGGGTTATGGGTTGGTCTGCAAGTTGCTCAGACAAACCCAGGGGGTGAAATCACACAGGGAGGGCCTTGCCGACTGGGTTGTGAAGCAATTCCAGATTTGTGGGAAAACTCAAGGGAGACGTGAACTTCTGAAGTTCACCTGCCATGCTTTTTTTGTATGTTCCCAAATGTGAGATTGTCTGTTGGTGTAGTTTTTGGTTTTTGTTTGCTGAGAGGACTGGTGAGCCTGTGACTAGCTGAGCCGCTGATACGCAAGGCATTGTTCTAAACCCCGCTGGCGCTGGTAAGTCACTGGGAGGGTGCAGGAAGGTGGGCGTGAGGCACCCAAGGACGGTGCACACCTGCTCAGTAACGGTCTGGCTCCTCGTGGTCGGTCTGCCCGGCGGGGCACCTGTGGATGCTGAACTAGCAGGTGCTGAGATGCATTGAGCCCAGGGAAGCACAGGGTAGACTCTTCACGGCTCCGGCCACAACACTTTTGTTGGCCAATCGACACATGGCCTTGTTTGACATGGGTTTCTGCTTGAAGGCCCCATGTTCAATATATGCTGTTGATTCATTCACACAGAAATCTGAAGATCCTGGCATGAAATAGCCTTCCAAAAGGCAACCATTTACGTGGGAGTGCTGAGACAAGGGTTGGGGTGTGTTCCTGCTCAGCCTGAGCCGGGAAGGTGCCTGTGGGTGGCCTGGAGGGTTCCACACTCTGCACAGGCTTCTGCCCACGCATGACCAGAGAGACCTAGCGTATCCATTTGGGGATTAAAAGTCATTTTCAGTGATTAGGCAGATCTGCAGATTCAGGATCTGCACGTAATGAGGGTGGACACCTAATAGGAATCGCTGAAGCGTGCCTGGTAGGTAGAGACTAGAATACCGAGAATGTCTGATGCATTTGTTTTGAAGATCTGGGTCAAATAAATATTGTGCGTGTCATTACATGTGGAAGGCCTGCATCACACTTCTCTGGAGAGCTTGTGACTGTGTGGTCAGACAAGCAGTCAGGACCAGGGTCAGAAGGGAGGGGAAGGCTGAGCTGTCGAGGGTCTCTCCTCTCTGAAACCCATGCAGACGAAGTAAAGGAAAACCCCATGTCACCGGAAGGTGCATTTTAGAACTGCGAGAAGCCTTAGACGTTCTCTTGTTCACCCCCTCTGTTTGTCAGGTGATATAATAGGAATAAGAGGGGAGGCGCCCATTTTCATAGGAACGTGAGCACCCTGAGCTGCTGGCCGTGGGAGCCTCATGCCCTGACTCAGCAGGTGAAGGCGGACGGCGCTTTCTGTGGGGTGGGTGGTGGAGGGGGCATGCTGAATCTGCATTTCAGTGTCATGGCATTCATTCCATCATTCTCCCTTCATGTTTACTATTGTAAATAATATTTAGCATTCAAGGGGCCCCAAAGTGCGCATTCTTTTCTAAATTTATGTCACGTAGGCTATTAGATGGGAACTTTGACTTATGTTCTGCCTGAAGAAAACCAACGCGATTACTTCCCTGTATATTAGCTCATCATTTTCCAGTTTCCACTGATTTTGTATCTTATCTTTTCAAACCAAAGTAATTGTAAAATGACTACCCTTTAAACTGATTAATAGGAGTCGTTACATTGTGTAACATTACGAAAGTGCAGCAGTTACTTACTTTGACGATATGAAACATGAATTCAGCATTAAAGAGGGTCATATATATTTTTTCCCTATTAAAATAAAGTTTAAATCATGGAAAATCTGCACCAATATTGCAGCAAACTCAGAATTCATTTAACGATTTTTTTTTTAAATTTTCACATAGTCAGAAATATTCAACAATTATGAAGACAGGAAAAAGAAAGACTGCATTTAAAAAGTGTACGAATGTATTTGATAAATACTTATTAGGCACTTACTACCTCTGATGATATGAAGAGAAATAATGCATGGACAATAAAGGAAGGGAGACATGTAAACACAAAACCATTATCTATCAGACATTTGCTTTAATGGAGAGAAAAACCTTAGTTACAGGAGCACCCAGAAGACGGGCCAGCCGATCATGGCGGTGTTGGCGGAGAGCTGACGGCTGTGATTTGCCCTCATAGACCCTTCTGTGAATGTCAAGTCAGTAAAAACCTTCATTTCCCATAGTCGCACCCAGGGAAGGCCCAAGGAGGGACGCTAATGCGAAGGGCGCAAACGCAGGTCTTCATGCCGAGCTGTGCACATGGTGCCCAGGTGCCTCACCACGGCTGTGTGTACAGAAGAGAAACCTTCCTTTCCTGAACATGTGGTTCCCACGTAGGTGCTGGGCTTGGGACGGTGGAAGCTGCGTGCGCGGAGGAATGGGGTTGATGCCTGGGCAGCTCCGAGGACTGGGGAAAACGGCACCAGTCTCTCCGCCAGCCCCACCCTGCTGCCTCCCCAGCCCAACTTGTCCTCAGTGGCTGCGGGGCCCTCCTGCCCACCCCCAACACCACACGCAGCCTGAGTCCAGTCCACTCGGGACAGGCCCTGGGGGAGCTGAGGTGGGCGCCTCACACCCAGGCCCCCGGCTGCCGGGCAGGGCACAGAGGGGGCAGCAGCCTTCAATAAGGAATCTGGGCAGGCTTCTGTAAGGTGAGCAGTACCACCCTGTTTCATTGCAGAACTCCCAAAGGGCATCTAGGATGAGGCTGGGGATGGGACCGGATGGTCTCCTATGCGGAATTGGTGGCGACTGGCAGAGGACTGAGAGTTTCCCTCCAGTGAATCCTTTCAGAGACACTTACTGTACAGGGACTATGTAGGCATGTTCACTGTTCTGGGCTGAAGCCTGAAGCCCCAGGGCCTTGCTGGGATGGTGAGAAGCACCCTCCCTCACAGCCTTGGCAGGAGCGCATGGTGGACGTCTAGCTTGGAGAAGCTGAGACAGTACAATACTGCTCTTCTAAGTCACCAAGTGTGTGGTCGTTTTTTATGGCAGCCCCTGGGGGATTAGCACACCCCATCAGCAGATGGGAGCAATTGGGTTTATGCAAATTCAAGTGGCTTTCTAGTGGGTTGGGAGGGGTTGCCTGACAGGACAGCTGTCCACCAGGAGGGTCAGCCCAAAGAAGGGTCAACCCCCCAGGCAGGTCAAGGTCAGTCCCCAGGAGGGTCAGTCCCCAAGAGGGTCAGGGTCAGCCCCCAGGAGGGTCAGGGTCAGCCCACAGGAGGGTCAGCCTCCAGGAGGGTCAGAGTCAGCCTCCTGGAGGGTCAGCCCCCAGGAGGGACAGGGTCAGCTCTGGGAGAGTCAGGGTCAGCCCCCAGGAGGGTCAGGGTCACCCCCAGGAGGGTCAGGGTCAGCCCCCAGGAGGGTCAGTCCCCAAGAGGGACTTCCTGTGGCTCTCTTCTCCAACAGTTCTCATCAAAGCACTCAATTTGTGATAAGATGTATTTCAGGTGCACTCTAGGAAAAATAATTTTAAGTGCAATGAAATAGTTAATTATAAAGTGAGGAATGTTGGGATAATTTAGTTTTACAATATTAATTGACAAATATTGGGTATAACCAAATTCAATTCCTTGAAATCTGTTCATCTTGTCTCACTCTGATGTGAGCCATCCTTTGATGATGCACCACCCACACGTTCTCATGCATCCTGGTCTTATGCTCACATTTCCACTGTTGGGATGGATTAACAGGTCTCAGAGAGCATGCCTGTCCATAAATCATTTCCTCAAACCTTTTACTTTATCCTTATACAAAACTGCTTACACATCAGTTCTCTGGACCTTGCTATGTGTATGAAAACAATTTCAGGAGACTGGGAACTTGGGTTATGGCAGACACAGAAAATTACACATATTGGAACAAGCCATCTTGGGCCCTATTGAAATTCCCCTACATGAATGCTCCCTGGGAATCCGTTTCCTCGGCTACTCTGTCATCTGTGCTGTGAGACCCTCAGCTCTTTATGAACCTGAGCAGATATTGTGGCTGGGATGATGGCTCACTGTTCTCACATTGTTTCCTGTGCTGGGATGTTGAGCATTTTCCCAAGCAAAGTGCGAGGCAATGCCAAGCATTTTCGTCCCCTGCAGCTTCTGACAATGGGAACTGGTCTGTGGCTCCCTCATAGAAATGGAGGAGCTCTTCCTAGTTAGCTCACAACATAACTCGTCCAGAAAGACGGCTTCAGGATAATAAATGGTTGGGGGCTGGAGCTCCCAGTGAGTCTGCAGCAGGCACTGAATGGGCATAGATCACCCAGTTGGAGGCCAGGCGTGAGCTCTGTGAGAGTCTGGCCCAGCAGAAAAGCATGCCACGGGTGTGAAGACATCATGGCCTCTTTGTAAAGCAGGGCGATTTGTTTAGGGAATTTCAAACAGAACAGGGTGCATTTAGCCTATGTGCGTGGCTGTGTCTCTTGTCTTGATGTGCAGAAGACAGGGAAACTTCAAAATGGGAGTCAGGTGGTGGGCATCTTTTACTTCCTGTCACCCTTAGAACAAAATAGCACACTTGCTAAGCCCCATGGGACAGGAATGTGATGGCATCTGATGTGAGAACTGAGATAAATCGTGGGCAGTCACATCCCGTAAGCACAAATTCTCAGCCATGGTTCTAAATTACGAAATGGCCTGAACAGGACTCATACTCAGGCTAGCTCTTTGAAATCTTCCTGGAAATTCCTATTATAGCTGAGATTTTAGCTAGTGTAAAGTTAAGTTGGTTTCCATTCAAGTTCAGTGAAAGCTGGTCTTCATGTTCTGCCTCCTCCTGCCTGGGTCCTGGGACCAAGTGCCAACCCACCCGGAGTGCCAATGAAATAGCAGGGGAAGCTGGCACCTCCCTGTTAAGGGGAGAGTAATTCAGATGGGGCCACACTGAGCTCTACAGGAGCTGAGCAACCTAAAGAAGGCTGGGCTCTGGGAGGCAGGGCCAGCTCACACCGAAGGACTGAGCCTGCAGTTAATGCCCAGCACACCGGGCACAGGGAGGGGCGATGGGCTGGAATCCTCTGACCAGCAAGTGTCCCATCAGGACAAAGTTCCTGGTGCCACCTTTGTGATGTCCCTCATGAGCCAATTTTGTTCACACTGGAAGATTTCTCTCCTATCACATCAGAAACTTTCTTTTCCTTCTAAGACACTCCATTCTAAGGATGTTTGTGATCCGAAGGGTCCTCATTGCTACTTTTTCCCTGATGCAACATTAAATGAAAGTTTAAAAGTGATGTGTTTCTTTACGACCTGTTTAGCAAGGCCCCTTTTCTGTTCTGTGACTTTCAAAAATTTCAGAAGTGCTGATTTTTGGATGTAGTCATGAAATGCTGTCTCAGAGGGAAATCTTACCTGCTGAACATCCTTTTTTTTTTCTTCTAGCATCCTAGTGCAGAGGCCCAGTGTCATATTATCTTCAGTCTGGACCTTAGGCAATGTATGATTAGCTAAACTTGTTTGAGACCAATAAGACATGATAAGGAATCTCCTACTTGTCCTTTAAAACTCATCGCCCTTTTGAGAAAATAAGGTTTGGATATCTCTTTCACTGGCTTTTTATTCAGTAGCTGCGATTTCTTGTATTTGATCAGAATGGGGGAGAAAAATAGTATGTTCCTATGTATAGTTCCCATTTGAGAAGTTAGTTCATTAAATGTAAGTGCAAAGGCTTAAGAAGCCCTTGGCATATGAATTCACCTTATGCTTGGCATGCAATTATGCTTTCGTGGCTGTTGAGATTTAATTCCCTGGTGGGATGGACAGAGGATTGATACCAGGGCAAATATCAGTGGGGCTCTGCAGACCCCACGTCAGTCAGGATCCCGTAAGAAGGCAGAAAGCACAGGCAAAGTTCACTATAAAGAACTACTAGCTGCACTTGACTATTGATATCATGGAGAATTGGCTAGAAAGGGTGAAAGAGAACTTTAGAAGGCAGGCATGGAAGGTACAGTGTATAGCCCCTGACTTTAGGGCTGGAAATGGATGGGCAAATGAAAAGGGCAAGTTCCCAGGGCAAATCCAGGCCTGGTGGGAGAGGGTGTGGCTGCAGCCGAGGTTGGAGGGGCTGTGTGCTGAGTGGGATGCTGAGGTGGAACCAGTGGGAGGCTCCTGTCCGGATGCCACGGGGAGTCATCGGCAGGGTGAGCAGAGGCTCAGGACTGCCTGTGGGCTGAACCCATGCTGCTGCCCACAGAGCAAGAGTCTAGCACTGCAGGGACACAGGAGAAGAACACCCCAGAAGAGGGTGCGATGCCCTTCTAGCACCCGATGCTGATAAAGTTTACCATTGCGCCAAATGTAGAATGAGAAATCTTCAGGGTCATACTCCCCTGTGCGTGAGCAGGCCATGAAGTGTGAACATGGGCCTGAGATTGATGACTGGTGGCAGGCCCACTCCATCTCCACTGTTGGAGATAAAAAGTGGGAGGTTATGCCACACGGCGCCCCCCAACCTCCCAAAACACGAGACAATCTTGGTTTTGGGCCTGTAGCAGTAGACAAGCCCAAGTTCCACACTTAAAACAAAGGTCAGAGTGACTTCAGTTTGACTGACAGGCACACATGAGCTAGAGTCATCTGTATATGAGCAACTGGAACCATTTTGAGAAAATGTGCAAAAATTTTAATTATCATCCAGGAGTGAAAGCTGGATCTTTCCATCAGGAGGTGTTCACTGTAAAGCTTTTGGGAGTTTGTAATGTACCTCCTACACCAAAAAACACTGTAGGTCTATGTTCATGGGGCAGAGTAACAACCAACCCAGTGAGGGACAAGGGGACGGTGTCCAAACTGAACCCTGTTGTCTGGAAATGGTGGAATTCCAGAAATGGAAGGTGACAGGTGACAAGTTGGGTGAAGCTCATAAAGAAAGGATTGCACGGTGGGGAAGGAAGCATTCAGGAAGTTTGTACATGTGTGCAGGAACCATTAGTCACTGGAATCCTCCAAACTGGAGGGAGGGAACCCCCAAAACATCCCACCGGAGCAACTGAAACTGAGTTAAAATCACCAGTTAAAATGTCTCAGGAAGACTGAGCATGTGATGCTATAAACATTCTTTAAATCACAAAACTTGTCATCTGAAGACACCTAAACCTCAATCCCTGAAGGTTCCAGTTAGAAAGCAGGGATAAAATTTCTGTTTGTTTTATGACATTAAATGTGACGGTCCTGGAAGCACTCGTTTCAGGACCCGTTTTAGGTTGCGTGGCCCTCGGAGTGAAGGGGTTTGCCCCTTGTCTGCTGCCGCCGGCTCCCCACCCCCAGGTCACTGCTGATCCCCGAGAAGGGGCACGCAGAGGCGCCAGGTCCGCACCCCCGCCCTTCTTGTCCAGGCCGTCGGACCACCCCCACCCACCCTGATAATGGGGCAGCCTGTATATGTTTTGCTTGCTGTCTCCGGAATTGAGTTTTACTTTGCTTCTATTCCTAGAAGTAAATATGAAAAATTTTAGAAAATATCAAAAAGCCAGGGATCATTTTGGAAAGGCAAGGTTTTCCCTGATAGCTTAAATTTCATTCTGGAGGTCACATCTGCATGTGGGAGGTGGGTCTGCTGGGCAGTCTTACATCCCTGGAGCCAGCGCGGGTCTGAGTCACCAGGGGCCCTGCGGGTGTGCGGGGCGGGGTGGGGCACCTTCCGAGGCCTGGCCCTCCCCGGGTGTCTTCAGAACCGCCCCCTGCTGGCGTGTGCCGCCTGTTGGTCTCCCTGTTGCCTCACCCAAGTCGCAAGTCGAGTGGTGGAGATTTGCCCACCGTTAACTAGGTTAACGGGAGAAACGCTTAAATTTCTAACTGAAACAGTCCTAGCCCAGGACTTCCCATAAATCCCTTCTGCAGTAACATGCCTAATGAATCCCCTTGGGGAGTTTTTCTTCTAAGAAGGCATTTCATCTGTTACATAATAAAGTGATTTTTCTTTAAAACTTTTTTTTAGTTCATAATACCACTAACATTTTATTCTAATTGTCATTTTTTATATAGTTCATGGTCATTGTTCAAATTTAAAGATACATTTTCATGTATCACATATAACAAGTACACATATACTTTAACTCATTTTAAATTATATTTCTGTCAACAATTTGGTTAAAAGTGACATCTTGTCTAATTGGATTTTGAATGGTATGAAGATATAGATGAACTTTTAAAATTCCTTTTGTTTTATTACATTGTTTGATCAGAGGATATGAAATCCATTAAATCACAGAGGATTTTTAAATTTTTGCAACATGAAAGATATATACAAATAAAGAAATCAACACAGGATCATTTATATACAAAAGTACCACACATATATACCAAATATTCTCTAATTTCTTTTACTTGTAAATTTTATTAACTTTTAAACCATTTTACTGACGTATGATTGACATACAAAAAGCTCTACAGATTTAAAGTGTACACCTTGATGAGTCTGGAGGTACACATATGCTCGCCAAACCATCACCGCAATCTATGCCATAAACCTGTCTATTGCCTGCAGAACTTCCCTCCCATCCTCCTATTTACTTACATTTTGTTTTTCTTTTGTGGTGAGCTCACTCGGCATATGACCTGCCTTCCTAGCACATCTTTCAGCGTGCAGTCTCGTTAAGCACAGGCACTATGCGCACCTTAGGTCTCGCAATCGTTCTCATCTTCCATTGCCGCAACTTTGGACCCCTTGAGGGACGCTCTGATTATCCCCTCCCCCAGGCTCCGGTGATCACCGTTTCACTCTCCGCCTCTATGAGTTGGACTACATTAGATTTCCTCGTGTAAGTGGGAGCATGTAGCATTTCACCTTTGTCCGAAGACATACAAATGGCCAACAGGTATATGAAAAGACACTCCAATCACAAATTCTCAGGGACCTACAATCGCCAGTGACAACGGCTATTACTGAACGAGGTAAGTGCTGATGAGAGTGTGGAGGGATGGGAACCCTTGTGCACCGTTGATCAAAACTGCCGAGTGGTGCAGCCACTGGGGTAAATAACATGGAGGTTCCTCAAAAAATTAAAAATAGAAGTTCTATATAATCTAGCAGTCCCATTTCTGGGAATGTACCTGATGGAAACAAAATCAGTATCTTGAAGATGTTAATATTTTAATACAAAATATTAAATTGAAAACATAAGGAGTGTATTAATATAAAGTATACCAAGGAAACAGATAAATAAATACATATATTTACAACACAGTGAAATGCTATTCAGCTTTTTTTTAAAAAAAAAAGGAAATCCTGGTATTTGAAACAACATAGATAAACTTGCAGGACATTATGCTAACTGAAATAAACCAGATGCAGAAGAAACAGATGAAGTTTAAATACAATTTGTGGTATTGATGATATTAAAACCTTGCTTTATGCCCTAATATACAAAGTCTCTGCATTTTGTGCTTTGTACACTCGGGTTATGTTGAATAACTTTTATGCTATTTCTAATTATGCAAGGAGGCTTTAGTCTGTTACCTACAATTACTTCTGGTTGCCCAATGCAAGTATGACTCAAATTTTGTCTTCATAAATTAATAAATCAAATAGGATATAATAATTATAATTTTTTTCTCACATTGTCTTTGAAATATTAAAACAATCTGGTTTGAATTTGCAAAAGTCAACACCACCTGACTATGTTTTTGTTGTTTTCCCTGGGAAATCAAATGCAAACTATTGTCTTCTTTCAGTACAGGAAAATTTTCTTCCAGATTGTCATTATAAATCGGTTCTTTCAGACTCTTTATAAAAACACATTTTATCAATATTTTGACTTTTGTTTTTGCTCTTATTTCTCTTTGAGAAATGTAATCACTTTGCAATTTTATTCTATTTTCTGAAGTTTGTCATCCACAGCATGGCCTTTCCCACAGGGATGATTCAGAGCTATAATAATCTTAATATTATTTTATAATCTCATATTTTCATACTTCTTAGTTTTCTATCATTGGTTTACCTAGCTTCTGTTTCCTTTTAGCCTTTTATCTTATCCTCCTACTTTTTATAGAATTCATGTTTTCTTTGAAAATACAAATGATTTTAAAATACTTATTTTTTTTCCATTCTATATTTTACAAATATCTACAATATCTCTTGCAGACTGTTCATCTATCCTTTTTGTGGAGATTCTTTTTTTTCCTTTTCTTAAATGTCAGGTGTTCCATCCAGGCCAGACAATTCTTTTCATGGGTGGCTTGTCCTTGTACCCTTCTCTCCTTGACTCAGTGTTTTTCTATTTGTCACGTCAAAGCTTCATTCACAGCTCTAGAGGACGGATACTTCCTTTACTATGATCTTTCTCTTTTTCTCTGATCTTGAAACTATAAAGCAAAAGGCTTTGACAGAAGTGAAGCTGATAATAGTGACAAACCTTTCTTCACAAGGCACATGTAACAGGCAATCCTAAATTTGTAGATACGTTTATGATGTAGCTTCATTGTAAGTAGAATAAAAATTAACAGAAGTAAATGAAACACAAACAGGAAACTCTGTAATCATCGTAGGGGAGTTTAAGATGCTTTTCTTAGAAGAAGACAAAAATATAGGAACATTTTAGAAGACAGAGAAGATATGAACAATAGGTATGGAAGGTACATAAGGCGGAGAAGATACGAAAGATCTGAACAAAGTTATTAAGAGACCTCCAGTCCTTGGTGTTAATATACACACATTAGTCAACAATGTAGAATACACACCATATTTGAGCACAAACATTTACAAAGTTTGCCGTATGCCAGGGTGTTCATTCACCCTTTCCACAAAGATGCTGCGCGCCCTGACTGAGCTTAGAGCTACTTGGGGTGTGGGGGGGAGGGAGGAGGGAGGGAGGGAGGGAGCCGGGGTTCATGAGTCCTGGGCACCTCAGGGCCTCGAGAAGGAAAGCCTCGTGGGCAAGCGTCATGAGACCGCACACGTGCACAGGGAGGCCACTCCACACTGCACTTGTCAGGGCAACGCAGATTTCCACTTCCTGCTGAAGTGGCCGCACTTCCTGGACATGTTACAGGCAGGGAAGTAGTGGGCAGGGAATAATCAGTGTGTGTGCAAAGTTGACACAATTATAAATGTGACCCGTATTAGCTCCATGTCATGTTATCATAATGAACTACTCTACACAGAGAATAAGAGTGACATTTGTACTGTAAGTTCTGTATCATCGACTATAGTTATGTGCACAACATTTATTATGCTCAGGACAAAAATGGTGTAGCTGCTCAGAAGTTCCTGCTCAGACAGCACTTCAAACTCTCAATATCGATCATCTCTCCATCCATCGTCTATTCACCTTTACTGTCATTTATTTATCCAGCCACCTACCTATCTACCTACCTACTATCAAGATATTTATGTCAACATAGAGAGAGAGCTACACATTCTTTTGCTTCCATTCATTTGGGAGACTGAGCATCAAATATATTTATAACGAAATGGATTTGTCAGCCTTTCACACAAGGGGCTAAGCACAGGTCCAGCCATATTCCTAACACCTCTGACCAGCTGGTTCATAGAAGTTCAACCTATCAATGATTCTTGCTCAGTCTGTCTTTCAAGGACCCCCCAATCTTTGTCATTTTTAGATTCAGCTTATTGTTTGGTGTTCTATGGATGGCTACAAAAGCTCAGCCAGTGTGTAGACTTACACTTTTATCTAACATAGCAAAGTGTGGTTTTCTTCTGCTGAGAAAAGAATCAGATTCTGGGGACAACGATGGCAGAGCTAAGTCAGTGTAGGGCGAGAAGGAAGCCCGGCCCTGGGATCTCCAGTGTGCTGAGATTAATTTGAAATGTGATTCCTCCTATAGTCAGCCTGTCTTTTACTTTTCCAGCTGTATTCAGAAATGTATCAATGAAGCCTCCCAGTGATTCTAGGAGAAATGCATTATTTTATCAATGAAACATTTTGCTGAGGACAGCACTCTAGGAAAGACTTGCATAAGTAACCATGAATCAGTACTCAAAGTAGAACATAGTGCCCTTTCCGCTAAGCCATATGAGCACATTTAGGACCAAATATAAGGTCCTTAGTTCTTAATTTAATCAACTTGTGTCAGCTAAGATTGTGTTTCAATGCCTTTTTCCTAGATGATTTGCCTCATCAAATAAGACACATTACCAGGTATTGAACTGGTTAAATATTGTAACCCAAAGTGAATAAAAGCAATAACTAACGTTCCTTAACCACGTGCTCTGTGTTGGATGCTGGCCTAACGTCTTACAGACATGAAGAGGTTGTTCCATGCTTGTTATCTGATGGACGGGACTCCCCGGTTCAGCCCGCCTTTGACAGGCACACTGTCAACAGCTCGTGAAAAGTGTGGGAGGTTACTTATCCGGCAGCAGCTGCCGGTGGGATCTGACACAAGGGGTCAGCTCTGCAGCCAGCATGCTCACTCACCACCATGCTCTCTGCCTCGTTGCTGTGTGAAGGTCACATGATGTCAGTGGTGATGGTCAAATGAAAATAAAGGCTATTTCCTTTTCCTCATGAAAATTTACAAATGACAAAATGTATCGTGTACAACAGAATTCCTCCAGATGTTGTCCATGGAACACCTGCATCAAAGTCATGTTAAAAATCCAAACTATGGGACCCCATCTTCTCAGGAGAAGACACTGATGTTTCAACAGACATCCTGTGTCTTTCTTGTCACACTACAGTTTGGTGGACACTGCTTTAAATAAAGCAGGAAGTTGCAAGAAAAATGCTGTTTGAAATGCAAAGTAATGCCTTTATATGGAACCATAATCTTTTTTATGGACGATTTCATTGCCCATTTAAAACAACTAAATTAGCTTAATGTTGCTTATGCTACTGAACATCAAAGAGTACATAAATTTTCAAGTTAATTCAACATCTGCAGAGGTGAATTAAAATTATGGCAATCAAAAGTGGCTGGAATAAAATAATTGCACAAAACTTCCAAAACATTAAGCACCTTTCACAGCCAGGTTCCCAGGGGCAGAATTTGGTGTGTTATCAGGATTATAGGTGTGATGGTGACACAATGCAGTTTGCAAGGAGGCTTTGCCACACTCGTGTTTGGCGGGACTAATTAGCATTCCGAGTTAGCATGCAGCACACATCCCACCTCCTGTAACCATGGGTGGCACGTCTTCCAGCAGCCAGACTGTGCTGATTTTGCTCTTCTTCCTTCTGGCATCTTACCTGGTCATCCTTGGCCGACCTTGGCAGGACACATGCTTACTCACCTGGACTAAAGATGGTCCCTGCATTTGGTCTATTTCCTCAGGACCTAAATTTATAGCTACTGGTTGTGGGACTAATACTATATAGGCTATTTGTTATAGATTACTACTTAGAGATGATTAACTTTTATAAGTTCCTTATTAGATCTGTTTATATTAGTTCCTGATAATTGGTTTACATGGACCCTGGGCACTGCAATTCATCAAATACTTCTGACCCTCAAACTGTGATAGTTTCCATCACGGGAAAAGTATCGGTCAGGGTAAACCCAGTGGAGCCTGGCGCCACACCTCCTGGTAACTCTCCCTGGAGCACTTTCAGGGAACAGGTCAGCATGGATGTACGGGTCAGTCTGAGGAACGACCGTGGAAAATGTACCTAGAAGATTCCCATGGTCATGCAGGTGCTTTCTTTTCCATAGTGGATCGACATGACTAGAAAACAAAATTTTAATAAAATGATACATTTACTCATATTTGCCTACATAACTTTAAATGGCATTAGAATCTCATTAATTTTTTTACTAAATGATCCAATTTTAACTAGTGAACACAGTTTTCTTGTTTTATGTTCGAGGTGCAAAACCCTGTTCATTGTATTTTCCACCTTTCCAAAGATAGACCTTAATTCAGTTGATATATATGTATTTTTAAAAATCCAAGTCGTTTCCACTCCCCACCCTTCAACCCTGGCATTTGTGAGTCTAGGTAATGTTTTCCACTGGACATGGAGACCCACACAAACCAAGACCAAAAGGGGGAAAAAAAAAATCAGTCAACCCCTGAGCCCTGAGGGTCCTAAAATCGGTTTCTGTAAATCTATGCCGTTTGGTAGCTGTAAAAGTCAAGGGAAGGAAACGCCTTCAAAGCAGACATAGTGACCTTTGGCCCCTCTCTCTGAGTAGTTCAATACTGAATTTTTCACCATTTTCAAAAATCTAGAGTGGAATCAGGTTCTGTGACAAACTATGAGAATGGCATATATTGTTTATGAACAACCGGATCATCATTTACTTAGTATTCTTCAAAAAACCTCAGGAGCAGTTACTCAATTTTTAAAATATCACCATTTATTCTGATTTAATTTAGAGGCAGTTAAGCTATGTACCTGTGGTTTAGATTTATTTTATCAACAAATCATTTTCAGGCCTTATCCTCTGATGTTAGAAGTGAGTCACTGCTGTGTACCTGCAAATGCCCGACTCTTTGTTTCTTCAGAACACACAGTTAATGAACTTGTTATCATTAAGCGCTGGGGTTCCCTGGAGCTAGGCAACATCTGGATTCTGGATCTCCATTTGAAGTACATCCAAAGCCTTTTTAGCTACATCAGATAAAATTTCACCTGTACAATTTCAAATCTCACCATCCTTCAAGGGACTGAACATAACGTTATGTTTCTTTATGGTGGTTTATGCTTATTAAATATTAAAACTAAACATTACCACAATAAAAAGACTTTTACAGCCATGGGCATTTTCCCTCGTAATAAAATTTTACTTAGTTTTATTATTCCTTCTGTAGGGCATATCTGGGGCCTCAGAGAAACTACTGAACTAGAAACATAAGTAATATGTAATAGGTAGGAAGGGACCAAGCTGTACAGGACTAATAAAGAAAAACTATAAGCGGCATGAAATTTGGTTTAAGCACAAATTACACGTGAAAAAAAAATCTTCTTATAAATATAGGTACAATGCCATTGCTCTTTCAAAGAGACAACCTTGTGCTAGATGTTCAATACATTAAACTTTGTTAAAATGTTTCTATTTTTATAATACGGCAGGAAAAAGCCCAATCTTTGTACAACTGCAAGAAGATATGTGCAGTGATTCTCACCTCACCACTGGTAACCGACCTGATGGCTTGAGGTACGTGTCGTTCATTTCCATAAACTAGGGAGCATCCTTCCCAAAGGCATTTTCCTGGTCAAAGTTTGCATCCTATACAATGAGAATTCTAGTACTTTGTGGTGGTTAAAAATAATCGACAAGAGATGACAAGGCCATTGGGCAGCCTCTATCAATGAATAAATCCTTTGCAGAATCAACACAACTTCCATATTCATGAGGCTTCTGGAAGAGTTTCATGGCCCCATAAATGTCTCTGCAAAGCACTTTGATTTTTAAGTGGCATGAATTATTAAATAGCAACTATCAACTTAATTTAACTTTCACCTGTGCTTAGTAGAAGGAGAAGAAAACCCCGTCAGAAGCCATGGGAAAGTTCAGTCATGTGGGAAGACAATACCCTTTCCTCCAAATGCAGTCTGGGAAGGCAGGGAGGCCTTGGTGGGGGACAGGGGCTGGCTGAGTGATGAGCAGTGGTCAGCTTCCCTGATACAGGACTGGCTGGGGCCGTGTGTCCCCCAGGCAGAGGGCTCAGGCCACACTCAGGGCTCTGTGCTGCCACTGGGGACAGGCTGCAGGCAGGACAAGGGTCTCATATGGATAGGAGGGTTCCAGAACATACCTTTCTGGAGACGGTTTGCAGAAACTTCTGTGAGGAAGGGTGGGGAGTTGTGGATGCTGAAAGAAGAGGCCTTTGAGAAGTGTGTCCTGGTCCAGCTGCCAACAGGGGTGTTGGTGGGCAACCATTGTAGCTGGCAGATGGAGGCTGCTGTGTCATTGACGACAGCCTCTGGGCAGCTAGGGGCTCATCCACTGGATGGGATGAGGGGCAGCCCATTCTTTGGAGGGCAGTCAGCAGCCCAGCCCTGTGTACGTGGGGCTCTGTTCCTCCTGACTGTCCTGGGGAGGCCTGCTCAGGGCCTGTTACATTGGTCCAATCAATGCAAGCCACAGGCCTACCTGCAATGAATCAGGCTCAGAAATTCTGCATCCCACTCACAACTCTGTAAGCATTTCTACCTGTAAGTGCATTGTCTGTGGGAGAGCGTAACAGAGAAGGCATATGAGCATGGTACGAACGCTGGCTTGCCCAGCGTGGTGCACTGGATGGTGGCCCCCAAAAGATGACCTTATTTGGAATTAATCTAAGGGCCTTGAGTTAGGGACACTGTCTTGGATTAGCAGGGTGGGGCCTACATACAAGGACAAGTGTCCTTAAAAAAACACACAGAGAAGGTAGACCCAGAGGAGGAGGCTGCACAGAGACAGGGGCAGAGAGAGTGATGGCTGTGGCTGTGAGTCCAGAACACAGCTGGAGCAGGAGGTAAGGACCCTCCTCTGTGAGTATTTGGAGGGAGTACAGCCCACCCACACCTTGGCTTTGGGCTTCTGACCTCCAGAGGTGAGAATACATCTCTGTTGCCATAAGCCAGCAGTTGATGATGATTTGTTACATTGGCCATGGGAAGTGGCCAATTTCATCGCATCATGTCTACAGTGCAATCAAAGATCATGTCCAGGACGTCAGACTGGCTGGCAGCACTCTGGCCGTGGGTCAGGAGGGAGTCAGTGAGGGGTGGCACCTCCCGAGGAGCCCGCAGCCCAGGGCTTTCCTTGAGGGCTCTCTCTTTTCTTTGTTTCTTTCTTTTTAAATATACACCACATGTTTGATAAAATAATTCACCTTTAATACAGATTTCTTTCATAATTTCTCTGTTTCACAATGTGTCATCATTTGTAACTGAACCCTTAACAGAACTTTCATTTTTAATTTAGGCAGCTAGGAAACTATCCGATTTCCAGAAGCCAAGACCCAATTTTTAAGAAACATTGTGTAGAATTTTTGTTGTTGTCATGGTCTTGTGTCTGGGTATAAGATTCAGAATTCAAAAAGCTGAGAAAAACCTAAAATTTCCAAAAAACAGGAATTTTGTGGTAATAAAAAGCCATTGTTGGCTTTAGAGAACAATTGCTGAAAACTTAACTTAGGGACACCTAAAGCTCACATAAGCATTTACTGAAGGCATTTATAGGGAAATAGGAATTGGGTTCTTGGAATTTTAGTATTTTCTTTCCTTCAGGGTAAATGAACAGCATGTTTCTGATACCTGTATTTCATGATGTCATCATGAATGATAGTTTTTTAAAAATTTTGAAATTACAGCATTGACTTTAGTTTCTTCAATATTAGATGAGCAGCACAATTTTTCTGAAACCAATCCAGCCATCATTTTTCTGTTGGTGGTTTTGTTGCTGCACGTATGGTTCATCTTCAGCCTCTCCTGCTGTACCTGCTCCCTCAAACGCACTAGCATTATTCCGCTTACGAGTTTGCTACTATTTTATTTTCTACTTGACTGCTTCCATTGTATTTGTGGGTTGTTCTGGAAGCTTTGCAATCGTTATTTCCAATTAAAAACTAGTATTCGCAAGTGTTACAGCACTGACAGATAAAGCTGAACTTCCTTATTTCCAAATCTCTGATGCATCACGCTGACTCTGCTCACAAGTCAGTGAAAGGGGACGCCTGTACCCAGGAGTGTGCACACCTGCCAAGCACCAAAATGCGCCTCTTGGTCATCAGCCTGTCTTGGCTGAAAGTAAGTCTTGGGGCCAAATCTGTGTCCTCTGAGCAGGCCTGAGGCCAGGCACCTGGGTGAGAGCGGCTGCTGGAACCGCCGCCTCCAGAAGCCAAAATAGAGGGGCAGCAAGTGGGGTTTCTTTATGCAAACCATGCTGTGCTGATAGAGGTAAACCCAGCAGGCCCACCGAGCTCCACAGTGCCTGAGCACTGGGGATGATTCCTTCTCGGCCACCATGATTGCTCCTGTTGAACATGGCAGCCCTAGGCCAGACGTAATTAGGCTTTTTCTTGACAAACTGTTTGTATCAAGGCTTGACAGGTTGGGAACCAAAATGGTCCTGCTGTATTTGCTTAGAGTCTGAACCACACGAGATGTTTTGGAAAATAAGACCGAATACCATGAAAGCTATAAAAGCAAGAAACAAAAGAAAACAACAAAACCACTCTACAGTGCAATCAAAGTTCATGTCAGGTTTGGTCAAAGAAGTTAAATGCATTCTTTTTTGTTATTGTCATACAGATCTATTTTAATTTTCAGTATACTATATGGAAAATATCCATGGAAGAATGGTAGAATCTCAGGTCATACAAAATTTTTTCATGCAAAGAATACACCTCAATCAGTAGAGGGCTGGAGAAACGTGGTGACTTGGGTTTGTGAGTGCTTTTAGAGGCCAGTGGAGCACGTCGGCCTTAAGAGGTCCTTGGGTTACAGGGTTTCACTGAATGTTAATTGTCATCAACTCTGTTCTCCAACATAGTATGTGAGATGCCTTTGTAAATCCCTTGGCCACTAGAGCAACATATGCCTATTTATGAAATTCTGACAAAAGTAACACCTGCCATATAATGTTGGATAAGTTTTAAATAAGTTTTATTTGGATGACATTATGGATCTCAAAATATTTCAAATCTGCACTGAAACATTTTTAACATTTCATTTATTTATCTAACTTGTGCAAGAAGCCTTCTAGGACACGCCAGGATCTTACACACTTTCATCGCATCATTGACCTCACAGCTTCTAAGACTTCTAACACCACGGACCTAGTGCTCACAGCGCACAGTCCAGGATCTATAACATGATCTAGCTATGTAACTCCTAGTCCTGAAAATCAGGGCAAGGGTGGGAAGCAGGTAACAGAAGACTTTCCAGTGGGGCCAAAGGGGCACATGGGGAGAGGGAACCCAGTGGGTGACTCTAAAATTCAGGTTTGAGTGAATTTTGGGGTCATTCCTTGAGATGGAGAGGTTTGTAGGCAGAGACAAGTTTGGGAAGTGGGTATTAGAATCCAGAAAACCATTTAGTGTAACCTGAAGTCATCAACCTCAATTATTTGTGACATACTGCTTATTATTTTCGCTAAGTTTTCTATGTACATTGCCCAAGCAGTTATGTCAGACTGGATACAGTCAGTGTAACAGGCTTCAGCGAAAGAGGATCAGATGTATCCCAGGCCCACACCTTTCTACTCTAGGCTCTTGATCTCACCTTCCAGCCCAACTGCCATCCTGTCCTGGGAAAACTAAGATAGCAAAGGTGACCTTTCCTACTGGATACAATGAGGACTATTTTATCATATCATACGTAAAATTGGAGATGTAAATTCTACTCAGTTTTGAGCCACAAATACAAAATAACAAATTCACGTTTCAAAATTTGAAAAAAATGATACCATGTAGGATCCTTTATGAATGTCCCAAGGGGATGACAGTGGGCTGGCTTTTCTGCTCACACCTGTACCAAAGACCGCTGAGTGTCCTTCTCTCTGGAAAGCCACAGTCCAGCCAGGTGGTCTCCCCAAACCTTGTCTTCCGCATCTGTAATATGTGTATCAGGAGGAAAGGTGCTTTCCCGTGCCTGGCACCATTTAGTGAGTAACTGCAGTGGCGGATTATGGCAGAGCGGGTAGCTTTGCCTCCTGCATTATTAATCCTAAATTTGGATAGATTTTGCACTTTATATTTCTATACAAAGTCATTTGTTCTCTATGTTTATTTTGGAAATCATTCTACTGCTAAGTTGTAGTTTTAGGAATTCAGGAAAATGTTAATAAATGAAGTTCAACCGAACTACTGAAAGTGAAAAGTCTGCAGAATAATTATGTCCTCAGCATTCAGTACTCAGTTTACTCCTCATCCTGACCTGTGTGACTAATTCCTTTCCTGTCCCTGTGAGGAGCTTTCGTATGACATGATGGTGTAGCCTGCTTCATGAGCCACGGCAGGACGAATTCGAGTACAAGTGGCCTGTAGTTACATTTGTAAGGGGTTGGTGAAGCTCATTCATGGGGAGCTTTGCCCATGACTCTTTGTCACAGCTGATGCATGTGGACAGTTGAACATCCACAGGGATCAGGTACCCGCCCAGCCTCCCAGTGCTGGACACACAGCCCAGCACTCTCTGGGTCAGCCCAGGTCCACGTGCCTCAGTCTGAAGGCTGCTGTTGGGACACCCTGGAGAGAAGTCTGGATCTCCTTGGGCTGTTCCAGAATGGACCAGCTTTTTGAAGACCTGTGGTTGGGGCAATGTTGCCAATCGCTACCCAATGGTCAGCTTGCTACAGTTCTCTGTCTGGAGAGGCCTGTTGGTCAGAGTGTGTTTGCTGCTGTGGCCAAGAACCCCAATCCCAGGAGCTCAGGGCAAGGCAGGGTAGCTGGGGAGGCCCTGCTTCCCAGGACCCTTCCACACATGGCCCTTCCGTCCCCTTGCCTACACACAGCACCATCCCTATCACCTTTTAGGCTGACCCAGGCTCTGTAGAATCCCAAGTGGCCAGTTTCTTAACAATGTCTTCCTCCATGCCCTTTCCACGCCTTCCCCACAGACCTGCAGAGTTTATTCAAACCCTGTATGCCACAGATGAATGGAAATACAAGTTAGTCAGAACAATAGCTGGTCGATACATATTTCTTCATGGAGAAATTTGTATCTCATATACTTAGGCTTAAAAAACAGCACCTAACCTCATTTTGTTTAAATCTTTCATTGTGACTTTATCAGAGGTGGAAAAAAATATTTGACCCAAGTTGAGTTGGCATCCCTGGCATTAAATGGGACACATTAAAATAAAGACTATTTTCATTACTGGCCTAATGTTGAAGAAAGAAAACTCTAAACTGGTGTCTTCAACGTGTGGAAAGACCTCACCTCACTGATGTGTTCACTGTGACATTGATACTACATATTATGAAGGAATGTGATTTTATCTTTATTGATGTCTATTAATAAGATTATTAAATACAACAAATAGGGTAGTATCGTTTTGTCTTCCTTTGGCTTAGATGTTTTGTTCCAGGTAGGAAGACGCAGGGGGAATGACCTGATATGTCATGAGGGTTTATTTTGTGAGCAGACCACAGGGAGACCCCCGCATGTGCCCAGAGAACTGCATCGCCTGCTAGCAGGGCTGTGTTGAAGCTCCATCCCGTGGAGCCTGCTGCCCTCTCCCCTTCTGGTGACTGGCAAGGCTGTTTTAAATGTAGGCAACTAGGGAAGCAGGGAAAGCCTGCCCTGGGCCCTCAGCCATGTGTCCCTGGGCACCTTGCTGCTCACAGCCTGGGGCCAAGCAACTTCCCTGCCTTGAGAAAGCAAGTTTTGCTGTCAGCACTTTCTCAGAGAAAATGCATTTCTGTTTTATGTGTGAAGAGGAAAGTGAATATGAAAGAAGAAAGCTGGAGCCCCAAGATGTATCTGCATGTGTGTTTGTGAGCAAAGCCCTGGAAGAGACATTAGATCTCCAGCTTTTGAGTTGGTGACAAATACTGCCAACTTATAACAGGTGACACCGTGCCTCCCAGTGACGGGTGACACTCACTCAATGTTTTTATCCTTCCCTTTCATAAACGGATCTGAACAAATTTTTAAGACGGTCTGGTTTGTGTTGAGTGTTGGCCAGCAAAAGCCTCAAAGTCCTGGTGTAGAGAGGATGAATGGGATGAATGTGAGGTCAGTCTCTTGAGGAATGAGGCATGAAAAAATACCTAAGTAAAACGGAGAGAGAAACTATTTGTGGAGACTATAACAAGGATAGTATGTTTCCTTTTAAAGGCAGCTCAGAAGAGCAAGAAAGACTTGAGGAAAGATGGCACGAGATGCCTCAGTGGATGGGAGCTGGCCAGGACCTGTGGAAAAGGAACAGTCGCTTCTCTTTATCTCTGGAAAAAGGCCTGAAGGGAACTGTTGCAAGTAGTGTGACTGCAGACAGCAGCTGCAGCTCCAGGCTTCAAAGTTCTCTCACCAAAACGTGCAAAGTTTGTCTTTGCACACATTAGGGAGACTTCCATATGCATGGTGACTTGGAAAGAGGGCTACCTGGGAAAAGCTAGGTGTGTGAGACTGCTGCTTCTTGGTTTTATTAACTTTCCTGTCCTTTTTCTCTTTCCCACTCAGGAACCAAAGGTCATTCTGCTTTGGCTGTGAGAGTCATCTCAGTATTTCGCGGGATGCTCCAGAGGAAGGACCCCTAGCTTTGAGCCTCCCCAAAAGGGGAGGGTGCCCAGAACATGGCTTCTATTCCTTCTTTTTATCCTGAGTTAACATGGTAAGCTCAGCACAGAGGACTAGCCTGAACCTAATGTCCTACCTCATGGATAGAGGATTCCTGGTTGAAAGAGGCCTTTGGTGCCTTTATCAGAGGACCAGTGTGATGGCAATGCCAAACATGAGCCTTGTTGGTGTTGGGGCTGTCCCAGTGGGCATCCTAATCTTGCTGAACAAGTTCCTCTACTATCTCGCTGGAGAGAGGATGCTGTGCTTATACATCCAAGAATCAACACAGGTGCACATGGCTTGTGCAGGTCAGTGGACATTGAAGGAAAGCAGATTTGGTGAGGTTAGGTGTACTGGGGGTCCCGAAGGCATTGAAGACCCGGTATTCTTTGATATGGGAGCAGCAGCTTATGATCCTCAGTGAGGCACGATCTACTTAAGTGATACCCTAAGGTGAGGTGACTGCTGGAGGTGAGGGCTGGACACCCCCAGTGGCCATGTCATAGAACAGTATGGCAGTCATGAGGACAGGGGGCTGTGCTGGGGGCCTAAGGAAGGCCAGTCATGAGCTCAGTTCATGTCTAAGACCCATGACACCTTCAGAGAACCAGGGACTTCTTATGTCCAAGTTAAAAGGTCCTGTGGTCTCATGCTGCATCCAGGTCTGCTAATCCTAAACCAAGCTCAACATTTGAGCCTGTGGGATGACAAATGACAAAGCTGGTTGAATTCACAGTCTCCAGAAATCTTGTGTGAAAGTTGAGGCTGTACCCAAGAAGAAAGGAAGGGGACCCTGAGTATCAGAATGGGGACACACGGGACTTGGACAGCTAGGATCATGTTGGATCCTAAACCTCTCAGTGGGTTCAAGTTTCTACCTTGAAAACTGTAATTAATTATAAACAGCAGAACCCGCTCCAGGGACCTTCATCAGAAAACAGCATGTATGAATCCCAGCAGGGTCCCACAGACCCCTGGGCACCCAAACTGCCCACTGCTGCTGGCTCCGAGCAACCCCACACCAGTGGTGCCAGCCCCAGAATTGCCGCCATGACCACCCTGCAAATGGCGAGCAACCTCCCCTGTGTCCTCGCAGAGGCAGGTTCCACTGGGAACCTGACCCTCACAGGGCTCCATGGGACATCCAACCAGGGGGCCTCCCTCATAGGCAAAATCCCAGGTGCAGGAGAGTATGGAAAAGCAAGTTCCCACCCCTACTTTGGGGAGATAAATACACAACACAAATATAAGATGGTTGCGCAAAGAAGCTGGGCAGCCACCCAGAAAGTCAGGTGTCCACCCAAGCAACGTCTTAGTCATTTGACTAGTCACACCTACTTGCTCAGGAAGGGTTTGCCCTTTAGAAGGCGTGGCTTTGTTCTTTGTAACTAGTAGCAATGACTCTTTAGACAGGGCATCCAGAGGGAGATGACATCGTCATGGGCAGGTGGGGGTCAGGTCTTACGCTGAGGGCTGGGGATAGGTATGAGGCCCTGCCCTGGAGTCAGAGTGTCCAGGTGGGAAGGGCTGAGCTGCAGTAACAGATGTTGGCTTTGATGACTTGTACTTCAGCCTTCTTTTATTTGAACCTTACAAGGAGGTAGGCAAAGCCAGACGTCTCAGTGTGCCCAACTCAAGCACTCTGGGGGGCTCTGCATTGTGCCTGAGCAGAGAGATCTCTCCCACTCCTGTGTCAGGGAAGGCAGGTGTGGAAGCCCAGGAGATGAGTACCTACCTGTTAAAGTGAGCCTGAGGCTCCGGTCTGTTCGATTTTCCAGTAAAAGACTCATGACCTCATCATACCCGCCAGCCTGTGAAGCCAAACACACTGATTTTATCTGCTCGAGAACAAACATTCCTGTTGACACCCAGTATATACATATTTCATCTGAACTCATTGTTATCAAAGCATGAGTAGAATAAAATGTAAATAGGACACTGGATGAAAACTTTGTTGCAAAAATACTAAGGACTAACAGATTAAAATGCAGGATAACATAGATTCCATTTTGAAATGTGTCCTTATGATAGGCATGTTGTAACAAATGGACCATTTTTCTTTTTGCTGATCATCTTCAATATAGGAATACAATTATTTTGACTTTTTGAGAAAAGAAAACCCACTATAGAAATAAGATATGGGAGTTGATATTTTTAAATTTCTAACATGACACTTTTGAGAAGGTAATAGAAGATCTAGAAATATGAAAAGAATATATATTTCCAGAATATTTTTCAACAGAACAGTGATTAGGAACTGCTAAAATATTCAGCATTCTTTATCAGAGATATCCAACTCCTAGTCTTCCATAGAGGTGTCTCCCCTCCTCTCTCTACCCCCTTTCTTTCTTCCTTCCTTCCTCCCATGGGTTGTCAAAGGAAGGAAAACACATATTGAGTGTGAATAAGACCAATTCCTGCACCTCTAAGGAGTTTGCTCTAATTGGAGAGAAACATGACATGATGTGAACTACAGTAGATGTGAGATGAATTGATAGACCGCCAATGAATATGACTCAACAATACAGTAGCATCCAATAGCCCACGGGGTGGGTGGGGCAGAAGGTGAGGGTGTGGCTGCAAACAGGGGTTTCCACGTTGCTCGCTGCAGGAGCAGCCCTGGTGTGCTCATGCGGCAGAGTGGGCCCTGTACCTGGGCTTTTGGGTGGCTAGGGCTTCTCATCTGAGACCCCGGCCGGATGGCTCTGCTTGGACGGACCAGGATCCTCTTCAGTCACTACTGATACGCTCGCCTCCTGTCTCCCAGTCTATTCACTTTCTGTGGAAGTCGACGTAACAAATGATTTTCCCTCTAAAGTCAGTGTTTTCTGGAGTACCTTCTGAGCTTGCTGGCAGACGTGGAGGGCACATGTTTCTGGGTTCAGCTGTAGACTATAGGTGCTGTGGCTGGTGACTGAAGTGGCTGCTCTTGGGTCCCTGCTGCACTCCAGCATCCACTTGGTCAGCGCTTGATGGGGACTGCACATCTCTGCTAGGTGGCCAAAGGCATGCATTGCAACCTACCAATGGCCTCCCTTAAACACTTGAGCCTGAAACAATTTGGGGAAAAAGGGACTCCTCAGCCTTAGCATGAGGCTTCAACATCTCAACTGTTTCATTTCTTGTTTTTTCCTCTTTGTTGCTATCCTAAATTAAACTCTGCTGGAGAATGAAGCATTTTACATCATAATAATGCCTGTCAGTTTTTTATCATGTGCAATAAAATGTTAGCACTTTAATTAACTTTTTGTGTAAAAAACAAATACTAGAAACTGTTTCAGGATTTAATAAGTGCACATTTTTAATGTTCTTTCCACTTTGAATCCCATTTATGCTGACCTGTACTATGTATTACCTATCTATCTCCATATAATTGCCTCGGTAGCAGTCTATTTTGGGAATACTGTTTGAACAGTAACTTGAACTGTACTCATTCTGTTTATCTGTCATATCCTTAGCAAATGTGATTTTGACTGGAATTTATCAAAATATTAAAATATTGTCACGGTATTCAGGAATAGCAAATTCAAGCTAAAAGGACTTTGGTGCTAAAAGAGGGTATCAATAAATTTAGAATGTCTTTGCATGTTTTCATTTCTAGGTGTAGCAATTAACTTCCATATGATACCAGGTTTTATAATAATAATGTACTATGTGATACTTTATTTTTTCAGCAACTTGCCTCCTAATAGTAATACAGATTTCTATCATGCTTGGTAGTATTTAATGTACATGAAGGTGATAAAATTGCATCTCAACACACATTTCATAATTCAGGGTTATCACACCATTATTCCTGATTGGGAAGCCTTGTACCCCAGCTTGAAGATGTGTGTGAACCACCCCAGTCTGATTTCAAAGAACTGAACACAAGACCAATAGAAACTGGATGAACTTTCCAGGTTGGTGTTTATAACATTGTTTTTTTGTTAATAAAAATAGTAACAGTAGCTCAAAGACCCACTGATCTCCTGATTGCATTTGGAAAAGCAGGGCCATATTTCTCCCAGAAAGGGCAGAAAACTGGTCCATTCATTGCTCATCTATTCATTTATTCTTAGCAGAATGTGGGTAACATACAAGATGAATCGTGAGTTCAAGAAGGGGTGCCTGGGGACTGGCCACAGTGGCTGTGGGGATGGTTGGGGAGCAAGGTGTGCAGGCTCAACGCTGCTTGTTCCTTGACATCCTGGGGTCTCTGTGCTTTGGAGGAGAAGTGGGGAATTTAGGGGGTGAGGGCACCTGCACCGTGACGGGAACCTGAAGGGGATGGGTCATGTGAGGACTGGGTCCTGTCAGCTATGGGGGAAGAAGGGCAGTTTGGACTTTTGCTTCTCAGAAGAATGTTCCCTGGCACACCTGTGAAGCTACCCTTCTGCCTGAGTCCCAATGGGGGCAGGGGGAAGCAGCCTTATTATCTCTCACATTTTATAATAAAGAGCATATGCATGATTTTGTCATCTACCACATCATGGAATTGTCCTAAAATTCCACCCCATCACATCACATGAAAAAGCCATCTGCTCTGAAGGATGAGATTGACTGAAGCAGTTTTGGGTCTGCAGTTCCAAGCCCACAGACTTTATTTCTGACTCTGTCATGGAACCACTCATGCCCAAATGTGGTCTCTAATCTAAATACAATTCGGTGAACCCTGTAATATTAATGTAGAAAGTGCTGGGACTAGCCTCTTTCAGCTATTAGCGCTGTTTATAGATGCATAAGCACTGAAAATATGGTCCTGTGGCGGCACAGAGAGAAATAAAAAGCATCTCTTAGAAGTTTAGGAATAATTTTTAAAAACCCAGAAATTCAGTTTACAACCACACATGACATAACTAAAAAAGAAAGAGTAGAGATAATTGAATAGCCAATAATGTATATTTTAAAATTAAAACATTTTGTCATGTACTTATTTTTCAGCACTCAGATAATCCAAGTGACATTGTGAATAAGTAACTACATGTTCAAGAGGCCTCTTCAATTTTGTGAAAAATCTCTTTGTTGTCAGTAAGGAAGTTATCCGGGGTCTGTCATCACCCTTAGCAGGGCCATCCCTGAGTCACCAGAACCATCAGGCGGTGTGTGCTGAGCTACTTGTGGATTGCAGAGCTTACAAAATGCCCTTCATGGACACCTGGAAAGAAAGCAGTTAATATGAATGGGTTTTTCAAGCATAGTGCCTATATCTTAATTGCATTATTTGTAGCTTTCTATTATAGTTAGCTGAATGCTATGTCCTTGTATGACTTCTTAAGGTAATACACAGAATACAGGTTTATATTTCCTCTAATGCTGGGAAACTATTCAGACGCCAGTGATAAGAGACCTTGTCTGGACTCCAGATCCAGCTGCTGTTCAACCTACGCCGACCATCCTCCCTGTTCTTTTTAAAAACTCCTTAGGCATCCTTCTGTTTTCTCTGCCTCTTCATCACTGAGCAGGGATCTCAGCAGCCCCATGGTTTCTGTCCCTAACAAGATTTCTACAGGTACTTTTAATTTGCTGCTTCTCATCTTCTGCTCACTGGAAACGAGTTAATTGAGTTTGTTTGAACTGTACATAAAACTCTACATTGATGCAGCTGCTTCAGGAAACAGTCTGAAAGTCCCTCGAAAGTTACACCTAGAGTCACCACTACAGGACCCAGTGATTTCTCCTTATGTCCCTCCAGGAGAAATGAAACATACATCTGCACAGACACTTGTATGTGAATGCTCACAGCAGCATTATTCATGAGAGCCCAAATTTGGAAACAACCTAAATGGCCATCAGCTGATGAACAGAGAAAGGACACAAGGGGTCTCTCCTTACAGTGGAGTATTACTCACCCAAGAAAAGGAGTGGGGTGCTGACACGAGGCAGCATGGGCAGTCTGGACAGTGATGCTCAGTGAGGGAAGCCGGGCACAGAAGACTGTACTTCATAGGGTTCCATTTCTGTGAGATGCCCAGGACAGGAGGACCATGGGGACAGCAGGCAGGTCAGCACTGTCTGAGGCAGCAGTGGGTGCTGGGGTGAGGTGGGATGGGGTCTACAGGTCCCATAGCTCCTCATTGAGGTGACAGACATGCTCCAAGAGGCACCATGGACACGTCTGCACACCTTTGTGAATAGACCCTGAGCCGCTGTGTTGTATGCTTCAAAAGCGTGAATTGTGTGTTATGTGAATTCCTCTCCATAAAGCTGTCACTGGAACAAAACAGAACAGAACAGTCCCAGAGAGTTGGCCAGGGCCTGGGCAGTGCCAGCCTCCTGTGAATGGTCTGGCCCATTTTCTGCTTACTTTCCAACTGGTGGCTGCATATATTCTGGAGATTAAGTTTTGTCACTTTTTGGAGATTAATTATTCTTATGCAAAGATAGTTGCTAATGTTAGCAGACAAATTTTTGAGTCCAGCGAATGGGAAATCTTGGCCCCAACATGTGAAAAGGAGTTCAGGTTCCAAGCCATGGGTGTTTGGTGGGGGGGAAATAAAGTGGAAGTTTGTGGGAATCCTCAGGTGAGGGGATTTGGGGGAGCAGCTCTGCCGTGTGTCAGGTCCTGCTCTCACGCTGCTCCACCGTGGAACATTGTGATGCTCACTGCCCAGACTGGGGACAGCCCCCTGTGGCAGATTGTGTCCCCCCACAGCCGGCTTCTTGCATCCACCCCTCTAACGTCCACATGGGAAAGAGGCCCCACGAGGCAGGAGCACCTGGAGACCGAACGACTGATGAGGGGGCTAAAGTCATCTGCAGCACGTGCAGAAATGTGCAGACTTGAGTTTTGGTAACAGACAAACACTGGTTTCATGTGCTGCTAATTCCACCATGATGCGTTTCACTAGTGAAGCTGAAGGTCACTGTAAAGGGAGGCAGTGTCCCAGCAGATGGGCCCAGGGACAGGGAAAGGTGGATGTCCTGGTCAGTTGCAGCCAGCAGCCCATGCCAGTGGAGGTCTGTGAGCACTTACGTATCGTGTATGTCAGGGTGACTCTGGCCTCGGCTTAAAGCAGCGGAACGTCTGCAGAGCTCCGGCCTAATGCTTGGTGAGAACAGACAAGCCAGAAGGTCAGAGGCAGAGGAGGCTGCGGCCACGCCGTTTTTCTTCGGGCCATGGGAGGAAAGGGTTCCCAAGCTACATAAGAGGCAGGGGGGGACGGTGAAAGTCTAGTGCCATCAGCCGGTATCTCACCTTTACACCACCTGTTTGCAAAGCGGGAAGGAGGAAGAGGTAGAAGACGAAAAAGGAGAAGAGAAAGGATAGGACGAGCATAGCACTGTGATGTCAGAACACAGACACATTAAAAAAGAAGCCGGGCAGCCAGCGTCAGGCACCCAAGTGTGGGGCGGGGACCCCAGCTCTCACTTTCTCCTTCCTGCTGGCAGTTTCCCAGCCTGCTGGAGTCTGAAGAAAATAGGAATAAGCATCTTTGGACCACAAACAGATGTGCTTGATAAAGAAAATGTCAGCAAAAATACTAAAGCCGTGTGTCACAGCGGCTTTCTGACAGATAGAGGGAAAAGGTGAAAAATGTTCCATCATGTCCGACAAGGTGTTCTTTTTGAGATTGAAAGATCACTGCGCGACTTCTAACACGCCCGGCGCCGGGCTGCGGCCGGGACTATCTGGGGCTCCGCAGGAGCTGCACCGGCCCGGCAGGGGGGGAGGCCGCCCGCTCCCATTTATCTCGGCTCGGTTCCCTTCAAAGCCAACAAATAAATTACAGTGTACATTTGATACAAATTGATTTCTTAACTCAAATAACAATGTTGTCCTCCCGGCCGGGCCATGTGTCACTCATTCGCGGCCTGAGTGAAAGCCTCAATCCGTCTGTGTGACAGAAATAGGCTGACGGGCCCCGTGCGGAATGCTAATCACCCGGGCCCGGCCCGGCCTTTGTGGGGCGGCCGCGATAAGGGGCGTCGGGCCCCCGGGCCCTGCTGCTGCTGTGCCCTTGCTCCATGGGGGGAAATAGGCTCCCGTTGCGGGGGCCGGGGTGCTGGTGGTGGGCCTGGAGCAGAGCTGAGAGGGAGCCCCCTGAGCATCTCCGGGTGATCCCAGCGGCAGCAGTGAGACCCCGGTGGGGGCCGAGAACGCTCCCTTGGCTGAGCGGGTTAATCAGGGCGCAGGCAGGCCCCAGCTGATTGGATTTCCCCTGGCTTCATGAACAGCTGCAGGCCCTCGGCCAGAAGCGCACACAGGGCGGCTTTCTCTTTGTTTAAATGTAAGCCGGGAGAGGAAAAAACCTGCCACCCTCCTGAAACTGAGGGTGTCCCCCTGTAATTCTGTCCCTGTGGGCCTGGGCCACAGAGAGGCTGGGGTCTGATTGCCGTCTCTGGATGCCTAGCTTTGGCCACCCTGGCCGGGCAGCGTGCATCAGAATCCTGGAGCCCTGACAGCTGCTGGCCGTGGGCAGGGGCCGGGCTGGCTGCACGTTTGTCTAGTGACTCGGTGCAGGTCCCCAAACTACCCCCTTGCAGGCCTTCTGCTGTGGAGGTTGCTTCTCTTTGCTGCTGAGAAAACTGCATGTCGCTGTGTGCAGATAAGGCGCCCAAGTACGGGAGCATGCAGACGGGTGTTCTATTCGCCCGTCAGTTTTCACGTTCCCAGGACATTTCTCAGTTCACAGCTGTGAAGAAGTGCCGGAATCTACGCTCTCCCCAGAGACTCCCCATCATGAGGGCACCTGGGGTTTTTAATACTGACCAATATTTAACACTGGCCTGGAGTTAGGCATGTGGAGACCTTGGTGTGTTAACATGAGCTCTAGAGCAATCACTGATCATTTTATCCAGGAGGTATTACTCAGTCTGGTTTTACATACTGGAAATGAATGTGAGTTTTGATTAAGTGTTGATTTTTTTTTTACATTTTTTAAAATATAATCTCCTTACCTGCTCTTATAAATATCATCAGCATTCAAAATCCCTAACCTAGCGATTTAGCATGTTCAGTCTCAGGCTCTGATGCCACCCTGCTCCCGGGAGAGAAACAGGACATTAGCAAATGCCAGGCAACAATTGTCTAATCTTTCCAATACCTTTTGCTCGGTGCCCTGAAAATGCCTGAATTCACAGATGTTCAGCTCAGCCAGTGAATACGGAAACAGACAAAATTAGGTAAGATTTTCCTAGTGGGTACCTCAGAAAAGTTTATATTTATGATTAAAATCATATTTGTTATCTATTTTGTTTCTGTCCAGCAGCTTACCAAGGAATGGTTGCAATTACAGGGCCTGATTGGGGTTTTAAGGGAGTTAAAAAACATGCTTGAAGGTTTACCACCATAAAGGGCACACTGTTAATTGATCTCAAGGTGTAGAATGTTGGGAAATCTGGGAGCCTCTCCCCACGTGTGCTTCTGATCGATGATTCTGGGGCAGGTGAGAAAGACTTCAGAAATCAAGTGGAATGAAAACATTTGCTCTGTTTCTAGCAAAGCTCCCTTGGACGATGTCCCTCCCAATCCTTGCTGTGCGTGCCCGCAGGGCCTGGTTGGGGTGGTGGGGCAGGCGGGCCTTCTCCTGGCCCCCGGGGAGGCAGCGGGGTGCTGCGTGAGCAGGCGTGTCAGGCCGGGGTCTTGGATGATTGTGGATGAGCAGGCCTGAGGCCCATTTTCCTCCCCAGACAAGTCAGGAGATTCCCAGGGAACTTGGCGGGAGGGCGACTGTGTGTGGCTCCTTGGGGTGGGGGGCTGAAGTGGGGGCTCAGGAGCCCAGTGTCCCCAGCACGCACTGTGGGGAAGGGTACCTGTGGGGGTGGAGGCGACATCCCAAGGGTGAATAGAGGGCCTGACTCCAGGGCCTGCTTAGGTTTCCCAACATTAAGTGAGGTAGAAATAGGTACATTTTAACTTTTGAGATATTAATGCTATCAACTTATTCATCAAAAAACATGTACTGCCCACCTGCTGTGGGCCTCAGGATGCAGCCGGAGCAGAGCCGAGGGGCTTGCATCATAGCCGAGGAAGCTGGCTGACACCTCCTTATAGTCACTTGAGCTGGGATGAAATGTCCGCAGGGTCCAGGTGCCAGGCAGGAGCATCACAGGGGCAGGTCGGGAGAATGGGGCCCTTTGAGATGTGTCTGCCATCCTAAGTGGTTGGCTGGGGCCTGGTCTTACTGAGATGGTGCCATGGAGTAGAGGTTGGAGGTGAAGGGTGGGCAGAGTGTGTCTCGGGCATAGAGGGAGACTCAGGCAGGAGGCAGGAGGCAGGAGGCCTGGGGTGCTCAGGGAGGGGCAGGGAGACGGCGAGGCTGGAGCCCGGAAAGTGAGGACCCAGCAGGAGGGATGGGGGCATGGCGGGTCCTGGAGGCCCTGGCGAAACAGCCACGACTCTTGGCCGGGAGTGGCGTGGGAGCCACTGGGGAGGTGAGGCTGGGAGGACCTTAGCGGTCTGAGCCCCGGGAGGAGCTGCCACAACTTGAGCCAGGAGGCAGGGTGCGGATGCAGGGGGAGGCGCTGTTCTCGGGGGCTAGGTGAGGGTGTTGAAGTAGCAGAGCAGCTGCGGCGTCGGCCTGAAGACCGGGCAGGCAGGAGTGGGTGAGGGCAGGAGATCCGAGAGGAAATGGCCTGGCGGGTCCTGGGGGGCACGAAGCCACCGTGTGCTGTGCACTAGCTGTTCCCAGTGTCTCTGTGGATGTTGGAGTGCAGGGGACAAGCTGGGCCAGAAAGACGTGCTGGAAAATGCCAGGCCCTGGATGGTTCTGGAAGCCGCAGTGCTGGTGGGGTGGCTATGGGGCCAGATCACCATGGGGCAGGTGCTCAGTGCAGGCACAGAGCCCAGAGCGGGGCTGGAGGTGGGGCGGGAGGTCTCCAGGGGCCCAAAGCCGGAGTGTGGAGGGGAGGTCTCCGGGGCAAATGCTCTCCTGGGCCTGTAAAATAACAGTCAAAGCAGTCTGTGGGCCTGGGGACGTGGGCAGCCAGTCTGGTCCCGAGCAGGTGGGTGTCAGGAAGGAGTCTGGGGTGTGGGGAAGGGACATGGCAGCCAGGCTTCCTGGAAAATGTGCCGTGGAGGGCACAGGGTGAGGGCAGCTGGCTGGGAGCCGCATTGTGTTTTGCCTTTTCTTCCCCATGGAAGAAGTGATGGCCAGAGTCCAAGGACTCCACACAGCCACGCGGGTGGGAATGCTGGCTCCGGGAGTGCAGACAAGCCCTCCCTCTCCTGCTCTTCCAGCTGATATGAGGTATGCCCATGGCACTGGAGAGAAGGTGGGAAGGTGGGTGTGGACTGCACACTCCTATTTCTTAAGCGAGACCTGGCCCTGTGGAACTGGGAACCCTGGAGCAGCCATCAAGGCAGATAAAGATGGGCCTGGAGCCTAGGACGCCTGACGTCTCTGCTCTGAGCAGACCACTAAGCAGGTGCCGGAACACTGGTGAGGTGCAGACGGAGAAGGATGGAACTTTGCGAGTCTATGGAGCTCAATGTCATCAAAGCTCATTACAAGGCTGTAACTGGCATTTTAAATTCATTATCAGTTGGATAAGCAGGTGTAGGAACCTGAACTCCTTTCATGTGTTTTGTTGTTTTTGTATAGGAAGGCAGAATGCTTGTATTAAAAATTTTTATTACATCAGAGATTTTCAAAGATCTTGACTGGTTCATCCTCTGCCCAAAGGCAGCATTACTAGGAACCTCATCACAGCCTCTCTGCTCTGGCTGTAGGTTTGGGTGGGGGGAGGGCAGTGCACGCAGAACCCCCACTGAGTGTCCCACTCTCTTGATTTTCACAAGAGCCCACAGTCTGCAAGTGGGCACAAATGTTGTGCCCGGGAGCCACAGTGTCTGTCACAAGTACGATGCAGGATCACGGCACCCACACCAGAGGTGCAATCACGAGTGTTTCCCAGACAGGGCTGGTGGAGATGCAGATGCTGGGGGAGCCACAGACCCGGAGGGGCAAAGGGCACCAGGGGCAGGGGGAGCCATGCCTGGGCTGTGAGCAGGGGCGGGTCTGGGAGGGCAGAGGACAGAGAGAAGGAAGGGCTGCCATCTTGGGCCCCTGGGTGGAGGAATGAGGAGCAGCTGGCCAGTGCCAGGCTCAGAGAGGAGACAGAGCAGCCCCGATCCTGGGAGACCATGTGCGGAAGAAGCCGGCCTCGAAATCTGTCAGAAAAGTTGGGATGCATGTGGCATGCGATGACATGTTGGAGGGGACTTATCCCTGCAACCTGACCCAGCAAGACCCTTCCACCCCCACTGTGGGCACAGAAAGGTTGATCACAGCACAGGCAGCCCAGCCAGGCCCTTTCCGGCCTCTGGGCACAGGCTACTGGGTGCCAGGTGGCCTGCAGCTGCATCGTCCCCACCTCTGCCTGCGTGTTCACCTGGCCTCTGCCTGAGGGCTGCTCAGCTCTTTGAATGAGGACCTAGTCGTACTGGATTAGGGCCACCCTACTCCAGGGTGACCTGGTCTTAACTAGTTACTCCTGCAGCAACCCTATGTCCAAGTAAGGTCTGGCACTGGGATTAGGCCTTCTTTATCTGGACTTTTGGGGGACACAGTCAACTCCTAATAGAAAGCAGGAGCTGCCTCCCTTCCCTCAGGTAACCCGCAGATGTCATCAGCCTTCTTACCCCATGGATCAGAGAGGGATAACTGTAACGTCTGGAGAGCGATGGACACACCACAGATGTGCTAGCGGGACCTGACATCTTTGATCTTGGTCACCCTACAAGGGAGGGATGGGTCCCATATTCCAGATGTGGAAAGGAAGTGGAAGCTCAGAGAGGTTAAGTGAGTCACCTAAGGTCACACAGCCTGAAGTGACGAGGCTGCAGTTCAAATGCAGGCAGTGGCTGCATGGCCCCCACTCTGCAGCTCTACCACAGATGCAGGCATGCAGGCAGTCCTAAAAACCTCACGTGCCTGCTTGGGCTGAGCTTTCTCCACCCTGCTGGGCTCCATGCGCCTGCAGTGGATATAACACCATAGCACTGCTTTCCGGCTAGTGGGTTTTCATATATTTAAGCTAATGAAAATAACTCTTGGTGGAAAATAGGTGTGTGTGAGTGTGTATTTTTAAGGGCATTTGTCTAATTACCTAGTAGAGACATTTTGTTCCCAAAGTAATCATGGTGCCTAACGTTCTGCTTATTCTGTGTGTCTGCTGCAGAAATGGAAAATATTAAATCAAGCCTTGCTCTCTGGAACAAAAGGAAGTCTACTGAATAAAATCAAATATTATAGAAAGTTTTCTGCAGCAGAAAGGAGCACTTTCAGTCCAGATAAAAAAAAAGAAAAGAAAACAATTTAAACCAAACTTTGTTTCAAATTAAAATGCAGGTTTATTTTTAAAGAAAGAAAAATCACCCCTTACTGTAAGTATGTGTCTGGAACACACACCTCTGATATAAAATTGGCTCTGCCTAAAGATATTTGATGTATAATGATTTCTTCCTTTAACATTTTGAGAGTTTTATTATCTTTGGATACATATCAACATACTGTAGATGCAAAAAAGAGCAGCCTGTGGATACTAGACAGAATTTTCAATAACATAATTATTGTGTCATAGCAAATCAACTGGTCCTTCCTCTTGAATTACACTCAGTGTGCAGAGACTTGCTAAGAATTTAGTGAACTCTGTCTTTGTCTGCTCAGGCTGCCATAACAAAATGCCACAGACCTGGGGTTTACACTACAGAAATTTGTGTGTTACAGCTCTGGAAGCTGGAAGTCCAAAATCAGGGTCCTGCAGTACTGATTCCCGGTGCGGGCTCTCTCCTCAGCTTGTGCTGAGACAGCTGCCCTCTTACCGTGTCCTGGCATGTGGGGAGGGGCTCTCTGGTGCCTCTTCTTAGAAGGACACTAATCCAGTCAGATCAGGGCCTCACCTTTATGACCTTATTTAACTTTAATTACTTCATCACTGTAAATACAACCACATTGGGTGTTAGGGCTTGAACCTGTGAATTTTGCGAGGACACGCTCCAGTCTGCAGAGGCATATGTGTGATTGTGACAGGATGCGTTTATCCACCCACAAAGGCTGAGACCATTTCCAGTTCGGGTGATACATCTGGGAAAATCATTTGGGAAAACATAATCCACACACCGTTACACAATGGGATCCAAATCATTGAGCACAACAGGAGACAGCCATGGGATTTCTGGAAACATCCCTGGGGATCATTACAATCAAAGAGCTCTCAACTTACAGATAGTGCATTTTCAGAGATTTATCGCCACCCTCAAGTCACCAGCCGGCTGAGCAGACACACTGAAATCCCATGTTGGCACCTGCCTCCTCTGACCGTGGCCATCTTAGCTCACCCAGGTTCTGGCTGTCCTTGAATAGTCTATTTGCTGTTGTTGGTCACTTACACAAATTTTTTTATTTTGCTTATTTCTTTATATTTTATGCCACTATTTCTACTAAACATGTTTTAGCAATGTTGAAAGGATATCTAGCAATAGCATCTGTAATAGAGTTTCTTAGAGGTAAGAATATACTAATCACAACAGCATGTCATATTTCAAAGCACTTTACAGTTTATGAAGACTTCTGCATACAAAGGCACATACTCTCTCCACTCTGCTCCCACAAGGGAGGGTCCTCACGGCCATTTACCAGGGGGGTGACTGAGCTCTAGGAAGAGCATGGGACTTGAATGAGGCCACTCCTAAGTCAGGAACGGAGGAAAGCTCAGGCTTTTGAACCTAACTAAGGAAAATATAGTGACATTTGGAATAAAACACAGAATTTCATTTTCAGGTGGCATTTGAGGTCTGTTTTTAGCATCTTGTGGTTTCCATATACACAATGACAATCTTTTAAAGGATAAATATAAAGAATGTGGATTTTTTTCCCCTTAAAAAGCTCATTGTCACTAATGGTGTTCTGGGAATGTAACATGTTTGCACATTGTGAAGATGCTATACCCACACAGAAGATATTTCTCAAAGACTGATCCATGATCATGTAAGTTTGGAGGTTAGAATGATACAATAAATCAGCTGTTATTCCACACAGTGTAGTTTATCCTGTGTGGAATGGTATTTATTTTCTCCCCTTGAAAAAGTGACACACATGCTATATAACAATACTTGGGGCTAAATAATTAAAATAATTTTGTTTAAAATGGATACGTGATCAGAGATCTGGGCAGATAATATTCTAACCTTGATGTTGCCTCATCTTACTTCCATAAATAAAATAAAGACTTCCACTGATGACAGGGCAGCTTCCTCCTCTCGACAGTCCTGGGGGTTGGTTCAGCAGGAGAGCTGCCCCCGGCTAGCGAGGCGGACAGGACCCGGAATGGAGAAGCATTGCAGGAGCTGAGGGCAGTCCTGAACGGCTTCTCAGGGACTGCCTGAGACCCACCTGGATCTCTCTCGTCTTCCCCTGAGAGTGGGGCTGGCTGTCTAGTCCTGGGCCAAGAGCAGCCCACAGCTCCCCCACCCCCAGGACGGCAGCACCTGCCCCCCCACCCAGCTGGGGGAGGGAGTACATTCAGACTCACAGGCTACCGGGCTGAGGCCAGGACAGGCATCCCCGGGAAGGATGCCGACACGGCGGTGAGCCCTCATGTGGGAACACCAGGACCTCTGTCTCTGACCTCTGGGGCCTGGGGCTGGGCAGACTAATGCACATCAGAGCTCTCAGAGAGTGTGGCTGCTGCCTCTCCTTGTTGCTCAAGGAGTGGAGTCTTTGTCATTTCTAAGTGACTAGCCTGAAGTCTCTGACTTCTGCCACCAGTGCCCACCTCCCTCACCTGCAGCTCTTTCCTTGCACATGGAGACCCTCGGCTTGTCTGTCAGTGACTTTAGGCAAGAAGTCGGTGGCAGCCCTGGAGTGCAGTCTTATGCTAAGTGAGGCTCAACAGAGAGGAATACTGTAACCAGGCTTCTAAAGATCAGCCTGTCCCATGGCGAGTGACACAATTCCAGAGAGACTCAGAGATGCCCTGGGCCTCGAGGTGGGGCTGGTGGGGGCTCCCGGAGGTATGTAAAGAGAAGCATTCCAGCAATGGGGTGGAATCCTCCTTTTGGGGGAATTCCACACTGACTGAGGTTTGGCCATGCCATTCAGTCATTCAACAAATATTTCTTCAACGCCTACTAAGTGCTGGGCGCTACTCTTGTTTCCATCAAGACATGCAAACAGGTAATTGCAGATCCCTGAACCCAATGATCTAAATGAATATGGAGAAAGCGAATGAGAACTCATTTGTAAATTATTTTAAATTGGAGACAGTCAACTTCAGCTACAGAGTGGAAAATGCAATTAATGTTCCACATGGCCGGCAGCCAGCGATGGGCAAAATCTGCCATGTGTCAATTGCCAATGGGCTAAAAGTTGACTTTTATTTGTTCTCCAAATTAGATTTTTCTAAATTAAATTAAGATTTTCCCTCTCCTGTATCATCCAAACTCTGCTTAGAGGTGCGTGGGTGCACGTGGGCATGTGGTGCTGAAGGCATGGCAGGCTGGGTGGCTCAGGAGGGCCCACTCTTCCAAGCCAGGAAAATGAGTTCCATCCTGGAAACTTGACTGCAGGCTCACTGGCACAGTGACGTTCCCTGGCCTTGACCCCAGGCTGTCCCCTGGCTTCAGTAGGCTGTGAGGAGCAGAACTTGATGGCACAGGAGGTGAGGATGGCCTCTGCAGGAAGGAGGGTTGTGGAGTACCCAGAAGGCTGCATGGAGCACACTAGGATGCCTAACTCCAAGGACAATCTCCCACATCAACATAAACCTCTGTGCCTGTTTACATAAATGTGAGATAACAGAAAATAAATATGCCGGTTTCTGCCCCCAGATCCTGGCACAGGGCTCCTGGACCCTCACGCTTCCCAAGGTGGTAAAAGCATCAGCAGCAACTTTTGTTCTGATGAGGTGACTCTGGGTGGCTCCTGAGGGCTCCAGGAGGGTGCTCACCAGAAAAACGGGGCCACGATGGGAAGCTTCAGCCCCATTTGCACTCTCCAGAGAGGGGAAGCGCCTGGGACTGATCCTGTCCATGGAGGAAGCCTCCATACAGTTCCAACAGGATGGGGCCAGGAGAGCCTCCAGGTGGGGGAGCCCATCCAGCCTGGGAGGGTAACGCACCCACCTCCATGGGACAGAAGAGCCTGCATGGGGCCCCTCCCAGATGTCCCCTGTGCATCTCTCCTCCTGGCTGTCCAGCTGTTTCCTTTACCATGTTCTTCAGGAAGCTGGTAAACGTGTGTGTTTCCCTGAGTTCTGTGAGCCCCTGTAGCTCCAGGGGGAAGAGTGTTCCCCGCCTGGAGGGAAGTCCCTATGAATCTAGGAAAACCGAAGGAGGATAAGGTAAGGGTGGGTTGGGAGAAGTTATTTTTGCTTCCAGCCTGCTGGATTCGCCAGCCAGGCCCAGCTCAGTCTGTCTCCTCAGGTTGCACTCACCCTGTCTCTTCCCCTTTCTGGGAGAAAGTCCACGGGCAGGTCCTCAGTGACTGGCAGGTGCCGGACCACTTAGGTACCAGGAATGGAGGTAGGCTAGAATGGCTGCTTTCTCTCCACCCCTTGTCTGGACCTACAGGAGCCTCTGCTGTGATAAATATCCACGGGTATGTAAATGGACTAAGGCTAGGTGGGAAATTCAGGAAATTCTGGATGCAAACCTCCACTTACTCCACAGCCAGCCCAGTAAATTAGTGGAAATTGGGTGGGAGTGGGGTGGTCAGGGAACCTCTGATTTGCAGCCAAATTGGACAGAGGAGGTAGGTCACCTGGGGATGTGCTACTTGCCTTTGGAGTCTGATGTGGGGCAGGGGGTGGCCATGGGACTGAGCTGTTAGCCTGCAGGATCTGATGCTCTCTCCAGATGGACAGACAGTGTCAGAGTGGAATTCAGCTGCCGGACAGCCACCTGGGGCCTCAGAATGGCCTGGTGGGGGCTCAGCCCTCATCTGGTGTCAGCAGTGCTGTGAGAGGGAAGGGGACCTGCAGGAGGAGGCTGGGTGGCTTTTCTGTACAGCAGCATATATAGCACATCACATTCACCTTTCAGTAGGGAAGAGAGACTATTTTTAAATGGTTTTTAATACAAATTAACTACCCCACCCTGTTTATTTATTTATATTTTTGTCCATCTTGATGTCAATCAGAGAAGCAGGAGAATAGACCTACTTTTTCATGCCAGCACATTCAGCCTTGCTGTGATTCTCAGAGAATTTTAATTAGGGGAAAAACACCTTGGATGTTCACAGAATACAAACACCACAACTTCTTTCTAACTATTATTTTCTCAGAACATAATATTCCGTAACAGTCTTGAGAAAGAGCATCATTTTGTTAAAACGTTTTCTTTTCTCAGCTTTCTAAGAAAAAACAAATCAAGTGTAACTGGCAAGTTGGCCCTATGCATTCAGGCAAAACAAGAGATGTGTTTTTTAGCCCACAGTAAAGTTATTTGTAGTTATTTTAGCAAATATTCTGTGGCCAAGAGACACGAAGCAGGTTCTTGCAGGAAAGAAAATTAATTATCTCTATTTGCTACATATACAATATTTTATGCATTAAGTGCACCATTAATCCATACAAACACTTCATGTTGTACAGTATTTTATTAAATTCACTTATCTTGACCTTTCACTTTATTATTGCATTACAGAATAAAAAGCACTGGTACCATAACTTGTGTCAGATAATTCTATTTATTTTATTTGCTTTTTTTCCTTCCTCTCAGAAATATAGCACACTTAGAATATCCAAAAAAGATAATTCATATTCAGATCCAACTAAAATTAATCAAGTATTTACCATGTACCAGACACAGCATCAGGAGATTTTACATATATTACTTCATTAATGAGGAAATAATTAACAAACCCAAAGCCCAGAGATGTGCGACTCTACAGAGAGAGGTTGGAATTCATGCTGCAAAGAGGTTCTTACTCCAAAATAAGGCTGTTTTCCTGTACCCAGTGCATCCTCTTCACAGTGTAGAAAAGAGGATTGTGAAATTTAAAAACTGAAGGGAAAACATCACTACATAGAGCTCAACAACCACATACAGCTGGGCAAACAACAACCGGCTAAGAAATGGACAAAGACTTGAATCTAAACATCTCCAAGGAAGACATGCCAAGGGGCAAGAGGTACATGAAAAGATGCTCAATGTCGCTGATCATTAGGGAACTGCCAATCAAAACCTCAGTGAGGTGCTGCTTCATACCCGTCGGGGTGGCTATTACAAAATATCAAAATAACAAGTTTTGGTGAGGATGTAGAGAAATTGGAACCCTTGTGTATTGCTCATGGACATGTAAAAATGGAATATCTACTGTGGAAAAGGGTAGGTCAGTTCATCAAAAAAAATTAAACATAGAATTAGTGCATGTTCCAGTAACTTCCCTTTTGGGTCTATGCCCAAAAGAATTACAATTAGGGACAAGCACAGATACGTACATTCCCGTGTTCCAAGGGGTGGGAGCAGCCCAAGTGTCCATCAGAGATGAATAGATGGACATATGTGGTATGCAAATACACATAATGGAATATTATTTAGCCTTGAAAAGGAAGAAAATGCTAATACCTGCCATTACATGGATCAACCTTGAGGACATGATGCTCAGTGGGATAAGCCGTCCACTGAAGAACAAATGCCCTATGGTTCCACTTACATGAGGTCCTTGGAGGAGTCACATTTGTGGAGACAGAAAGTAGGGTGGTGGGTGCCAGGAGCCAGGTGAGGGAAATGGGGAGGTGCTGAGCAGTACAGAGTTCCAGGTTGGAAAGATGGAAAGTTCTGGGGATGGAGGGTGGGAATGGCTGCACGACAATAGAGGTGGACATAATGCCACAAAAATTGTACATTTAAAATTGGCTGAAATGGTAAATTGTACAATATATATATTTCAGCACAATAAGAAATTATTACTAGTGTAAAAATTATTTTTGCAAACATTTCAAGCAAAGAATCTACATTGGAAAGAACATAATGTAACAAAATGATGGGAAACTCTTTTCAGGTTTACAGAGCAGCTGAAAGCCAGTGCAGAAAAATAAAACTGCGAATTATTTAGCTGTCTCTTTAAATGACAGCTTAAATGGTGTGTGTGAGTATCAGTGATCCGATGTAGAAAGGCTTTAAGGGCAGCACCTGCTAATCCCCCAAGGCTGGGGCCTGCAGGTCTCTACCACCAGGACCAGGTAAGGAGCTCCACCCACTTCAGGTCCAGAGTCCACCCTCTGCTTCTCTCTTTATCCTCTTCACTTCCCATGCTTTTCATCCATCCCCTCCTTTCAGTGCACAGAAGCCCAGTCAGCAGGTTTAAACACACCCACGGGGGCCAGAATCACACAGGCCCATCTTCTCTCCCTTAGCCTAGAATTACAGGATTCTGACCCAGGCAGTCACTGGCAACCATTGTCCCTGTTGATGCTGAGCTACGCATCGCCTCTATGCCTAAAGGCCCCACCAAGCTGAGCAGGGAACACAAAGGGCATGTGGTGTCTAGAAGAATGGCCGAGGCGCTGATTGTCCCCAAGGGTCCTCTCCCTCCGTCTCCCTCAGCCTGATGGCGTCGGCGCCAATGTTCACTGGTGCGTCTGAGCCACGGCACCTGGCATGGAGGCTGAGACAAGACCTCGTGAAGGGAGATCTTCTCCATCGGGCACGTCTGCAGCCCGAGACTCGGTCCTCATCTCAAAGCTTATTTGCTGCTGTGTCAACATGAAAACAGAGATTGAGCTGAAAGAAAGATCCCTGCCATGAGTTTCAGGAGAAGACAACTTGGCTGCCTAGGATATGAAATAAAAGGGCCATACTCCAGGGGGCATATCCGAAATTGTGAGGACAAGTGCTGGCCCGCAGGCTGAAGCAGCAGAATCACATGGCAGGGCAGGAAAGGCTGACCTTCCACAGGTCCACGTCAGGACCTTGGGGGAAAGATTTGGACATGCAGTCCACTGCTATTCATTAAAAGGAAATTCATTTCCTACTAACATGTGTGCAGCACATGCATCTGTAAATTGCTGGGAAATCTCAGGTGCTTTTTATTTTGGGTGGTAGAAAATTCTGGAGCCAACTGTCAATATTGTTGGCCTTCCCTTGGCACTGCTCTGGCCGCATATGTATTATCTTAGGAAGAAAGTCTGATGTGCTATAATGTTTTCATCCACCACATGACACCCCTTTGCAGGATCCCCCTTGCTTTATGCTGGCACCCCCTGACTGGGCACCCTTCTTCCAGCTCTGGCCTCCAGGAGGCTCATGTCCCTCATTTCCTGCCCACAAAGACAGCCCATGTCACTCCTTTCCTGTCTGAACAGGCCCAGGACTGTCTCCATTCATTCAAAATGCACATCTAGCTCCTATCACAGGCTGTCAGCCTAATAATCGTGAGCCAGAAAACAAGAGTACAAACAAAGGAAGGAGCTTATGCCCAGAAACAGAGAAATGGGACATTTGAGGCAGCCTTTCAGCACCTGTGGCAGGGACCCCTGAGACGCCAGGTGAGCCTGGGGACAGGAAGGCAGCCTCGTGTGCTCATGATGAGAGTCAGCAGCCACACAGGAGACAAATGGGAATGGAACAGCAGGGGAATGGAGGAGGTGCCCATACGTGGGGCTGGTCCAAACTCTGACGCTACCCAGGCTCTCCGAAGAGAGGAGGTCTGGGATGGGGAACAGGAAGCCCATCGTGCCTTCTGCTCGACTGACTCTTTTCCATAAGAAGTCAACATTTTTTTTTTATTTTTTATTTTTTTTATTTTTCTTCTTTTTAATAGAAATGATGGCAGGTGACTAACAATATTTCTACCTTTCTTGTTTTCTTAGCAAATTTTTTTTTTTTTTTTTTTTGAGAGGGCATCTCTCATATTTATTGATCAAATGGTTGTTAACAACAATAAAATTCAGTATAGGGGGGTCAATGCTCAATGTACAATCATTAATCCATCTCAAGCCTAATTCTCGTCAGTCTCCAATCTTCTGAAGCATAACGAACAAGTTCTTACATGGTGAACGAATTCTTACATAGTGAATAAATTCTTACATGGTGAACAGTACAAGGGCATTCATCACAGAAACTTTCGGTTTTGATCACGCATTATGACCTATAAACAATCAGGTCAAATATGAATATTCGTTTGATTTTTGTACTTGATTTATATGTTGATCCCACATTTCTCCCTTTATTATTATTATTATTTTTATTTTTAATAAAATGCTGAAGTGGTAGGTAGATGCAAGATAAAGGTAGAAAACATAGTTTAGTGCTGTAAGAAGGCAAATGTAGATGATCAGATGATCAGGTGTGTGCCTATGGACTAAGTATTAATCCAGGCTAGACAAGGGCAGCAAAACATCCACGGATGCAGAAGATTTCTCTCAAAACAGGGGGGGTGAGGTTCTGAGCCTCACCTCTGTTGATCCCCAAATTCTCACCTGATGGCCCCCCTGCGACTGTGCCTGTCTTAGGTTGTTCCTCCCTTGAGGAATCTTACCCGTCTCTGGCTAACCAGTCATCTTCCGGGGCCATACAGGGAAATGTAAAGTTGGTAAGTGAGAGAGAAGCCATATTGTTTGCAAAGGTTAGCTTTTTACTTCTTTGCAGATTTATGCCCTGTGGCTTCTATGCCCAGCACTTGTCTCGAGGTATCTTTACCACCTGGAGGAATTATGATACTCGGTAAATTCGATATGAGGCACGAATTCTATTTAAAGTTTGTAATTAGGAAGGAAGAAGAAAAGCTATAGATGTAGCATATGAAGGAAACTTGGGAGGATTGATTATTTCTTTGACATATCTTCTTGTATAGTACCTTAAGTATGTATAGGTTTTAAACTACTAACTAATTTGCACACACATATTGACATAATAGGAATACGGTGACATAAACAAAGCAAATCTATAATTACCAGCCATCTCCAGTGAAGCCAAGAAAACCATTTAGGCACCCTAGGCATTTGTGAAAATTTATCTATGATATGATGGATATTTTCCAACTGTACTTGAACCATCAGACAAATTAAAGCAGCCCATTTCTGGGATCTGTTCACATCCCATATGTTCTTTTAACCATAGATAGTCTATAGTCATGAGATTTTGGGGTGCTACAACTTGCACCCCTCCCAACTCCTGGTTGAGTTCCAACAGACAGATCCGGTCAAATTCGTTGTCTCACTGTATGCACATGCCAGCCTAGACATCTCCCTCCTCCTTCTCATGGCAAGTCCAGGAGATGGTGGGCTGGATGCAGCCACAACCGCAGCATCGTCCGGATCCCTGTGGAGGCTTTTTGATGATCATCCCCCGGCACGAGTCCTCCAGAGAGTGCTGATGCCGGAAGCTCCTCCTCATATCGTATCTTAGTTCATTTTCTGGGTATCCAAGCTAGGCCTTGATCTTCTGCGTAGAAACAAACAGACCCTTTGCCCACACTTTGACATGCCCTCTATACCACTGTGCAGAACTCATTGGAGGTCAGCACACAGTAACTGCTTTTTTTTTTTTTTTTTTTTAATTAAGAGAAAGGAATATTATCAGAAAAGAGTACCTCCATAGCTGATCATCTGACACCCTTTAAGTGATCAACATTAAGGATATTTAAAGCATGCGTTGATCTTTGATTTACCAATAGTTTTATCCTGTTAAGGAGTAATCCCCCTTTTCTTTCTTTCTTTCTTTTTTTTTTTTTTTTTAAATTTTTAATCTACACTTACCTGAAGAATACTATGTTTACTATGCTCTCCCCTATATCAGGTCCCCCCTAACAACCACATTACGGTTACTGTCCATCAGCTTAGCAAAATGTGGTAGAGTCACTACTTGTCTTCTCTGTGTTGTGCAGCCCACCCTCCCCTTTCTCCCTCCCCCCCATGCATGCTAATCTTAATACCCCCCTTCTTCTTCCCCCCCCTTATCCCTCCCTGCCCACCCATCCTCCCCAGTTCCTTTCCCTTTGGTACCTGTTAGTCCATTTTTGGGTTCTGTAATTCTGCTGCTGTTTTGTTCCTTCAGTTTTTCCTTTGTTCCTATACTCCTCAGATGAGTGAAATCATTTGGTATTTCTCTTTCTCCGCTTGGCTTATTTCACTGAGCATAATACTCTCCAGCTCCATCCATGTTGCTGCAAATGGTTGGATTTTTCCACTTCTTATGGCTGAGTAGTATTCCATTGTGTATATGTACCACATCTTCTTTATCCATTCATCTACAGATGGACATTTAGGTTGCTTCCAATTCTTGGCTATTGTAAATAGTGCTGCGATAAACATAGGAGTGCATCTGTCTTTCTCAAACTTGATTGCTGCGTTCTTAGGGTAAATTCCTAGGAGTGGAATTCCTGGGTCAAATGGTAGGTCTGTTTTGAGCATTTTGATGCACCTCCATACTGCTTTCCACAATGGTTGAACTAATTTACATTCCCACCAGCAGTGTAGGAGGGTTCCCCTTTCTCCACAGCCTCGCCAACATTTGTTGTTGTTTGTCTTTTGGATGGCAGCTATCCTTACTGGTGTGAGGTGATACCTCATTGTAGTTTTAATTTGCATTTCTCTGATAATTAGCGATGTGGAGCATCTTTTCATGTGTCTCTTGGCCATCTGTATTTCTTTTTTGGAGAACTGTCTGTTCAGTTCCTCTGCCCATTTTTTAATTGGGTTATTTGTTTTTTGTTTGTTGAGGCGTGTGAGCTCTTTATATATTCTGGACGTCAAGCCTTTATCAGATCTGTCATTTTCAAATATATTCTCCCATACTGTAGGGTTCCTTTTTGTTCTATTGATGGTGTCTTTCGCTGTACAGAAGCTTTTCAGCTTAATGTAGTCCCACTTGCTCATTTTTGCTGTTGTTTTCCTTGCCCGGGGAGATATGTTCAAGAAGAGATCACTCATGTTTATGTCTAAGAGGTTTTTGCCTATGTTTTTTTCCAAGAGTTTAATGGTTTCGTGACTTACATTCAGGTCTTTGATCCATTTTGAGTTTACCTTTGTATATGGGGTTAGACAATGGTCCAGTTTCATTCTCCTACATGTAGCTGTCCAGTTTTGCCAGCACCATCTGTTGAAGAGACTGTCATTTTGCCATTGTATGTCCATGGCTCCTTTATCAAATATTAATTGACCATATATGTTTGGGTTAATTTCTGGGGTCTCTAATCTGTTCCACTGGTCTGTGGCTCTGTTCTTGTGCCAGTACCAAATTGTCTTGATTACTATGGCTTTGTAGTAGAGCTTGAAGTTGGGGAGTGAGATCCCCCCTACTTTATTCTTCTTTTTCAGGATTGCTTTGGCTATTCGGGGTCTTTGGTGTTTCCATATGAATTTTTGAATTATTTGTTCCAATTCATTGAAGAATGTTGCTGGTAATTTGAGAGGGATTGCATCAAATTTGTATATTGCTTTTGGCAGGATGGCCATTTTGACGATATTAATTCTTCCTAGCCATGAGCATGGGATGAGTTTCCATTTATTAGTGTCCCCTTTAATTTCTCTTAAGAGTGACTTGTAGTTTTCAGAGTATAAGTCTTTCACTTCCTTGGTTAGGTTTATTCCTAGGTATTTTATTCTTTTTGATGCAATGGTGAATGGAATTGTTTTCCTGATTTCTCTTTCTATTGATTCGTTGTTAGTGTATAGGAAAGCTACAGATTTCTGTGTGTTGATTTTGTATCCTGCAACTTTGCTGTATTCTGATATCAGTTCTAGTAGTTTTGAAGTGGAGTCTTTAGGGTTTTTTATGTACAGTATCATATCATCTGCAAATAGTGACAGTTTAACTTCTTCTTTACCAATCTGGATTCCTTGTATTTCTTTGTTTTGTCTGATTGCCGTGGCTAGGACCTCCAGTACTATGTTAAATAACAGTGGGGAGAGTGGGCATCCCTGTCTGGTTCCCGATCTCAGTGGAAATGCTTTCAGCTTCTCGCTGTTCAGTATAATGCTGGCTGTGGGTTTATCATATATGGCCTTTATTATGTTGAGGTACTTGCCCTCTATTCCCATTTTGCTGAGAGTTTTTATCATGAATGGATGTTGAATTTTGTCAAATGCTTTTTCAGCATCTATGGAGATGATCATGTGGTTTTTGTCTTTCTTTTTGTTGATGTGGTGGATGATGTTGATGGATTTTCGAATGTTGTACCATCCTTGCATCCCTGGGATGAACCCCACTTGGTCATGGTGTATGATCCTTTTGATATACTGTTGAATTCTGTTTGCTAATATTTTATTGAGTATTTTTGCATCTACGTTCATCAGGGATATTGGTCTGTAATTTTCTTTTTTGGTGGGGTCTTTGCCTGGTTTTGGTATTAGGGTGATGTTGGCTTCATAGAATGAGTTTGGGAGTATTCCCTCTTCTTCTATTTTGTGGAACACTTTAAGGAGAATGGGTATTATGTCTTCTCTGTGTGTCTGATAAAATTCCGAGGTAAATCCGTCCGGCCCCGGGGTTTTGTTCTTGGGTAGTTTTTTGATTACTGTTTCAATTTCTTTGCTTGTAATTGGTTTGTTTAACTTTTGTGTTTCTTCCTTGGTCAGTCTTGGGAGGTTGTATTTTTCTAGGAAGTTGTCCATTTCTTCTAGGTTTTCCAGCTTGTTGGCATATAGGTTTTCATAGTAGTCTTTAATAATTCTTTGTATTTCTGTGGAGTCTGTCGTGATTTTTCCATTCTCATTTCTGATTATGTTGATTTGTGTTGACTCTCTTTTTCTCTTAATAAGTTGGGCTAGAGGCTTATCTATTTTGTTTATTTTCTCAAAGAACCAGCTCTTGGTTTCGTTGATTTTTGCTATTGTTTTATTCTTCTCAATTTTGTTTATTTCTTCTCTGATCTTTATTATGTCCCTCCTTCTGCTGACTTTAGGCCTCATTTGTTCTTCTTTTTCCAGTTTTAATAATTGTGATGTTAGACTATTCATTTGGGATTGTTCTTCCTTCTTCAAGTGTGCCTGGATTGCTATATACTTTCCTCTTAAGACTGCTTTCGCTGCATCCCACAGAAGTTGGGGCTTAGTGTTGTTGTTGTCATTTGTTTCTATATATTCCTTGATCTCTATTTTGATTTGTTCATTGATCCATTGATTATTTAGTAGCATGTTGTTAAGCCTCCATGTGTTTGTGAGCCTTTTTGTTTTCTTTGTAGAATTTATTTCTACTTTCATACCTTTGTGGTCTGAAAAATTGGTTGGTAGAATTTCAATATTGTGGAATTTACTGAGGCTCTTTTTGTGAGCTAGTATGTGGTCTATTCTAGAGAATGTTCCATGTGCACTTGAGAAGAATGTATATCCTGTTGCTTTTGGATGTAAAGTTCTATAGATGTCTATTAGGTCCATCTGTTCTAGTGTGTTGTTCAGTGCCTGTGTGTCTTTACTTATTTTCTGCCCGGTGGATCTATCCTTTGGGGTGAGTGGTGTGTTGAAGTCTCCTACAATGAATGCATTGCAGTCTATTTCCCTCTTTAGTTCTGTTAGTATTTGCTTCACATATGCTGGTGCTCCTGTATTGGGTGCATATATATTTAGAATGGTTATATCCTCTTGTTGGACTAAGCCCTTTATCATTATGTAGTGGCCTTCTTTATCTCTTGTTACTTTCTTTGTTTTGAAGTCTATTTTGTCTGATATTAGTACTGCAACCCCTGCTTTCTTCTCACTGTTGTTTGCCTGAAATATGTTTTTCCATCCCTTGACTTTTAGTCTATGCTTATCTTTGGGTTTAAGGTGAGTTTCTTGTAAGCAGCATATAGATGGGTCTTGCTTTTTTATCCATTCTATTACTCTATGTCTTTTGATTGGTGCATTAAGTCCATTTACATTTAGGGTGACTATTGAAAGATATGTACTTATTGCCATTGCAGGCTTTAGATTCGTGGTTACCAAAGGTTCAAGGTTAGCTTCTTTAGTATCTTACTGCCTAACTTAGCTCGCTTATTGAGCTGTTATATACACTGTCTGGAGAGTCTTTTCTTCTCTCCCTTCTTATTCCTCCTCCTCCCTTCTTCATATGTTGTGTGTTTTGTTCTGTGCTCTTTTTAGGGGTGCTCCCATCTAGAGCAGTCCCTGTAGGATGCCCTGTAGAGGTGGTTTGTGGGAAGCAAATTCCCTCAGCTTTTGCTTGTCTGGGAATTGTTTAATCCCACCATCATATTTAAATGATAGTCGTGCTGGATACAGTATCCTTGGTTCAAGGCCCTTCTGTTTCATTGCATTAAGTATATCATGCCATTCTCTTCTGGCCTGTAGGGTTTCTGTTGAGAAGTCTGATGTTAGCCTGATTGGTTTTCCTTTATAGGTGACCTTTTTCTCTCTAGCTGCCTTTAAAACTCTTTCCTTGTCCTTGATCCTTGCCATTTTAATTATTATGTGTCTTGGTGTTGTCCTCCTTGGATCCTTTCTGTTGGGGGTTCTGTATAATTCCATGGTCTGTTCGATTATTTCCTCCCCCAGTTTGGGGAAGTTTTCAGCAATTATTTCTTCAAAGACCCTTTCTATCCCTTTTCCTCTTTCTTCCTCTTCTGGTATCCCTATAATACGAATGTTTTTCCTTTTGTATTGGTCACATATTTCTCTTAGTGTTGTTTCATTCCTGGAGATCCTTTTATCTCTCTCTATGTCAGCTTCTATACGTTCCTGTTCTCTGGCTTCTATTCCTTCAATGGCCTCTTGCATCTTATCCATTCTGCTTATAAATCCTTCCAGGGATTGTTTCACTTCTGTGATCTCTTTCCTGACATCTGTGATCTCCTTCCGGACTTCATCCCACTGCTCTTGCATTTTTCTCTGCATCTCATCCCACTGCTCTTGCATTTTTCTCTGCATCTCATCCCATTGCTCTTGCATTTTTTTCTGCATCTCTGTCAGCATGTTCATGATTTTTATTTTGAATTCTTTTTCAGGAGGACTAGTTAGGTCTGTCTCCTTCTCAGGTGTTGTCTCTGTGATCTTTGTCTGCCTGTAGTTTTGCCTTTTCATGGTGATAGAGATAGTCTGCAGAGCTGGTACAAGTGACCGCTGGAAGAGCTTCCCTTCTTGTTGGTTTGTAGCCTTTTCCTGGGAGAATAGCGACCTCTAGTGGCTTGTGCTGGGCAGCTGTGCGCAGACAGGGCTTCTGCTTCCTGCCCAGTTGCTTTGGGGTTTATCTCCACTGTTGCTGTGGGCTTGGCCTGGCTGGGGCTGTTCCTCCAAAATGGTGGAGCCCCGTTAGAGGGGGAGCAGCCAGGAGACTATTTATCTCCGTAAGGGGCCTCTGTGCTCCCTGCTGCCCAGGGGGTTAGAGTGCCCAGAGATCCCCAGATTCCCTGCTTCTGGTCTAAGTGACCTGTCCTGCCCCTTTAAGATTTCCAAAAAGCACTCTCCAAACCAAAACAACAACAGCAACAATGAGAGAGGGAACAGAAAGGAAAAAAAAAAGAAAAAACACGTGATTTTTTTTTTTTTTCCTCAGGTGCCGGTCCCAGGCACCCGCGCACTGGTCCTGCTGCCCTGTCTCCCTAGCACCAGGGTCCCTGTCCTTTCAAGGCTTCCAAAAAGCACCCACCCACCGGTCCCGCAGGGAAGGAACGCTCAATATTCTTTGTCCTCAGGCACTGGTCCCACGCACCCGCTCACCAGTCCTGCCGCCCTGCCTCCCTAGCACCGGGGTCCCTGTCCCTTCAAGGCTTCCAAAAAGCACTTGGCAAAAAGAGAGAAAAAAAAGGGGAAAAACGCGTGATTTCTTCCGTCCTCAGGTGCTGGTCTCAGGCACCCACCCACCGGTCCCACAGGGAAAAATGCGGGATATTCTTTGTCCTCAGGTGCCGGTCCCAGGCACCCGCTCACCAGTCCCGCCGCCCTGCCTCCCTAGCACCGGGGTCCCTGTCCCTTTTAGGCTTCCAAAAAGCACTCGCAGAAAAGAGAAAAAAAAAAGGGGAAAAACGCGCGATTTCCTCTGTCCTCAAGTGCCGGTCTCAGGCACCCGCCCACCGGTCCCGCAGGGAAAAACGGGGGATATTCTTTGTCCTCAGGCGCCGGTCCCAGCCACCCGCTCACCAGTCCCGCCACCGTGCCTCCCTAGCACTGGGGTCCCCGTCCCTTCAAGGCTTCCAAAAAGCGCTTGCCATAAAGAGAAAAAAAAAAAGGGGAAAAACGCGCGACCTCCTCCGTCCTCAGGCACCGGTCTCAGGCACCCGCCCCCAGGTCTCGCAGGGAGAAACGCGGGATATTCTTTGTCCTCCGGCGCTGTTCCCAGGCACCTCCTCACCGGTCCCGCCACCCTGCCTCCCCAGCAACGGGGGCCCGTCCCTCTAAGGCTTCCAAAAAGCGCTCGCCAAAAAAAAAAACTGCTCCGGTTTCTCTCCACCCGCCGGGAGCCGGGGGGAGGGGCGCTCGGGTCCCGCCGGGCTGGGGCTTGTATCTTACCCCCTTCACAAGGCGCTGGGTTCTTGCAGGTGTGGATGTGGTCTGGATGTTGTCCTGTGTCCTGTGGTCTCTATTTTAGGAAGATTTTTCTTTGTTATATTTTCATAGCTCTATGTGTTTTTGGGAGGAGATTTCCACTGCTCTACTCACGCCGCCATCTTGACACAGAAGTCAACATTTTGAATCTTCTTGTTAGTTTATCCAGCAGGAAAGGACACAGACATGGAGGCAGAGTAGGGAAAGGGATCCCAGACCCACCTGCACTGTTCATTTTGTAGACATCTACACACGGAAAGCTGTGTAAGACCCAGTAAAGATGATTTGTTGGCCACCATATAATTGATACTTTCAATAAAAGTTTATCTAGTGATTACAAGGGTATCGGATCAATTCTAACTCTAGGAGTGGTATTCAGTCTGAATTGTCCAACAAGTTCGCCCTGCTGTGAGCTGAACTGATGTAAAATAGTAAATTGATACAATAGGAACACATACGGCAAGTCTAGCACCAGTTCAGAATTTGACATTTTCCTGTTTTTTTTTCCTCTTTCTGGGCATGAGAAGGGTTGTAAGTGTGTCTAGTGATGGGTAGAAATAAGGTTGATTGGGATCCCCGGGAAAGGAAGAGCTGCCTCAACAAGGAGCCCAGCCTGGGAAATGCGCTGGGCAGCCGAGTGGCATCATGCTGGCTCTCCAGGGCTGTCCTCTACGCCTCGTGTGTTCAGAGCCTGCAGCACGCATCTGGAGCCTGCTCTGGTCAATTCTCATCCCAAATAATTTAGGCAGCATGGGATCTGTTTACATTAAAAATCCATCTTGACATGCTTGTCGGAATGGCCCAAACCTGGAATGCTGACAACACCAAATGCTGGCAAAGATGTGGAGCCACAGGAAACAGCTATCAGCATCAGTGGTCACTGTGAGAGCAGATCAGACCAAGAGCCTCCACTACATGCCTGCAAAAGGTAGGGGACATGGACAGAAAGAAGTGTCACCAGGGGTGTGACTGAGTGGACTCTAATGCACAGGTGGGGGGTGTAGCACGGTGTCATGTAACTCGGCTTGGAAAACAATAAGCAAGTTTCTTAAAGTGAAATCTGTGCTGAACCATGTGACCTAGCCCTTCTACTCCCGGGTGTTTACCCAGGAGAACTGAAAACATACGTCTACACAAATGCTTGGACACACACACTCACAGCATCATTTATAATCGCCAAAAAGTGGAAATACCCTGTTTCTCCATCAGTTGGTGGGTGAATGGATGAACACAGTTTGGTGTGTTCATACAATACAGTACCACTCAGCTATAAAAAGGGAGCAATAAAGCTGTGGAAATACACACAGACACACATGATGTGGTCAGTCTCAGAAACCTGATGCTGAGCTAAAGAAACCAGACACAGCAAGGTGCCAAGTGTGTAATTCCAGTGATGTCACATCCTGGAAGTGGCAAGCCTGTTGAAACAGAAATCAGGTTGGTGGCTGCCAAGGGCTGGCATGGTGGGCACAGGGCATGAGGGGACATTCTGGGTTGGGTGGAACTGTTCTCCTGTGGTGGTGGTCACACAAATGTAAGCATTGGTCAGCATTCAGGGACTGTGTCCTTTACAGGGGGATTTTAGTGCTTATAAATTGTAACTCAACAAATCTGATTAAAAATATTGGATCAGAAGAAAATTCTTTTGTAATTAGTTTTGATTTTATGACCTCTCTCCAGCAGAAGATAAAATAAAATTTGCTGTCCAGAGCTAAGGGAAGAAGGCAAACAGGCCTGTGCCAGGGCACCCTGTTTTCAGCATACCCCAATCTGAGATCAGACCAGGTGGTGCCCGCACAGGTAAGGTCCCTGCGCCGTTCTCCAGGCAGCCCAAGTCGTGTGCCACTGGTACCTCCACCAGGGCAGAGCAACCCATATGGCAGGGAAATGGGTGCAGGGCAAAGCTCAGGTCTCTAAGAAGTGGACGGCCCGACCCCCGACAGCCAGCAGGACAGACCTCGCTGCGTGGTCTCTGTGACTTGAGGCCCAGCCTGCAGGTGTGTGCTATGTGGAAGCGTTCCAGCTTGTCCAAGGCAAAAGGCCTTCCTCACCCAATCAGCCCTTTCAAAGCCTCGGTGTGCCAGCCTCCATAAGGGGACTCATTCTCCAAAATTAGTTTCTCCTGAATGCATCTGGAATATTGAAAGTCATTTTTCTACAGATGGGTTAACTGACGTCCAGCACAAGTTTCCATTATAACGTTTTGAAAAATAGCTCTTCACTTCAGTCTGACTTGAGACAGTAGAGATATGTTTAATTTAACACTGAAATTTCAAAACTGCTACATATTGCCTGCTGCATTTGTGAAATTCTAAAACCTGGGTAGATTCCAGTATTTTCTACGTGTGTGAGATAAACTGCTCTGCTCCCATGTGGAACAGAGCTCACAGTTTTCAGAGAAGAAAGAGTTCATTTCCCCCCTCTTGAAGCCCCCCAGCCAGATGCACACACACACACTCACCGCCCCCTGCCACGTACACAACCAAGTCTGTTATTTTGCACATATAATGTCCTTTTGGGGTCATCAGATTCCTAATTCAACTGTCCATGGCCCCAGCTAGTTATTAGTGAAACCCATTCAAGGAAAAGCCATACTGTATAGCCCATTATCAATCAATAAAACGAGTTTTATTTTCTCATGCTATGAAAATCACACAAAGGAGAGAGGCAACTGTCTGAGGCATTTCTTGTGCAGCAGGGGTACAGCAGCCGCCACACTCCCTCATGCATAAACGCAGAAATAGTATTTATGAGCCCATTGGTGTGAAGCTTGAGTAGGCAGATTCATGAAATTCACTGAGATTTGGATTAAATTTAAACCATTCTTTACAGCTCTACTTTTGATTAAGGCTGTGTGTGCAGCAAAAACCTCACATTTGAATAGAACTTGAGTCTTTAGGAACTTTGAATGTGTGCAAATCTAAATTGAGCTCTGAGCTTGATCTCACAGTATCTAGTGGGTCAATTTACATTTAGTATTTAAAAGGGGGACAAAGGAGATAGCGCCCCATCCTTTCAGAATTTTAGCTTTAGCTCAGAGTGTATTAATATCAGGATCAACGTAGAGACGATTCAGTCCATTTGCACTTATTAAATTAAGAGGCATAAAGCCCTTAAACAGAGGATGCCAGCCAGACAACCGAAACCCGTGGAGGAGGGAAGAAAGGTTTCCATGAGCATACGCCCTACACTTGCCCCTAAGAAGGGAGAGCTCATCAGGCCGCACAGAGTGAGCTTTCAGGGTCCAGACATGAATATTTCTCATTTTAGAATAGTACTTAAGGACACATTTGGTCATAATGCTTAAAAAAAGAGTAACTATTTTTGATCTATGTCAACCCAGTCTTTCGCTTTTACATACAATTCTGCATTTCTGTCTGCACTGTCCTCTTTTTCCTGATTATCAACAGATGTGGGTAGAACATTCAAAGCCTCAGAGCTTATTTTAATATCAAAGGAGTCCCATCCCATTCTGCAGGAGTCACAGGATAAGAGATGAAGGTACCCTGCCCACAGTGAGAGTCAGGAAGCATTGCGTGCTGGAGCAATTAAGGGGCACACAGCTTCCAGGAGTGGGGACGTGGTCTCCCTCACTGCGGAGGCCAGCACAGACCTGGCAAGGAGGCCAGGAAACTCGCAGGGTGCAATGCCCTGGAAAGGGATCTGGCTCGGGACTGATAATGACGTGGAGGAGGGAGCTATCAAGGACATTTGCTATCAAAAATTGGCAAGACACTTTTGTTCAGGCTGCTTTTCTACAAAGATGTGTTCGCTTTGCCTCTAAAAAGATTCCGTGTCCCTGAGCCACTACCAAGGCTCCAGGACATCCGGTGTCTCTCTCCTGCTCGGTTTCCAGGCAGGCGGCCTTGTCTGTCCTCTGACTCCCTCTGCCCGCCCGCAGGTGAGACAGTGCGTGGCCATGTGCAGCTGGATTAAATGGGATCCTGCAGAGTCCACATCAACACAGGCTAATGGGGAATGGGGATGGCAAACACCATAGACAGCAACCCCCAAGTGCATTTAATTTGAATACTTGAGTTGTCAAAAGAGTTACTCTGTAATGGGCTGTTGCTTTGTAATTGTGAACTGCAAGCTGCCCTTTACAACTTTAACTAGTAACAGTCAGTTGTCTCAGGCTTATCATTCTGTGCATAACACACATGGTGAAAAATGTTCTCACCAGTTACAAAATACATATATATATATATATATATATATATATATATATATATATATATATACACACACACAATTTACATGACATTCCTGGAATTTGCCTTTTGGCTTGAGGAAGAGATTCTATTAGATCCCATTTTGTGAGGATCAGACTCCTTGTAAGCAACAATTTCTGCTCACACTTTAGAACCCCTGTGAACTTCTTTTCCTCCCCTCCTTGCACAGATGCTGTAGCTAATGCTCAGAGAGGTCCACGTGCCGGCTGGATGGCTGCATCACAGAACACCAGCTCCTGACCTGCACCCCAATGGATACTTACCGTAGATTTGAAAATAAACGCAGGACTTTTAAACTGTGTTGCAGGAATCCCATGCCTGACAAGCAGATGGCTCACCCAGACATCAACTGTAGATTAGGCTGGGATTCAGAATGTAATCCAAGGGAAAATGGGTCCACTTCCTAGGCAGGAATATGAAATTTCCCAAACCACATTGTAAGGAGACTGTGAGGATTTCTCCTGAAATGGAGGAGGAACTTCGACAGTTTGCAAAGCAGAGTCTGTGGAAGGCTGTATCCTGGACGGGCCACTGGATACCTGGCTTCCAGGCCCACTTTGCCGGCTGTGGGACCTTGATTATTGTACAAACTTGCCCACCCATCAGTTTCCCTGCTTGAAAAGAGAGAGAACTATATTAAAAGATTCCCAGCAACATTTTTAAAGTTGTGGTTTCCTGAAAACCCTCCAATTCCCAACACTCAGCTGTCCACATATGTGCACGTAAGGGGTTCCTGAGCTCTTCCTCTTTGCATAGAAAGCATGTGTCCATTTTCACATTATTATCCACAATAATAGGAAGGCAGTAGTCACCTCTATCCTCTCATTCACTTCCTCACAAGGGGACAATGGGATTTTCCAGAGGCCACAGGATCTGGGATGTCCCAGCTGATCACAGCAGCAGACTGAAAAATCTGACTGTCTTCTAGGAAGGCAGACATGAACGAGACTCACAAAGATGTGAAACTCTGCCACCCTTCTCACTGATTATTTTCTTTTTTGTTTTGGAAAATACAGTGATTTTCATTTAAAAACATGTTACATGTGTTAACATCGTATGGTTTCATTTTAAAATTAATGGATAGATATTTAATACTTTCCTCAAATTTAATTTCTAACATGATGAGTGTTAATAGATTATACTTAAGTAAACTAAAGCTCTTTGGTGTCTCTAATAATTTTTAAGAATATGAAGGGGGCCTGAGACCAAAACTTAAAAGAGAAAATACTGGATTACTGAATGTATGTCACCTTACTATTAATGTAACCAAAACATAGATTTTAAGAAGCAAATCAAAAGAAACAAGCAGCAGGATACATTATATGATAAATAATCCCTAGATTATCTGTTTTTTTTTTATTTTGAAAGAAGTTTTTTTGTTTAGATATTACAGTATTTTTGGCTAAATTCCCTACATTGCACTTTTCATCCCCATGACTTAAAGTTGTATATTATTGTATACAATAAATGTTTGTTTCCATTAACTACACATTTGTCATGTTTTTCATAGTGCGAGATACTCTACAATTGAATGACAGAAAGATTTATTCAACAGTAATCTCTATTGGCTAACAGATGAATAAATATACACCACAGTGTTTCTTATTTTAATGCATAAATATAATATAAATTTTAAAACTTAATTGAGAAAGGATCATGCATAATATTTGATTAAAGGAGAGAATGTCTAGAGTCAAATAAAGAACAAAAGCTTTAGAAATGCCTTGTTTTCTTAAAAAAATGAATAAGTGAGCATGGGGAGCTGGTCACAGGAAGGGGCGACAGGAATGCTAAGAGGGACAGAGGTCTGAGTGAGAGGGTGTGGGCAGCAGCAGCCCGTGGGGGCCAGGAGGCAACCCATTGCAGCCCAGGCACAGCCTTCTGCCCCTCTGCTGGCCGATCTTGGATGGAGCCTCTGTGGATTTCCAATAAATCTCCATCCTAATTGATATTGTTTCTTTTAAGAATACAAAGGCACTCTCAGACTAAAAATTATGAGAGCTGCTGGGTTTTCACAATTTACAGTGTCTTTGGGTTCTTTACAACCATGCGTGGCTGAATGTAAAGGTGTTGATGTGAGAGAAGAAAAAGGAGGGATAACAAAGGCCGAGGGGAAGGGAGATAGAAACGGGGCATGGAATGGGGAAGGGAACTCCCGGGGAAGGGAGCTGGTCTGGACCCTCTGCGCCCTCACTGCAGGGAGAGGGAAAACCCGGTTTGGGTGAAATTCCTGATGGTCAGAAGCTGTCGATACCTGTTTTTCTCTAGACTGCATGTGACTTTACGCCAGTTAATTTTCACAAGTGCTTTCCTAACAATAGCAGCTTTACCTCAAATACTCCGGTTGCTCCCCTGGGTCGGGAGTCGGCCTGTTTACTAGCCCTTCTCCGCTTCCTTCTTCACTGTCCAGATCACCTTGCAGCTTGAAAACTCACGCATGCCTCTGACGAAGGCCAGGGACCCAGGTCGGTCCACACCTTGTCATGGGCTGGCTGAGCATCTCACACCCCCTGCAAGTGCCTCCTACAAGCTGTCTTCAGTGAGTGGGTGTGCATGTGGGGGGCCTGCTGGACTCCCACTGGCCCAGACACGGGTGTAGACCCCCGAAGGGGCTGCTCCTAGGACTGAGAGAGGCCCAGGGGACACAACCTTACCCCTGAGGGTCTTGGGGTCCAGGTGACAGAGTGAGGCTGTACAGGGCAGATGAGTCAGGCCTCTAGCCAGCCCTGCCCCCAGCCCACCTGACCCCAACCTGGCTCCCACCTGGTCCCCATATGGTCCTCACCTACTTTTCATGCAGGATTCCCAGGAAGCCCAGATAAGGCCCTGCCCCAACCTCCAGTTTAACCCCCAGCTTCCTGGTTCCCCCCATAGGGAACATTTGCTGTGGGGACGGAGGCACGTCCATAGAGCTGCTCCATCACCTCGGTTGTCACTGGCTGGTGTCCCATGATCTTCTGCATGTGTGGCCAGCTAGCTGGTGGGCAGAGCACCCTGCTAAGGAACCCTCACCACCACCCAGGACTTGGGGTGGGGGGACATCTGGGTTGGCTTTAGCATACTGTAGGCCAGCATGTCTACACACCACTGTGTGTCCGCCAGCATCCTTGTTGGACCGACTGCTCTAATAGTTACAGGCAAACACATTGCCGGTCCCTCATGGGTGCTCTCATTTGGATCAGGATGGTTTTTCAAAGTGTTCACCCAGTAGAACACAAAACCATGGCACACAAAACTTGTTTGTAGAGATCCAAGCATAGATTAGAAGTGAAGGTCCATTTTGGGAGAGTCGGGTCAGGCTGGTGGTGCTGCTAAACATCTGGTGGAAGCAATTTCACTGCCAAAAATTTAGGTCTGTTGCTTGAGCATGAACATATAGTGGCTAGAAATGTAAAAAATGTGTGGTTCTGTTTTAAATAGATTGATTTTGCAATGTTGGCTTTTCAAACCTGCATTTAATATTCAGATTTAGACTTGGGAATTGCCTTATCAACTAACTCCTCAACTCAGTCTAAGGTGCTATGGAGCAGGCTGCCTGGCCAGCTCTCCTATGTTCCCTCCATTCTGCAGGGGAAGGATCTTTGTAGAAGTATCATGTTCTCACCTACTTGAGGTTGTGGGGCCAGTCTTAGGGTCACTGCTCACCTTTCAATACCTGCCTTAAAATCTGCAATCTCAGGATGATGAGCAGCCAGTATAGGGTGCTGTGCATTTGAGGTTTCTATTAAAATATCTTTAAGGCAAAGTATGGCTAGATGAAATGATCTACTGGTAATTCTAAATAAAGGTAAAACAATCCACCCTCTTATGAATCTGCTTGGGCAGTTATAACAAAATGCCATAGACCTGGTGGCTTAACCAACAGACATTTATTTCTCACTATGTTGGAGGCTGGACGTCCAAAGACGGAGTTGTGGGCAGGCTGGTTCTCCTGAGACCCCCCTGCGTGTGTAGACAGCCGCCTTGTCCTGTTTCCTCACCAGGTCCCTCTGCACCTGTCTGTCTCTGTCCTGATCTCCTCTTCTTACAAGGACATGGCCAGATTGAATTAGGGTGCACACTAAGGGTCTCATTTTACCTTACCTCTGCAAGGGTCTTATCCCCAGACACAGTCACATTCTGAGGTCCTTGGCATTAGGACTTCAACATACCAAGTTTGGCTGACAATTCAGCCCGTAGCATCCTCCTGTAAGAGTAAAAGCAGAGGTTCTGATCTCTGAATGGTGCTCCTGTAGAATCTCAGCACCAATAGTTTTACTTCTACTAAAAGCCACCTGCCAGTATAGAGGAATGAAAGCACCTTGTCATGTCAGCTTGCAGTCCCTGCTTCTAAAAACTTACGTAGCAGAGCAGGTCTAAGCCTCACAGCCAAAGCGTTTAAAGGAATGTGTTGTGCTGGTCCCTTCTTGCAGAGAACACCCAGTACAGGTGGAGGACAACAGCTGCAACCATATTCTTAACATAAAAGCTACCATCTTAATAGCAAATTCTGGAACTTCTTTCCATAGTTTCAGTCATCACCTGAGTAATGTCTCAAGTGGAGCTTCGAGCAAATTGAATATTGGAAGATAAGGAGTCCCAAAATGAAAGAGTTCTTCAGGTATTAACAGAATATCTTGCCTTCCAGACTTGTATGCTCATGCCCACGGCTTTGACCGGCATCCGTGTGCCTTACAAGTGCAGGGCTGTGGGGATGAGCATCTACAGGTTCTCGCCTGGCCCTTCTTTGCTAGAAAAACAGTTTACCTAAAGCAACCAAAATTTCATCCCAGGTTTTCTTGAAATGGGGGAAGCTGGGCCCTTTTCTCAGTCTCTGCAAGGGAGAGAGAGAGACAGCTAAGGAGCGTCTCGCCTCACGAGGACAACTGGTCAGATTTAACTTGAAGCTGTGTTTTCTGGCTTCTTGGTAAAGGATAAAGCCTCGTGGGATATGTCACAACTAAGGCTTGGGAGTTCGGTGGTAAAATAAACGCATGTGTCTTTTCAGGGCCTGATGTGCGGCGACCGTCTGGACCTCAGTTGGCACCGGCCTGCCTCCGTGTCCATGCCCTCTGATCTGTGCTAGAACAAACACAGATCCGAAGTTGTCTTTCATGACTGTTTGCACATGACAAACCCTAGTGACAATACTGTAACTATCCAACTTGAGTACGTCTGTCCTGGGAATAAAAGGTAGCAGCCCTCACTGGAGGCTGCAGGCTGGGGGGTACCACTGGGGGGAAGATCAGGGGGCAGGTCATGGGGGTTGCGGTGTACTGCCGTAAACACCAAGCACACAGGCTCTAAGCCCAGCTTGTACTGTAAAGGCTGCCGCTGAGTAAGTACAGCGCGTAAGGTGTCATCATGGAGACCCGCCTGCTGTTGGTCCTGCTCCCCACACGCTACGTAGATATGCAGCCGCATCCTCAGCCATTCCTGGGATTATGGCCCCACAGCCAGGCGGTGAGCTAATTGTCATCTCCTCATGTCTCCTCGCAATTTTCACCTTCACCCCCTTCCTGAGGTGCATGTAAATAAAGTCTGTTTTTCTCCAAAAGGGATGCTGTATATATAAAAGGAACTGAACATGGAAAAAAAATGTACAAATAACCCCATAGCAGTTATTTGGGGTATTACAGTTGGAGAGAAGGCTGCTTTCTGTCAGCGTCTGAATATAAATGTATGAACTTAACTTGATCACCTTCTGAAGCATTTATGAATCATGCTTAATAATCAGCTTGAGGCGCTTCTGAAGGAAGAATCACATTTTGAAGCTACAAAGGTCCCCTAAATAGCTCATGGGAAATGACCTCGCATCCCATTAAACACAAACCTTCTCTGCCATAGGACTGCATGTCAGAGCCAACCACTCGGTCTCAGCTCTTTCAAAATGTCAAGGAGCCCTCGACTTAAACACTTGATTAATCTGAAAGGACCAGAACAGACAGTTCTTCGCAGGGAAGAAAAAATAATTTTTTTCTTTAAAAAAATTTTCTTTGCACAGAAGGAACAAAAAAAAACACGCTTCTCTTTTTTCCCTCTTTCCCTCATATTCATTATTTTCTGTCTTTAAAAAGGCTTTTATCTGGCTTTTATCTCTCCCATATGCCTGTGGCAAACGCCGGCATCTTCTTCCCATTTTACAAATCTGCCCAGGTACAGGCTTTATCTGGCTCGCGCCAGCTTACTATTTTCCTATTTAAATGGTTGATGCAGAATCAAAGTCAAATGTGAAGGTCAGGAAAATGGTTTTTGGAGCACCGTGATCTAAGACACAAATGGGGCTTACCCAGCTGGAGACATAGCAGTGCGTGTTCCCGGGCAAAACACCACCAGTCTCTCCGAAAGTCATCAGAAGGGCAATTTGCCCCATTGTCAATATTTACAACCCAAATTTCAGGTAATTTGGGTTGTCAATTTGCTTTCTCTTTATAAACAATAACACACAATTATTTTATTTATATATTATGTATAGCTTTTATCCATAACACTTGATAATTTGTTACAGTTGTTATCATTAATACATTGTAATAGTCATTAGATAATTTGAATTTCAAATGAAACTAGGTCTGGTGGAGTCTACCTAATAGGTGCTTTATTTGGAAGGCATTAGAGCATCTCCATAATGCCTGTAATTATAACTGCCATTATATAATCATGCTATTTATACAGAAAACAGTGAAGTTTCCTGATTATTTATTGCTTTATTCTGGGAATTATATTGTTCAAAGTTGTCTGGACATTTAGGTAAAATGAAAATGTGGCTAAGAGTATTTATCACTCTGTTGGAATATGCCCTCCACAGCCCCGGTGGCTGTGTGTGTCAGCTCCCTGAGCGGGATGCAACTGGGTGCAGGTCACATTTCCTGACTCCCAGCACAGGGCTCAGCCTTGTAGGTCTCCTGACCTGGGCTCTCTGTCCCCCAGGTGTGGGGGTCTGTGTTCTTGAGGGCCTCTTCCACTTTCAGAGCTGCTAGTCATTTTCATTTTGGAAGTCCAGTTCGGTTTGCTAAGAGGGGATGTTTATGTCAAGTGTTCTTACAACAGCAAAGCAAGCACCCACAAAGGGCACAGCCCTGGGAGGTGTGCCCCGTCTGCTTCTTGGCAGTGGAGATGTGTTCACAGGTGTGCGCAGATGCCCAAACTCCTCAAAGGAAACAGGTGCAAGTCTTTCTGTATCAATTATATCTCAATAAAGCTGTTGGTGGTGAAGATTACCCTCAGGGGTCCTTGGGGCAGGTAGCAAGCTTATATTACTGAGTCAGCGAAAAAGAAGTACCCCAGATAGATACTCAAGTCTATAACTCAGCTCTAGCTTTGCACCCCAAAAAGGAAGCCCCTCTGGATGAGTAAGGGATGTGTTATGGAGACCCTGGGCCAGCCAAGGTATGGGAAGGATTTTCCGGTGCTCATCACGGAACAGAAGCTGCCGTGTGGCTCCTGGCAGAGGCTTCTTTCCAGCCAGCAGCCTCCCACCTCTCTGCAAAGGCATCTCCAAAATCCCTCTGTGATGAAACAACCCTCCAACCCTTGTTACCTAGCCATGCCCTGGGGTATGATCGGTGGGGTGCATCAGCTCCCAGAGGTCAGCCTGCATGGACATGTGGGGTCCCTCTAGGCCCAGCACCAGCTACAAGGAGCTTAGGACTTTGCACATGACCCCTAAGTGGGGAACCAAGGGGAACAGCCTGCAAGGGCTGGCCTTTGGGGTCTCTGGCCTCCTCCCTACCTCACACAAGGTCCTCGCCAGCTCCAGGCAGGAGGACTTCCTCTCTGTAATCTGGCAGGCAGCCGCGAGCTCCAGGGAGGCTGAGAGCCCTGTGGCAGGAAGGCCTGGAACTGGCCACGCCGGGTCACAGCAGGTCTGGAACTGTGGCCCCTGGTGTCCAAGGGCTGCTTCTCCTGCCACCTCCTCTCTCTGCAGACCTGACTGGGGAGCTGGGCAGCCAAGCTGGGGCTGCAGGATTAAAGGTTGTGCTTGCATTTGGCTACAGCGAGGCAAACACAGGACATTTTTTTTAAAAAAATCTACCTTTGTTATAATTAGGTAGATGTTGCTGAAACATAAAGGTTTGGACCTTCTACACTGTGATTATGGGATTTTATTAACATGAAAAGACAGAAACCATGTGAGTGTGGTTTATGTGGAAGGGACTAGCATTCTTTTCTTTGGAGATCAAATAGCTTAGAGAAACATGATGGACTCTTAGTTTACAGTGTGTCATTCTCTAGTTTATTAGCAACAGAACAATTAATAGAGACTGAACTTTATGGTGACAGGGAGCTTTTTCCACAGAGAACATTTGAAAGCCACAATTCTGGGTTTCTGAAGCACCAACTTGAGTGAGGAGGTGGGAGCTTTCCTCTCTTGAATGAAATGGAACACAAATGTCACCTTCATCATAAAATAAATAACTCATCTTTCCTTCATTAAGGTAAATTCTCGGTCTGCTTGAATTATGCAGGAATGTGCTGGAAACACCGTCCTTGCATGGGAAGGCCCAGCCCTGAAGGCACAAAGTGACTGTGGCCAGAGCAGTGTGGCCTCAGCACCACCCGCAGCCTCTGCAGAGCTGGCCAGGAAACCAAGGGGCCCAGCGGGCTCTGGCTCCATCTGTGATGGCAGCTCCCTTCTGCTGTGTTCCATTCCCACCCCTGGGCCGACCAGAGAGAACCAGCACTCGTCCCTACTGGATCACTCAGGGCACGTGCTTCCAGGAAGCTGCCCCCAGCTTCCCCCATACCAGCTCAGGATGCTAAGTGCCTGTCAGGGTGACCTGAGCAACGAGAAACTTCACACCCTGTGGCCTTGTAGATTAGGAACCTGTTCTGCTTGTGATTAGGCTGTGGACTGCTCACGTTTCCAGTCACACTGCATTGAGGGGAACCAAAATCAGCAGGCTTTTTCCCTGAAGTTCAACTCCCTCCATCCTCAACCTGCAAATCTCAGTGCAGCTCCCTTCTTTATTCTGCTGTGTGCTGTTGTGTTGGGGGACACAAATCAGTCCATAGCAAATGTCTGTCCGCAATTCATGCCTGCCTGGGGAGCTTCCCGGAGAGTGCATGGCCAGCCAATCTCTGCCCTTAAAGAACACCACCTGTCTCAAGGTGGGTGACACCTAGGGGTTGGCGGGGCCCTGAGCCTCACCTTCCTCACTCAGCTCACCCCTGCCAGTGAGCACCCCACACACAGAGGCATGGACAGGAGACTCTCTTTAGGGGAGAGATGAGTTTGTATATTTAATCTGAATAACCCCTGGAACTGAATATTGACAAATAATGCCTCAGAGAAAATTATCATGGTGTTACACAGAATACCGGAAGGGGCCATCATTTCATTGTCATTATCTTTTTTGTGCAGATGATGCAATGACTGGGCTGTGGACCAGCCAGGTCATGGGCTAACTTAGTATGTGACAGTGATTCCCTAGTCATGTGCTGTTCATATCCCAGAACCATAGGTTGATGAATTAATGGTTAATGAAGGAGTTTAAGAATAATATAACAGTGATTTTGAAAAATTCTTAAGACTTGTAATAATAAAATTGGAAGGAAATGTCATAGTCTGCTCAGGCGCTGTAATAAAATACCACCGACTGGGGGGTTTAGACAACAGACACTTATTTCTCATAGTTCTGGAGACTGAGGGGGAGGGTCAGAGGTCAGGGTGCCGGAACTGCCTGGTGCCGAGGGAGCCCTCTTTCTGGCTGGCAGACGGCCCCCTCCTGGCTCTGCTGCCACCTGGCCAAGATGAGAGCTGGCTGGTGCGTGTCCTTGCAAGGATGCTACTCCCATCAGAGACCCCAAGATCCCATCCGTCCTCACTGCTTCCCAAAGGTCCTATAGCCAGTATCCTCACATTGGGGGTTGGGCTTCCACATGTGAATGTGGGGGACATAAGTCAGTCCAGAGCAAATATCTGTCACACAAACGCACTTGAGCAATGGGGACTCTGGGAGGGAGAGGACATTTGAGTAAGGATGTGAAAATGGACAGAAGCTGGTCACCTTGGAAAAATGGCTGCATCCTGGCCATGGTCTCAGTGAACCGCTGCTCTGGGTGGTCTCTGAGGTCAAGCTGTGCTTTCTCACTGATAATTCATTCTGTGGTCATAATTGAAGCTTTGTTGGTGCCTCACAATCCAATTGATGGAATCATCCCCAAATATTTATGGTGTCTCCTGTGTGTCAGGCTTTTTGCAGGCAGTGTGCACTGGGATAGGCCAGGGAGGGTGTGGGACCTGCTTCCACAGAGCTCAGAGGAGCCACCCAGGGTCGTACCACACCCTCCCGAGCCAGCCAAGGAGGCTGTCTATAGCATTTTTCTCCCAGGTATCAGGCTAGATTGTCATCCTGTATAATGTTTAAAAAATACAAGCCACAAAGTCAGAGATGGAAGAGATGCCCCCAGGGGGTAGGGTGCCCTGTGAAGTAGAAGGGCTTGGCCAGCCCTGTGGAGCAGGTGCAAGTGACACATTCCTGCCCCACCAAGGCTGCTTTCTTGCATTTGGATCACAACTTCCCTGACTGTGTGATTTCTCACGGTGGAAGACTGCTTATCCAGAGCAGAGATGACCAGGTTCCGCTAGCCATGACAGCCCTCATCACACTGCGAGTCTACTTCCAAATTCGGCATGAGTCTCTGGAGGACAGTTAAACTAATTTGATCCAGTGAAACAGCTCTGCTATTGGAGGTGGCGATGAGATCACCTTCCAGCTCTTTTTTTTTCTGAAGTGCTCACTGTTGCCTAGACGTTCCCTTGGCTGCCATTGTCCCCTGACTACCACGTCACCCGCCTTAGCTTTCTGCCTTCCACGGATGCGTTGGTCTGGACAAGTGACACATATTGTGTGACCAGAGCTCGCTCTCTGCCCGTCAGCAGGCTGAAGGAGAAGGTATAAATGTGTCATCTGTGCTTCTGCAGTCACCTCATCTCCAGCAGGTTCACACAGCCGGGTCACTTCTTCCTTCTCTTTCCCTCAACAAGGTGCTATCTGCCCTCCTTACTGATTCACTTAAGATGAATGAACTGTCCGTTAGGGCTAACCTTCCTGCACACAGCTACTTGCCTGTCATTCCTTAGCTATGTTTCTTTGAGAGTCACAGAGTCCTTTATTTCCTACATCCTAGTCTTAGGTAATGCATAGAACATTGACCTTAATCTTTGGAGTTTGTTTCTCTCTCCATCTTCTAGATACAGGGCTTAAAACTCCATTGAACTGATCAGTGAAACTCAGTCAAATGAACACTTGCTGGTTGTTGCGGTACCTTCCAACCTTCCCAAGAGAGTTGCTGTAGGTCACACAGACTCGTGTCTGGGTCCTAGTTGTGCCACTAACTGGGCAAGTAAGTTTGGGCACTTCACTGGACTTGTCCAGCTTTACTCTCTGGATCTGTAACATTTGGACGATTGCACCTTTCTCATTAGTTCTGATGTCAAAACTAAGCAGTTCCTTTTGAAAAGTATCCAGTGTAGGGTCTGAAATACACAGGTTCTACCCCTACTCTGGGCCCCTGCACCTGAGGGCAGGTTGTAAGAGCATTTGTCCAAGGGAGTGAGGGGTGCAGCTCCACCTGCATTCCGCCGGTCATGCCCTGCCTCTCCCCAACCTAGTACGTAAGTATTATGGGTTAGCCATGGCCCTGAATTCAGCATAAATTTATTCCAGCATAAATTTTAAGGAAACTGCATACACGACCCTTTCTCCTACCCCAACGTAATATCAATAATCCATTCCTAACAATCAGACATTGTGCTAAATCCTAACAAGAAGCTTATTTCTGAACACTGCATATTGAAAAACTAATAGCATGTGATCAATTCATCCAAAACCACCAAATAATATCATAAGACAACAGAAACACAGACTATCATTTAGGATGTAAAATGTTTAACCTGCTGTTCAATGGACCTGGTGCCCAATCGATACAGTTAACAGTTGCTTGTAGTGATAGTCATTTTTATTATAATCAATGTTGTTATTTAGGGTGCGCATTTCTCAACAGTTGTATTGCCATTTTCTCAAACAAGAACTAGACAAGCATAAGACCTAACTGCAAAATGCACATTGGGAGAAGCCAGGATGGACATGCCAGCGCAGAGAAGGCCTCACTCCGAGGAGAGCCCTGTGATGCTTCTTGTCACCAGGCATATCTGAGGATGGACATCTTCTTCCATGACCTCCAGACATTTTTCAGGAGGACTAAACATGGTTTTCTTAAATGACTAACAGTATTGGGAAAGTAACTCAATAGTTTTTTGGCACACTATTTTCTTAAAAATATTTATGGATATTTGGGGATGTTATTATACATTTTTCTTATATTATCACTGAATGAAGGAAACATTCAATTGAAAAATATATACATTATAAAACATTGGGTCTTAGAAACTAAGAGTCAAACCACAGGAAAAATATTAATCAGTATGCATCCACACCTTTTGCCCATAAGTCTCTTCAATATTTATGGACTAATTCATTCATCCAAAATCTACATTTAACAAGTAACTATTAGGTGGGCCCACTGTGATATGGATTGAAAATACTACCTTGAGAAAGATATAAATATAGAACCTGCTTTTGTAAGGGAGAGATAAAAAAATAAAGTATTTTGAAAATGTACTTTTTAAAAATTTAGAAAATACAAAAGGCTAATGTCTGCTATGAGTTAAACAAAATTAAGTAGAATATATTTTTGCAATAATAGTGTAACAATGAAGATGCAAAACATTTAATAATCTCTTCCTATGTATCCTTTCCTTTGATAGATGACTGAAGTGGCTCTGAGTGTGTTTCTGGAATGAACTTATCCCCCTACCTTTAATATCATGTCCTTACAAACATATACACATACCTATAAGAATATAAATATAGATATATATATATAAAATCATTCCTATTTGTACATCTGATGGATAAACATAGGTAGATATAGATAGATAGGTACAGCTTGACTTTTCAAAATTTGACAATATGTAGTTTGACTCACATTTAATGGTGGATTTAAATTACTTAAAAATGCATATAGGAAACTGTAGGCCAATTATTAAAAGTTCTTAAAAAATAAATATGAGGGATAAAATTCTAGGATTTGCTAAGAGAGGAAATACAACAGAATCAGATAATTCAATTAAAACCAGAGAAAACAGAAAGAAAGGAGGAAGAGGAAGCAACGAATGAGTAAAGCAAGTGAAAATAATTACATACCTGCTAGAAATTAGCCCAACTATGTAAGTTACCACTTTAAATGTAAGTGATCTAAAAAATGAATTAAGGGCAGAGATTGCAGGATAGGTTTAGAAAGTGGATTTAAAAACCCCTACCTAGCTTTTGTCTAAAATAAACCACCTTTAAATCTAAAGATACACAGAAAAGTTAAAAACAAAGGAATGGAGAGAGATGTCTCAGGCCAACAAGAATTAAAGGAAACCTGGGAAGTTGGGTTAATTTCAGATGAAGACACTTCAGAACAAGGTTTACCAAAGACAAAGGGGTGATTTCAGTGGTGAAGTGTCGGTTCCCCGAGCAGCACGCAGTCGGTGTGCGCCTGGCCGAGGAAAGCCAAATACATGAAGCAAAACTGAGCACAGAAAGAGAAACCAGGTATAAGCACATTTATCCAAGCATCTTAATGCCTCTCTGTCATAAACAGATCAAACAGACAAAAGGACAGTCAGGATACGCAGATCTAAATAGCATCGCTAACTCACCTGTCCTAACTGGCTGTCACAGAATGCTCTGTCCTCTGGTGGAATGCTAATTATTCTCAAGCTGACACGGGTCTTTCACCACGATGAACTGCACTGTGCTTCACACACTGACAAACACTGCGCATTGCACGATGTTCTTAGATTACATGGAATCAGAGTAGAAATAAGTAACAGAAAAATGGTTAGAAATTCTCAATTATTATTAACAACTAAACAGTGACTATCAAAATAATATGCAAGTTAAATAAAAAATCTTAACAGAAATTAAACATGGCATTTTTAACTAAATGAGTATAGTAATTTAGATGAAGTAGATCTATGCCTTCAAAGAAAGAAAGAACCAAAACTTGCAAAAGCAGTTATAGGACTTGAATAACCAGAGTTCCATATCTCTAGATCCAATAGCTACAATATGTATCTATGAATTCCAAAGTTATTCAATCAATAATTAATTAATTCAACCAATAATTAATAATTTTCAAAAAAAGAGCAAGATTCAGATAAATTTATTAGTGAATTCTACCAAAATTAAAAGAAGAAATATAACCACTTCTCCACAATCTTTTCCATAAAATAGAAGCAGAGAAAACACTTCCTAACCCATCCTGAGTCAAGCTTTTCTCTAATACCTAAACCAGGTAAGACATTACTTTAAAACAAAACTACAGACCAATATCTCATATAAACATAGGTACATAATCCACAATAAAATATTAGCAAATAAAATCTAAAGATATATGAAAAGGATTATATATCATGAACAAATGGGATTTAGTCTAGTATGCAAATCTGGTTCAACATTCAAAAATCAATTAATGTAATCCACCAAATCAATGGTCTACAGAAGTAAAATCACAAGATCATATCAATTGATGTAAAAGAAAATTCAGCAAAATCAAACATCCATTCAAGATAAAAACTCTCAGCATACTAATAAAGAAGAGAACTTCCTCAATTTAATAAAGGACATCTACAAAAACAAAACAAAAAACAGATCCCTCCAGCCAGCACCATGTGTAATGGTGATAGACTGGACAGTAACCCCATAACATCAGAAGCAAGACAAAGATGATCTCTCTCACAATTTTTATGTACTTAAGTTGTAGCTAGTGCAATAAATTAAATATACATAAATATATATACACACAGATGTGAAAGGAAACCAGCAAAACTGTTTTCATTTGTCCATGACATGATTGTCTGATTAAAATCCTTAAAATTAGTTTTAAAAAACCCTGGAATTAATAAGCAAATATAGCAAAGTCAATGTACATTAGTCAATTATTTTCCTAAAGGTCATCAGTGAACAATTTAAATTGTAAATTAAAAAGCAATATCATTTTGCAATGGCACCAAAAATGTATAAATATAGATAAAACTATCAAAATCTATATGAGAAAACCCATAAAATACAGATGAAATAAAACAAAAGAAATTTAAATAAAAGGAGAGCTTTCTTGTGTTCATGGGGGGGAGACTTAATTTTGTTAAGATATTAACTCTTCTTAACTTGATGTGTATATTCAATATCATTGCAATCTCAATAGAAATATCAGCAAGTTTATAAATACTAACAAACTCATTCTAAAGCTTATGTGGAAAGTCAATAAACCTCAAATAGCCAACACAACACTAAAGAAATACAAATACATCGGAGAGTCACGTGGCCAACATCATCTGACCTCAAGACTTTTTATTAAGCAACAGCAATCAAGAAAGCCTTGCACTACTGAAAAAATAGATGATAGATCAAAGGAACACCAGAGCCCAGGAATAGACCCACACAAGTGGATCCAACTGATTTTTCATACAGGCACAGGGCAATCCAATGGAGAAAGGAGAAGCTTTTTTATAAATGATGCTGGAACAACTGGACATCTTTAGGCAAAAAAAAAAAAAATTCATTACCCCTTTCACAAAAATTACCTCAAAATGGAAGATAGACTTAAACATAAAATGTAAAGCTCCAACATTTCTAAAAGAAAATGAGAAAATATGCATGATCTGCAGCTTGGTGATGATTTTTAGACACAAAGCAAAAACACCATCCAACAAAGAAAAAGTGATTTAATTGATCAATTGCATTTGTTCTGCAAAATGCACAGTTGTGAAAATGAGAAGGAAACCCACAGTTTGGATGAAAATATTAGAACACAAACCTGATGAAGAACTTGTATCCAAAATTGATATGAAACTCCTAAAATTCAAGGGTTAAAAACAATTAAAAATAGGCATTATATATGAACAGGAACCTTACCAGAGGACATGATGACAAAGAAGCATCTGAAGAGATGCTAAACTTGACATGTCACTAGGGAAATGAAAATTCCAGCAAAGTACAATTGTACCCCTGCTAGAATGGAAAAAATTAAAAAACACTGAAAACACCAATTGCAGGTGAAACTGTGAAACAACAGGAAGTCTTATTCCTTGCTAGTGGGAATGCAAAATAGTACAGCCATTTCAGAATACAGTCTTGTGTTTTCTTAAAAAGTTGAACATATTCTTAACACACAGTCCAGTAAACACATTTCTAGGCATTTATCCAACTGATTTGAAAACGTGTTCATACAAATGTCTGCATGCAAATGTTTGTAGTAGTTTTTATCATATTTTCCAAAAACTGGTAACAATTATGAAGTACTCAATAGTTGAGCGAATAAAAAAACTGTTGTTTATTCCAACAAGGGAATGCCATTCAGCATTAAATAAATAAAAACAAGTTATCAAGTCATGCAAGGACATGGATTATTCTTAAATACCTATGGGTTAGTGGAAGAAGGAAGTCTGAAAACTATATGATTTTGGTTAAATGACGTTTTGGAAAATCAAATTACAGAGATCAGATGGTAAAAAATTCATGGTCACCAGGGATCCCAGAGGTGGGAGTGTTGAATAGTGATGCACAGGGGATTATTTTTTATGAATATCATACATATTCTGCATGATGCTATAATTGTGAACAAATGACATGCATTTGTTAAAACCTATAAAACTTTACAGCAAAAAGAGTAAACCTTAATGCATGCAAAGTTAAAGTAATCATTTAGGAGGTGAAGAAATCTTAGTAAGGAAATGAAAATGTGACAGAAAAATCTGTCTTATAAATATATGAAACAACTTCACTGAAGTGGGTAGGGGCAGAAGTGTTGACCTAAGTTATTCTGAAAATATGTGGACATTGTAAGACTAATTGAAAACAAGCCTGTACATAAGCAATGCATTTTAGTTGGTAACACGTGGGTATAATTAACAGCTCTGAACCTGCTATACGTATATATTGGAAATGATGGATTAAGTAAGTGGTTGACAATCATAGAACCCATATTTCTCATTGCTGGAAAGTAACAGTCATGAAAATAACAAGGAATCAGTGTATTACTGGATTGGACTTGGAGATGGTAGTAGGAATTCATGTTTACCTTTATGTAGGGATGACTGCATGTTGGAATATTTTTGGATACATGTATATTCACAGGTTAGTATGCAACAATAGGTTTTTCTCTGTAGGCTGAGATGGCCTGGAGCAGTGACTCCCCAGTAGCAATGAGCACACCTAGCTGCCAGATCTTGTTTTCCAACACCTTTCTGCAATGGAAAGAACAAGAGCTTATTAGAGAAATGGCTATTTAGGACTGTGGTAGGAAACATTTAAGATGACCCTGAACATCTCAGAGTGACAGATGTGCTCAAAATACATGCACACACATAAACACATGCATACATGGGAGCACAGGCATGCACATGTGCACATACACATATATACATGCTTGCTTATACACGCATGCCATCACAAATGTGCACATAATACACATATGCACACATAAGTATATACACACCCACATGCACATAAACATGTTTACACATATGCATGCACATGCACACATGAACATATGCATGCACATGCACACACATACATAATATGAGGTATGTGTGTCAAAAAGGGACAGGAGAAAGTGAAAGAATTTTGGTAGACGAAGCCATTTTTCCTTGAGCAGCACAAAGTAAAGTAGAATCAGGTTCTATCTCCAAGTGTAAAATGAATATCCTTTATCCCATCCTGTAAATAACTGGTTGATTAAACATAAATGGGGAAACAGACATACACAGATTTGTATGTGGGCATTTCCTCTTGGGAACCGCCCCAGAGCTAACGCTCCTTCAGAGCAGGCCCTGCATGGCAGCTTCCTTCCAAAGAGGAGAGTAAGAAAGGGGAGGAAAAGGTGACTTTACAGTGGAGAAAACTGACACATGACCTCAGTCACGTGACCAAGACCACCATCAACTGTGATCAGTCATCATGGCAGCATGAGTCGGGATGTGATGTGCTTAGAAGGCAATTTACCTCTGGACTCTTCTCTGTGACCCATAAGCCCAGCCTAATCAAGAGAAAAATATCAGCAAATTGCAACTGAGGGACATGTACAAACTTCCTGACCAGCCCTCCTCCCACCGTCAAGGGCATCACCTTCCAGGAGAGCCTGCATGACCAGCATGGCCGGGAGGGGCCTGAGCACCTGTGAGACCACGTGTGTCCTGGAGGGGGTCCTGAAACACCAAACAGGTGCTAAGGAGAAACGAAAGGTATCTGTATAAAGTATGGACTTTAGTTAGTAGTAATGTGTCAATACAGCTGCTCACCTGTGGCAAATGCGAAGCGCAGAGGAAGACGTTAAGTACAGGCAAGGCAGGTGTGGGTGTGTGGGAGGATCTGCACTGACCATAGCATTTTCTCTAAATGTAAAACTTTCTTAAAATAATAAATGTATTTAAAAGAATCAAGTTGTTGGTTCAAACTTGCATAAAGGCAAGAACATCTTCCCTGTAACCGCATGCAACAGATAAGATGGTGATGGGGCTGCAGAGATCGCTGGGGGTCACGGGCAACTCATCAGCGCCTCCCGGGAGCTCTGATCTGGTGAGGATGCCTCTTTGCTTAGGATGAGCAGCTGCTGATGTACAGAACTTTATTTTTCACTTTGATGCTGCTAAAATCCCTCCTGCCCTAGGGAAGTTGCCGATGCTCGTGGTCCTGTCTCCATGTAGCTACACCAAATAAGACTAAGTCAGAATTGGGCCTCAAGATAATAGCATTAATGATTTTGGAGGGGAGTCATAACAAAAGATAATTTAACAAGGACAGTGAACCAAGAGCCAGTGTGTCGGAGTCCACACGGCTAGATTAAGTGTTCTCCGAGGGCCAGCACCCTTTCCAATTACATGAAGAACGTTGTAAAACAGCAACTGGTGCCAACTGCACTGTTCACCCCCAAAGCACCCATTTATTTAAACTCAATTACTTACATGACCAGGGCCAGTGATTCCTCACAAGGAGCTCTCATCTACTGTGACATGTGTTCTGCCAAAACTCAGCATGAATTTTGTTTTCTTTAAAAACTACCATTTCCATATAATTGGATTAGCCCAGCATGTGACTCCAGCCAGATGTCAAAGCTTCCTAGATTGGATAGATCCCTCATGTGACTTTTCTCAGGCTTCTTTCCCTATATTCTGGGAGTTTAAGTGGAGCCTTTGGCCAGAAATGACCTCACATGTTCTCAAGAAGGACTACCAAGAATACAAGCATTTAAGAAAAACTACCAGGGACTCAAAGTTTCAGACCTTCAAATAGCTATGGTCCAAGATCAAGAAACTGTGTTGATTAATTGCTTGCAGAAACCTTTAATTTTGCTAAGATGTACAGGAAGAAAAAGAAAATTCTCAGGCAATTACTACATTCAGAATGTCTAGTTAATTGAGCTCTCAAATCTCCCTTTTGAAAATATTTAAACTACTACTAAGCCAGCTGACATTTTCCCCAGCATCTTTCATCTCTCTCCTCTGAAGACTTAGGACTCCAACTCAGCAAATATCTCCCCAAACCCTACTGTGTGTGACAAATGGGATGGAAGGGCCTGTCCGCAGGACACTTATTCCAGTGTAGGAAATGTGAAAGCACACAGAAAATGTAATTAACATGCAGGGAAGAGGGACAAAGTTCTGTGACAACAGAGGGCAGTATTTTTTAAGCTGAGGGAGGGCTTCAGGAATGTGTCATGGAGGAAGTGACATTTGAATGAAATCACAGTTCCAAACCTGGGGACATCAATTCATTTTGCATGAGGGTGGGTACCCTTTGGCTTTACAACTTTGGTGACTTTCTATGTGGCTAAGTTATTTTAAACCTCCCAGGGTTTTGGAACTAAACCACTCTCTGAATTTCTGTAGGAAGGTGAGATCATTATACAATTCTTGGGATTTCCTTGGAATATCACATCCTTCATGGAGATCAGAAACCACCGCTCAGCTGGGGTAGGGACAGGCTTTACAGACGCAGCTCCACAGGCATCGCTAAGAGAGCCCATTGCTTTTTCTTTGAAGAAGTAGTAGCTTCTCTTCTTAAATGTTCTAAGCGTGACACCTGCATCATACAGAGCTACTCACTGGCCCTCAGGTGGGGCCATCCTTGCTTCCCCAGGACCTACATGCCCATTTGGAAAACCTTTACTCAAAGGAACCCCTGGATGACTTACCCCTGAGGGTGGTCCCCTGGGGGACTCTCCTGCACTTCTTATGCCTGACTACATTTTTTGAAGAGCCCCATGGCAACCAAGTTTGCTCCATTTTCTCAGCTGCCCCTTTCCTTAGGCTCTGTCAACCTACGGTACCATTTGCAGTGAGGGATAAGCCCTCCTAAATTCCCTGTTGCCATCTCTAGTAACTGACCACTTCTCCAATTTGTTCTCTGTGAAAAACTTCCAGGTATGCTATTGAGATCTGGTTTCTCTGCTTAACCACTTTGTGATCTTGAGCAAGTTCTTTCATTCTCTAGACCTCAATTTCTTCTTCTGTGCTATGGCAACAGTAATAGTTCCTAACTCATAGTACTGTAATGGGAATTCAGTCAGATTAATCTATTTTGTGGAATGCACTTTGTAAAACATAAAATTCCATGCTGCTATTAGCTGCGACTGCACATATGCCCATGTTGGGCCACTGTGTTAACTCTGCAGGTGACACAGGTAGTGTAGCGCAGGGGATACCTCTTTAAGAATTTGATTCTACTTTGTGGGGTTCCAGGATTTTCTCATATTTGTATCTTCCTCTGGACTTATTCCAACCCAAGTATCTTTTCTTTGTATATCTCTTCTGCATAACTCAGCTCCTTCCGTGACTGGGGAAACACATGTACGAACATATACACACACAGTCAAAGAATCTGTCTATGTGGTGGACGTTCATGGCATGGAGGAGGTTATGGGGAAAACGGAAGAGTCCTTCTATTACAAAAGCTACAAATAAAACTGGAGATGGACCGGCAAATACTCATGAAATGCTGGGGATTTCATCTCATGGTGTCCCTCCAGCTCACACCACAATACAGGCTTCTCTCCTGGCCTCCCTTCTCTCTCCCCCTTCCCTTTTTGCCCTCACTCACAACTCTGCTGTGGGGCTTTTTAGCATACATCTATTGATTAGGCTAAAAACCATGTCAAGACTATGTTGAATAAAAGCGGTGAGAGTGGGTACCCTTGTTCTGTTCCTGATCTTAGAGGACAAGATTTCAGCTTTTCACCATTGAGTATGATGTTAGCTAGGGTTTGTTGTGTGTGGCCTTTATTATGTTGAGGTATCTTCCCTCTGTACCCATTTTAATGAGAGCTTTTGTTATAAATGGGTGTTGAATTTTGTCCAATATTTATTGGTATCTATAGACATGCTCATATGTTTTTTTATCTTTTTGTTAATTTAGTATATCATATGGATTAATTTACTAATACTGTATTATCCTTACATCCCTGGAATAAATCCCAATTGGTTGTAATGGATGATTATTTTGATGTATTTTTGAATTTGGTTTCCTAATATTTTGTTGAGGATTTTTGCATCTATGTTCATCAGGGATGTTGATATGTATTTTCTTTGTCTGGTTTTGGTATTAGAGTGATGCTGACCTCATAGAATGAGTTTGGAAGTATTCCCTCCTCTTATATTTTTTGGAATCTTTTAAGAAGGATGACTGTTAGCTCTTCTTTAAATGTTTGGTAGAATTCACCTGTGAAGCCATCTAGTCCTGGGATTTGCTTGTTTGGAGTATTTGATTACCAGTTCAGTTTCATTACTGGTAACCAGAGTGTTCAAATTTTCTGTTTCTTTCTGCATCAGTCTTGGAAAGTTGTACATGTCTAGGAATTTTTCCATTTCTTTTAGGTTGTCCAATCTATTAGCATATACTTTTTCATAGAATTCTCTTATAATTCTTTTAATTTCTGTAGTGTTAGTAGTAACTTCTACTTTTTGTTTCTGATCTTTTTTATTTGTGCCCTCTCTTTTTTCTTCTTGATAATTCTGACTGGGGTTTGTCTCTTTTTTACATTTCTTGCAAAACCAGCTCTTTGTTTAGTTGATTTTTACTAACTTTGGGCTTTGTTCTTCTTCTAGTTCCTTTAGTTATGAGTTTAGATGGTTTATTTGGGATTGTTCTTGTTTCTTGAGATCAGCTTGCATTTGCTATGTGCTTCCGTCTTAGAACCACTTTTCCTACATCCCACATATTTTGAACCATTGTGTTTTTGTTTTCTTTTGTCTCCATACACTGTTTGATTTCTTCTTTGATTTGCCATTGATCCATTGATTATTTAAAGCATGTTGTTTAGCCTCTATGTGCTTGTGGGGATTTTGGGGTTTTTTTTTTCATGCTATTGATTTCTAGTTTCATACCACTGTGGTCTGGAAAGATTCTTGATATATTCTAATCTTTTAGAATTTATTGAGGTTTATTGTGTGTCCTAATGTGTGATCTATTCTACATAGTACTGGAAGTCCTCACCATGGCAATCAAACAAGAAAAAGAGATAAAAGGCATCCAAATTGGTAAGGAAGAAGTAAAACTCACTATTTGCAAATGAAATGATACTATATATAGAAAACCCTAAAAACTCTTAAAAAAAATATTAGAACTAATAAGTTTTTAGTTCAGCAAAGTCCCAGGAAAGAAATTCAGTATACAGAATTCTGTTGTATTCCTATAGAATAATAACAAACTAGAAGAAATAGAAATAAGCAAAACAATTCCATTTTCAATTGCATCAAAAAGAATAAAGTACCTAGGAATAAACCTAACCAAGAAGGTGAAAGATCTGTGTTCTGAAAATATAAGACACTCATAAGAAAAATTAAAAAAGATACAAATAAATGGAAATCTATATAATGCTTATGGATAGGAAGAATTACTATTGTCAAAATGGCCATCCTGCCCAAAACAATTTACAGTCAATGCACTGCCTAACAAAATACCAAGAGCATTTTGCAATGGACTAGAGCAAATATTCCTAAAGTTCATAATCTACCACAGAAGACCCTAAATAGTCAAAGCAATCCTGAGAAAGAAGAACAAAGGTGGAGGTATTATGCTCCCTGACTTCAAACTATACTACAAATCTATAGTAATCAGAAGAGTATAGTAGTGGCACAAGAACAGACCTATAGATCAATGGAGCAGAATAGACAGCCCAGATATAAACACATGCATATATGGTCAATTAATATACAATAAAGGAGCCACAAATATACAATGGAGTAAAGTCAGCCTCTTCAATAAGAGTGTTGGGAAAACTGTACAGCTACATGCAAGAGAATGAAACTGGATGACTGACTCAAAACACAAAAGTAAAATCAAAGACATAAACATAAGGCATGAAATCATAAAAGTCTTTGAAGAAAACATAGGCAAAAATCTCTTGAACATAAGCATGAGCAATTTTTTTTCGTGGACACATCTCTATGGGCAAGGGAATTAAAATCAGACATGAACAAGTGGGACAACATCAAACCAAAAATCTTCTGTACAGTAAAGCACACCATCAGCAGAACAAAAAGGCAACCTACAGCATGGGAGAATATATTTGTAACCAATTCATACAATAAGGAGTCAACATACAAATTATATACACCAAAAATTTTAAAAAAGCAGAAATAACCCAATTAAAAAATGTCCATAGGACCTGAACAGACATCTCTCTAAAGAAGAAGTACAGATGGCCAACAGGCATATGAAAAGATGCTCTACATCACTAATCATCAAGGGAATGCAAATCAAAACCACAGTGAGATATAATCTCACATCAGCCAGAATGGCCACTATCCAAAAGACAAGAAATACTAAGTGTTTGAAAGGATGAGGAGAAAAGGGAACCCTTGTGTACTGTTGGTAAGAATGTAAATTTGTGCAGACCCTGTGGAAGCAGTATGATGGAGGTTTTATTGTAGAAAGCAGTATGGAGGCTCCTCAAAAACTGAAAATAGAAATCCCATTTGACCCAAAAATTACACTTCTAGGAATATACCCAAAGAAAACAAAATTCCTGATTTGAAAGGATATATGCACCCCTATGTTTATTGATGCATTTTGTATAATAGCCAAGCTATGGAAGCAACCAAAGTACCCATCAATAGATGACTGGATAAAGAAGTGGTACATATACACAATGAAATATTATTCAGCCATTAAAAAAAGAAATCCTGCCATTTGCAACAACAGGGCTGTACCTAGAGGGTATTATGCTAAGTGAAATAAGCCAGGTAAAGAAAGACAAATACATAGGATTTCACTTATACGTGGAATCTAAAAACAAAACAAAATAAAATGAGTAAAACAGCAGTGAACTCATAGACACTGAGAAGTGATTGGTAGTTGCCATGTGAGAGAGGTTAGTGTGGTTAAAAGAGACGAGGGGAATAAAGGGGCACGAAATCTCAATCATAACATAAATTTGTCATGACGATGAAAGTACTATAGTAACTTTCAGCCTACAGAATAAAGTTCTGTAATATCTTTCTATGTTGACAGTAACTACACTAGTTGGAGTAAGCAGTTAGTAATGTAGATAATTATCAAAACACTGTGTTACATGCTTGAAACCGCTATAATATTACATATCAACTATATTTCAAAAATAAATATTTAAATAAAGAAATAAAACCATATCAATTAAGAATAAACATTTCTTGAGATAATTTTGAATGGATTTCAGTAATTCCTAAAGGAAAAAACAAATACAAAAAAGCAAAAACCAACCAGTCAACAAAGAAACTCTCCACAGGACCCCAGGCTGTTGCCGATGAAATCAATCAAATGTCAACATTAAAAAAAAAAAAAAAAAAAAACAGAAAGAAAAAAAAATCAATTACTATTGGACCTGTCAATTCAGTTTCACTGTAATATTAAAGTCTCACCAAACAGTTAAGTGGAATAAAATCGTAGAAAGTCAGGACAAGTGGAATAGTTCCGAATGGCTGGTGGTTCTGCAGCTGATATTCATGCTGGGTATTCCAAACAGGAAGGGGAAGAGGTCAGGGTGGTCAAATTCAGTGGGAAGACTGGAGTAGCCGCTAAGTGGGGAACTTTCAAAATGAGAAGGAAACAGTCTGGCAAAGAGGTAGATTGCGAAGGGCCAGCCAAATAATCACAGGGTAGTTACAGAGGTGGGCATCACAGACACAGTTTCAGCTGGGAATTCTGTGTTTCTGGAATTGAAGCAAGATGTGGGGCACAGCATCCTCTGGGAACAGAGGAGGAGGAGGCATGGGGGTGCGAGGAGTGAGGCCCCAGCAAAACGCACACACTCATCCCCTGAGGCTGGGATGGTCCTTTCAGCGATAACATGGAATGCTGCGAATCAGTGTAGTTGATGGATAACTGAGTTTGGCAAATGCACACGCTCTGAGTGGAGGAAAGTGATTTTCTCATGAAACGACACCTAAGAACTAACACTTAAATAGAATTTAACACAATGTTTTCATTTGTAAAAAGATAGCTGGGTACCTCTTCTGGCCCTAAAGTATATTCATGTTCAACTTACATGAAGGAGGCTCACTATAATCATTGTACAGATGAAAATGTCATGTTGATGGAAATTGCTAGTCGGAAATATGTTTTCCAAACCAACATGTCAGAGTCACTGAGAGACAAATGTTTCTCCACACTCACAGCCTCTCCACGTTCTCAGTTCTCTTGAGCCTGCTACTGTTTCCCTCAGGAAAATCTTTAAAGTTTGGGCCAAAATAAAATCAGGAAGATTAAAAAAAATTCAAACAACCTAAATAGACTTTAACATACGCATTCCTGAATTTTTGTGCATGAATTTTTGCGAATCAAATCCTCTTTTCTCATTAAGCTATATTGTCCTTCCCCTAATGCTCTTTCTTCTCCTCTGACTAACCTTCAGTGGACAGTGATTGTCAGAGTTCATGCCGTATGACTCCAGTTTCAGGGTCAACTGGCTCATTATCTGTAAGTCTGGCAGCTCTAAGGACCTTGGCTTGGTTTTGTAAGTTGAAGGGTCCTTTACATTGTGTGTAATCACTAACTAAATTCTTCTCCTGTAATTCAGAGGCCCCAGAACTTACTTCCTTGAAGCATCTCCACCTATACCTGGAGAGGAAGATGTCTGTAAACAAATTAACAACAGACTTCTAACATTTATTGGTGATATATGACACAATAAGATGACATAATCAACAAGAGATGTCCAGGCTTTTTAGGTGAAGAAGGAAATAATGAAAGAAACCATTAATCAAGAAAGCAGATAATAAACAAATGGGCCCGAGTAGAAGTAGAAACTCAGAATTATTGAATACATGGCATGAATGACTGGCAATGGAAGTTAACACATGGGAGTCAGGCAATGCTTCCGTGGTGTTGGGTAAAGAAATTTACCCTTCAAAACACAGCAGAAACCTTTGGAGGCATAGATGAACTCAACAGTTCTCCCGACAACTACCTTTGACAGATGTGGAAACTGAGGCACAGAAGTCAATGCTCAGATATAAGTGGAGACTTGACTGGTGGCTGCCAGGGTTAGGGCATGGGAGGGCAAGGAAATAGGCAGATATTGGTCAGAAAGTACAAACTTACAGTTATAAAATGATAAATTCTGGGGATCTACTTTTCAGTATGGTGATTACGGTTAATAACACTGTACCATATTCTTGCAAGTTGCTAAGAGAGTGAACCTTAAATATTCTCACCACAAAAAAAGAAATGGCAATCATGTGACAGGATAGAGGTGTTAACTGATACTATGGGGGTGACCATACTGCAACATATAAATGTACCAAATCAACACACATATACCTTAAACTTATGCAATGTTATATGTCAATTATCTCAATAAAACTAGGGGGGAAAAGAAGTAAAGATGGGTGTGAAATCTGATGATTGTTAATTCAAAAATTCATACTTTAGGCTATTGCAAAATACAGTTTCTCTCACCAGTTGACCCTCTGTTGACCCACACCTCCCAGTAAATAGCCTGTGGGATTTGGTTCGTGTCTTTGTCAAGCAAGAACATATAGACAATTTTTCAACACCCATCATTAAATGTTTCAATATTGAGGAGGTCCTAGAGGAAAAATAACGTGTTTAAATAGCTCAAGCTGTTTATTCTGAAAAAAGATGAGAAGAAAGTGTTAGTATTCAAGTTATGTGTGTAAGCCCTGACTATTCCCTCGGTGACAAAGTCGCTCTGCCGCCTCCACTGGGTCCTTCTCCATCCCAAGCTGTGCTTACAGGCAGCCCATTGGGAAGGGGCAGACATTGTCCACATTCCCTGCTGTGCCCTCCCCTCCTTTGGCCTGGACTCTTCTTTCAGAGGCAGTCTTGCTCCCTGTGGGCACCACCCCCGCCTCCCCTCCTGCCATGTCCCTGCTTTCCCAGGGGTCTGCTTCTCTGTAATGGCTTCCCTGTGCCCAACAGCTCTGGGTCTTTGCACCTGCCATTGGTCCTCCGTCAGCCACCTTCGAGGACACCACCGCTGGGAACCCTTCTCAGGGCAGTTGGGGCTGGATTTCTCTTCTCTTCCTCGTGTTTATCGCCTGCCACCTGCTGCGATGGTTTTCTTAACTGGATCTCCAGCTCAAGTGAGAAGCAGGAGGATGAGGCTTTCCTACCCATTTTGTGACTGGTAAAGTGCGGAATGGACCAATCCTCCCTGTCGGGTCAGTATTGGGGCCTCAGTGTTGCCAGCATGGATTTGCTCCTTTAAACCAAACACTCCCTGAGCCTCCTCTCCCCTCTCACCTCCTTAGCTGCCCTCGTTCTGTGCTGCCAACATCCTCAAGGAAATGTGCATCTTCACGAAGCAAAGATTTTACACACCAAAGGGCTGCCAGACTGATGGGAAACAGCCATTTCTGGCACAGCTGGCATTTCTTGAGCTAACTCTTCTTTCCGTGACATTTTTAGTGGAGTTGAGCTGTATTCAGATTCCAGCCGAGACACCTATGGGCCAGCCTCATTCATCTTCAGATGACATCTGTTGAGAATTTTTCAATAACATCACGGGCATAGAGCATGTGAGTTGGGGGATGGTAGCAGGATTATGTCATAAAAATGCTAGAGTCCATGTGAGGAGACTGTTGTGCGTAGTTTTGATTTAACGCTCAAACTAATGCAGTTTGTGATCCTCCAGAGAGAGGGCAATAATGGCCGCGGTCTGCTCCTGGCCTGGGGCGGCTCATCCATGCAGGCGCCCAGAATGGGAGGCAGTGTTGCCAGGACAGGCAGGGTGCAGGGCCCCGCCTAGGTCACTTTAGCACAAATTCCCCTACGCTTGATGTCTACTGATAGTAATTATCCAACCACTGACCCCCTCAGTCTGCTTGTTGGCTATAAATCCCCACCGGCCTTCACCATATTTGGGCTTGAACTCCTCTTTCTTCTTATTACAATAGACCTGAAGTCTTCCTTACCATTTTACTAAGCATCAGGATACATTGTTTCTTTAACAGTGTACACTGAAAAATAATTTCCTACCTTCCATTCAGAAGTTTGGTCTCTGCTTGGAAAATTCTCTGTGACAGTGTCCTTCCTACCAAACCCACTTATGCATTCACGTTGGACCTCAAGGACACAGACATCTTCTGTGATTTTGCTTCCTGTTACCACACTTCCCTATGTCATTGTTTTAGCTCCTGAGTGCAACTTTAAGCATGAGTTTAAAGGGGATACAGTTTTCATACTAAGTCTCTGGTCTTCTAAATCAGAGATTGGTGAGAAATAGCATGACAATTCATCTCCCTTCACACAGGGGAAACATAAGTTTTACACAGTATGTGTGAGGTTGGTGTTCAGGAATAGTATGTGTAGCCTGTCACTTCTCCCCTCCCTTCTATTTTAAAGACAATTTCCAGTTCCAATAAGATGACAAGCTAATTTACGGTATAAATGTAAAAATGTCTGCTTTGCATTTTTGTGTTTTATAGAGGATATTTTTAGAAGTATTTAAGAAAAATCCAAAATATTTGTCCTACTCTAGGCAGCCCTGTACCCACGTACTCACGCAAATAGCATTTCTCAAAAATATTTTGCTCTGACTTCTATAAGGAAATTATTTATGCTAGATTGGGAAATTTTTACTTTTGGTTGGGATTTTCTTAAATCAGTGAAACCAGGTGGTAGTTAACACTCTTTCCATCTTTTCAGAAATTTAGAAAATGTAGAATTAGAAATAGAAAGCAAAAACTTGGTGTTATACTTAAAAATATGGATTCATAGTGTTGTTCTTGTGAAATTTGTAGCAGGATTCACTGTAAGTCTGTTAAATTCACCCGGACAGCTCTTAAATGAACAGATTGCTAACTTATTGTCATTGGCAATTCTGATTCAAAGGAATCTGCATTTTTAAAATAAGGGTCTCCAATGATTCTGACAATTGGACAAGTTTGACAGTCAATGAACTGTGCAATGTCACAGCTGGCCATGAAACCATATCCACACTCATAGATAGCACGTACAGATTTGAGATGTCTTAAGATCTTAAAAGCAATGCAGACCGGTGGTTTTCAAGTGAGTTTACCAGGGTAAAGATGTGCAGGGGTGGGAGAGGTAACTGAGAAAGCCTATTTGTAATCTACAAGAAGGTCACATCCTCATAATTACTGTTACAGCATAATTTTATAGCATTCTTCCCTCTAAAAATAAATGGTCTATTTAAAAAAAAATGTTTGAGAGCGCTGATAATCTATAACAAGTTCCTGAAGTCTTGTTCAAAAATAGATTCTGATCCATGGGTCTGAGGTAGAGAGGATATTCTGCTCTTCTTGCAAGCTTGCTTCTCGTGCAGGGACCACAGTTTGGATAACTGGAATGTAGACCAATGTTGTTGAATAGAATATAATGGAAGCCACATATACAACCTTAAATACTTTAGTAGTCCCCATAAAAAGAAGCAAATGGTGAAATTATTTTAATAGACTGTATGGAATCCAATATAGCTAACATATAATCAATTAAACATGTGATCACAAAAATATAGAACAATACAATATTTTGCTTTTTTTTTGTCTGCACTGAGTCTTTAAAATTTGGCAACACCTCACAGTTCTGGCACATCTCAGTTTGGATGGGCCACATTTCAGGTGTTCAGGGGCCACCTGTCCTACCTCGCTGGAAGGTACAGATGGAATGAAGGCTGGTCCAGTGACCATCTGCTTTCTAACGGCATTCTGATAAGGCATCCTCAGCCACTTCTCAAATATTTCAAGTATCACGAAACCTGCTGTCTTCCAAAGTTGTCAGTTTATCGTGGGTCAGCTTTCTTAAAATTGTTTTCCACTCCAGGTCAAAATTCCTTTCTGTAGCTTCCATCCATTGTTCCCCGTTCTAACTCTCAGAGCTGCATAGAATTAAGCTAATCTATTTTTGACACAAAATACTTTCAGATATTGGGAGTTATTTTTTAGTTTTCGTTTTTTCAGAGCTTCACAAAAACCTTTCTTCTCTTAAGCTACGCAGGCCTAATTTCTTTCTTCTGATGGGTGTTTGAGTTCTTTTGCCCAATTATTGTTTTTCCTCTGGATATAATTCTTCTTTGACCCTTTGAAACGCAGAGTGGAACGAGCAGAGCCTTCCAGCTGTGGTCTGACCGGGGCAGTTCTGCTTTCCCAGCGATTCCGTTCATGTAGGCTAGGGCAGCTCAGCACTCCTTGGAACCCGAGCTGAGGAGCTCGCTGCCTGCTGCCATCCTATGGGCCAGCGTGATTGCGCGGGCTTCACTGACTCCAAGCAAATGTCACTGTTCCAGTCAGCTCATTGTCTGAGCCAGAAAGTTGTGGATATTAGTTCTTTCACCCAATGAAATTATTGTTACTTCAAGCTATGTGCCATGCAAAAAGCTCAGGTAGCTTGACTTTTATGCCCAAATCCAAAAGATAGCAAATTCCAGCTTGGCCATGAGTCAATAAACCCACATCCTTGGGGTCCTGTCTTTGAACTAGCAAGGATTCTAAATTGCACAAGCCTGTCTCTGTCTCTCCTCGTGTCTAGAAGGAAAGGGCATGATGCTGGCAATTGCTTTGCCGACATCTGCACCCAGCTGTGTCTATGTTTTGTTCCTTATCTAGAAATCCAGTAACTTTGTCCTCAAAGAAGATGAAGTTCACCTGTTTTATACCCATGGCCAGCCTGGGCTGACCCTAAGGACAGCTGTTCCTTCATGCTCCTGGGCCATCCCTGGGTCCACCTCTGCCCACCTTGTCCTGTTCTCTAAACTGTAGTTTCCAAAGATACCTTCCTCTCATATCGAATCTGACTGCACCTGCTCTTCAAAGTCTTCTCCTGCCATTGGCTTCCCCACGGCCACTCAAGATCTCCCACATGTCAGTGATGCCCTTTCTGACTACTTTCAGCATCCAAGCTGTACCAGTGAGGGCCCAGGGGTGAGAACGTATGGACAGTTAGAAAGCTACCCTCTTTCAATCTGTTTATCTACTCTTGTCTCCAATTCTGTCTTCCAATACTTACGTATGTCTTCCAGTCCAAAATATCTCTCACCTCAACAAAGAATGTGGGAGTAGATTAGAAGCCGAAGAATTTAGTGTCCTTCAATCATCTGCAGGAAGAATGTCATCAGCACTAAGTAATGGGTGGAAGTTTTACCCTTTCCAGCGACTTATTGACCCTTCTTGATATTTTGTGAATTCACTCAACTACCAATTGTATTGAGTGGCGCCCATGTGTGAGGAGAAACTGTCCCAGGCCCGGGAGGCACAGAAATGAATAAAATCAGCAGAGTCTCTGGCCTTGAAGACTTAGATTCTTGTGGACTGTTAGCCCTGGGGGTGTCAAGGTCTGGTCGAAGGCTCCAGGATGACTGGATAATTACTACAGAAACAGGGGTGCTCATACACTAATGGGAGCCATGCATAGGAGGAAAATATTGTTATTCATTTGTCATTTTATTGCTCTTGTTTCAATGAGATCTAGGTTCCTTTAGATCTAGGATGTAGATGACATGAAATTACTAGTTTAATAATGTTAACCTTTAACTCTTACATATAGAATGACCACTTCAGTGAAGTTTGGAATTTGGGATTTAGATGTGGCTATTGTGCTATTTTGTAGACATTATATATAATAAAATCATATTTTATAAATTCATTTTAAAACGACATTTGAGATTTCACAGCAAAATGAACTATAAGGTCAAAAATGATACATCTTTCAAAAATGCTTTTAATAATGTCCACATTTTCTTCCTGAAAAAATGTTTATTTAGCATTCATAGAATAAATATTCTTTTAATAGGGTTGACAGCAAAGAAGTTTCAATGCCCAAGACTATTAATTCTGCTGGGTTGTTTGTTCAATAAAACACTAACATTTTCTGAAATTTTGTAACTGCCTGACTTCAAGTTGTTCATCATTTTGAAGTTCCATTAATTCAGTGGCCAAGAACTAGAATCCTATTCTGACTCATAACTTTATGAAGCATACTGTTATACAATTCAAGAGATCACAAAATCACTCAATAAGCCAAAATGAGTCAGAAAACAATAGCATCTGTTTGCTTTTCCTCATGTTATAGGTGAGAAAACCATGTGGTATATTACCATTATTCTTTTGAGTATTAGAAAATGTGAAAGAAACCAAGGAAAAAAGACAATCCCCCTTAAAAGTAGTTCTAATGCATGCTACATGTGTGGAGTGTTTTATTTTTGAAGACAATTTTGGTCTTTCAAAAAATGCAGTGTTCTTTATCATGGTCATAAGATAAAGAAGAAATGTTACATGGCTGATATACAAAAGTTTTAACGATCAGTTTATACGTAGGGCTGTGACCCTTAACTGAATTCAGTTGCCTTGCTCACTGTAGTGATGTCTGCAGGATAGCTCAGAGAAGAGCGGTGGGCACTCCCTGATTGCCAGAAAGCCTCCAGACTCCAGCCTAGGGCCAGGTGACCAAAAGACCAATGGGCATGCTAAGGAAATTGCCACTAGTGCATGTATGTGACAAGGGGCCAGTAGCACCTTCTCATTATGGCTACAGGTGATCAAGGGAATGATATGGAGAAAATGTAAAGAAAAGAAATACCGAAATTGGGAACACAAGCCGATTTCAAGCAAACCCATAGTTCCAGACTTAACTAATATAAATGAGATTCTCATATAAACATGATTTCTATATAATCTGAATGACTTAGAGTATAGGGATGTATGGGGCGATTGGAGATATAGATGTGCATATCATTAGATTATGTCCTCTGTGCTTTAATATGCCCATTTGTTATAAGAAGTTTGACATAAAACATGTCACTCTTTCTAGAATGTAGTGTTTCTGTGATCTGAAGCAAATACCACATCTGCAGAGAACAGCCTACTGCTTGTCTGCATGACTGTGCTCTGCAAGCGCCTGCCACACTGGTGTGACCAGGGACAGAGAGTGTGAGAGGGAGATGGAGGGGCGGGTGGTGAATTTTACCTTCCAGGAGTTTACAGCATATTTATTCAACTCCAGTATTGATTTTATTAAGGACCAGCACTGAAGTCGGGTAGGGCACATACTGCCAACACTAACTGTCTGAATCCCCATCTGCTTGGAGCCCTTTCTGTCAGGCTGGACACCAGCCGGTGTGGGGTCTGCACAGGCAGCAGGGTGGCTGTGTCAGGCGGAGGTGTGGGGCGCCTGAAGTTCCATCTTCGCCAAATGAATCCAATGTGCTGTTCACAGAAAGGCTGAGTAGTGTGTGTTCCCAAATATGGTTTATGAATATTCTTTCAAATTTGTGGAACACGTTCAAAGGAATTTTTAATATGCTTTCATTTAATTCTGGCACGGGGAAGTGTGTCTGCCAAATATTTCCCCTAAATCCGTGTTAGTAGCTTCTTACAAACAAGGGGTGGAGACAGAAAAAAATGTCAGTTATGCCTTTCATATCCCAGATCTAGGGGGCAGGGGTTTGGAAAGTGGTGGGAAGCGGTTTACAGGCTAAGGCTCACGTCCCACAGGCATTAGGGATCAGAGGGCAATTGGAGGCACAATTCAGTCAAATATGCCCCAAATTAATGGCTTATTTTATAGATCATCTTTCCCTGACCCCCACCTGCTACTTGAAGGAGTCAGAATCCACCTCACAGCCCAGGGAGCTTTAAGGCCAAGCTGGCTCTGTGCCATGAGCAGTCCCTGCTCCCCAGCAGGGCCGCCCGTCCCGTGGGGTGATGTGGATCAGTGGTGGATGGGTGTCCCCTGGGCCACAGGGGAAAGTCGGGTCCTGGCATGAGGACCTGCTCTCTGGTGCCCGGCTCAGCTCCTCTCCAGGCACCTGCTTGCCCTGCTGCATTTGTTGTCCTGGCGGATGTGACTCCTGGAGGGTCCTTCTGTCTCCATGTAGTGATGCTACTGTGAGGGCCGCCAGGCCACTGTGACCAACAACCCAGGTGGGGGCATCTTCCTTTGCTTTACATCACACCCCAGCTCCCAAGCAACTTAGGGACAGAGCCCTGGGAGACTCAGGGGACATCAGCTGGCAGCGAGTGCAGCCCCTCCCTGCAACCAGAAGGAGGAGGATGGTCACAGCTCTCTTTGCCTTTAAGGTGCCCTTAATGTAAGGCTTACAGTCTTGTCTCTGGGCTGATGTCTCAGGAGAGGATACTGGGAAGCCTGTCATCTTCAGGCCCTGCTCCTCCCCCAGGCCCCTGCCTAGGACCCAGTCCTGAGCATCCATCAGCCTAGGGTGTCCTTTCTAGGTGACAGCTTGGCTTTCTGAGATGACTTGGGCTGCAAGAACCTCCTTTGGAACCCACATCAGCCATTGCCTGTGCCCAGGAGGTGTTTCTCTGTGTCCTCTGTGATAGGCCACCCCTCCCTGCTCCTCACACAGGCTTGTCTCAGGAGAAGAGTGTGAAGGCCTGTACTCACCATGGATAAAGAGGAAAGCACGTTCGTTATTTGAAACAGCAGGATGCGTACATGCATAGATACACACCCCTATGGTCCGGCAGTTGTCTTCGAGTGGCTACCATGGTATAAGCCTGCTAGGCACAACATGAAAGATGAGGTTAGTAAGAGTAGCACACTGCTTTGAATTAAATAACGCTATCCACAGAAGTGCAAATAAACCCTTCCCCTACTGTTAACTAATGAATGTTCAGTAAACACAGCCATTATTTCAGACAGAGACATGATGGCTACACATAGCAAAGGAAAATTCCCTAAACTTCAAAGCCACTGGAAAACATTATGGAAGGAGTAACAGTACAGTGGTTCGAGTCCATAAAGGGCTGATTCTGAGGAAAAAAGAGCATGTAGCCTTATCCATGCACACTGTTGGTGAAATTTTAAAAAGGAAGCGCCATGTAAGGCAATCATTTGGGGGAAAAACATCATCACTGGGTGTCCAGGAATTGTCCCAGAGAGTCCCGTCTGTGTGGATCCATGCCTCTGGGGCTCTGGTGACCTGAACTGGAAAGTCAGCATCTGCTTTCCCCGTGTTGGACTGTGCCGAGAGTGAGCCTGCGAGGTGGATCCTCTGAAATCATCCACCCATGTCAGTGCCAGGACACGGGAATGTGAGGGTGTGTGGTGGCGGAGGGGGCATCATTTCCTGGATCCTAAGTCACATCAGCCAGTTGGGGTGCAGAACTGTCCAGCTGGAAAGGGCCACTTTTTGTTTCTAATGGGTCAGTGGTCCCTAAGAACTGATTTGGTGTCAGCAGCCTCCGGTGTCTGGTGACAGTGTGTAGAGAAGCCTGGCCATGGGGCTTGACAATCGTCTGGAGCTGTGCCGACCCCAGCTCTGGGAAGCACCATTGCCGCCTGCTGGGCTCCCACAGCTGTTGCTTCCGCTGTCCGAGATGCATCGTGGAGAAATGAAGGTCCTAGTGATCAACGGCAATGGAAAACTATTTCCCCAAGTCACGAGGCAGGACTGGCTATCAAGTTCATAATTAAGCAATAATCCCAAGAAACCAGTCATTACCAGCAGTTAATGATGACTTTGTGGGTTAACAGCTGAACCCGAAGCTGAGGATTGTTAGCACTCCATCAAACTCCTCGTTAAGAGAGCTGAGTTTTTATGGAAACACACTTGGATGGCAGCTGGAGGGCTGTGCGGGCATCGGGCATCCCCCAGCGGCTAATGACCAGGTTTTTTCCATCAGTCGGAGCCCTGGCCGCATTCCATTATGTTTATATAATAGTTGTTAACTGCCGCGGACTGGGGCCACCGCGCTGGGAACCTGCGTGTCCCTGGATTCAGCTCCCTTCCCTCCCCTTGCGTCAAAGGCATACTTTATGGTGGTTGTTATTGTTCCTTGTTATTGATGTTGCCAGCAGTTCAGCCTCTGTGATGTACTGAGGCTTGCCTCCATTTTAGGATTTAAGAGATGCACAAGGAAGTCAGACATGTCAGGCCAGCTCTGGGGCGCGCCCCGTCCTGCTTGCTCCTGAAGGCCAGGGGCGGAGTGGGCGCCTCCATCTGCGTTGGAACTGTTCTGGCCCCTCCCGGAACGTCAGCCTTTCCTGTGGGGGTGGTCGATCATTGATGAGCTGTGATCAGAAACACACTTTGTAGTTAATTGCCAAGGTGGAAGCTATTTTGCCTTGACGATGCCAGCGTTACAGGGCTCTACCCTGGAGAGCCCACCGTTGATGCCTCCTTTTCTCTCCTCCTTGATAGGAGTGGGAGGCATGCTGTGGGCACATCAGGCTGTCCTCAGTGAAGCCATAGATTCAGCAGGAGAGCCGGAGGGGGCCTAAGCTGCAGAGAGATGGGTGCATCCAGATGCCTAGTGCAGCACTAGGATGCACGCACGGGGCGGCACTGGGATGCACGGTGATCCGCTTCTAGCCGCAGGACTGCAGACTCTTTGCCATTCCTGGAGGGAAAAGCTCCAGCACCCGGATCCCTTGGAGATGCTCAAGTCGGTCCCACCTGTGCACACGGACTCAGCACAGCTTTGTGTCCTGGACCTGCTGGGTCGTCATCCCAAGCACCTGACCCTTCGTGGGTCTGTCCGAGGCATCCAGCATGCATCAGCACACTAGTCAGGACGGGGCTCCTCTGGACCTGAGCGTATTGTCTGTGCGGGGTCCCCAGAGCACCGGGGGAGGCACACAGCCTCTGGAACAGGAGGCCTGCCGAGCTAGGGGCAAATGGGATGGGCCCTTTGTTCTGCTCACCTGGGAGGCTGTTATGGGAAGCGGCCAAGCTGCCTCCGTCACGGTGAACATGGTCGCACCACTGCGTGCCTTTAATTGTCACTATGTATGTGGAATCCGAGGGGTCGCTCTGGATATTGAATACGAGTGCTGGGAGCTCTTTGCCAGACTGCACAGCTGTACTGTGGTACTCCCACATTCAGCCACAGTCACCTTTTTGCTCAAAGAAGGATCCTTCTGACAGAGCAATTAAAAAGTATGATTTATTTACAAAACAGCCTGTACAGAAGCCCCAGAACGATCTATCTCTGGCGCTTTCCCATGTGGCTGCCTTAACAGGTTGTACAATGAAGCAATTATTTCTGGCCCTATGTTAGGGAGGCGGTGGACCGCTAATTAAACAGCTGACCACTGCCCAGCACAAAAGGAGGGAGTGTGTGGCCAAACCGTCACGGGTGCTGCAGTGTTATCTCCGCGCTGCAAGCCCAAGCGGGCTCTGCATACAGGTCCTGTGCCAGCCGTACCTACTCCGGGCACTGGGCGTGATGGCGGCCGCTGTGCGAAGAACCCAGGAGTCTGCATTTGCTGTGGTTCACGTTTATGCTTCAGTAACAGGGAATTGTTCACTGAGTCAGACGGAAGGCATATTCCTCCTTGGTTCATGGTTTATGAAAAGAAAAGAAGAAGATGAAGAGGAGGAGAGGGCCAAAGAAGAGTGAGTTTAAAGTGAGTGCTGTTAAGTTAGCCAGGGTCAAGGCCTGGGCTGGTCCTGGGTCCTGGGTCTGAGACTCTCCCCCAAGCACACTCCTTCAACCTCCTGACACACCCCTTTCTGGGTCCGGGTCCGTTAGTGCTGCGCTTTGGGTGTGCCCTGCCCACGTCCCAGGAAATCCCTCAGTCATTTCTCTTCGTCCATCCTCCAGGGCCTCCCGGACATGCTGAGTGCCCATCCCTGCAGAGGAGCCTGTCTGCCTGGGCACATGCCCCCCTCTGCCCCCAGCACGCTGGTGCCCTCGAGCTGGTGGGTCAGGTGGACTACAGCTCTAAGAACTTGCTTGGCTACCTGAGCTGCTTCAAGGATATGAACCTCTGGTGCCTCCAGGGGAGTCTCCGTGGAAAGGAGCTCTCCCCGTCTCTGCCCTCCTCACAGTGTCAGTGTGGGCCCACCAGCAGCAGATGTCAGCACACCCAGTGTGAGCGGATGCCAGGCACACATTTCCTTCAACCAGCCTGGCACTAGCTGGAATCACTTCGCCTCTAAAACCCTGAGACCTGAGACCCCTCTCTCTGGACACCACCTCACTTCCTCGTCTCCGGAGTCCCTCCTCCATCCTGCCTCATTCATTTCACCTTTGCTCCACCAACAGTCATCATGCCCGCTGATGACCGTCAGCTGCTGCGCAAGGGGTCGGGGGCGCTGCCACTCCAGGCTCACACCCTGCCCTTCTGCACTCCTGTCCACCATCGTGTATTCATTGAGCCAGCATTTGTCCATGCCCCTCCCATTGGCCAAGGATGTGGGAGAAGCAGAATAGGGGCACCTCCAGCTCTCCCAGAGCTTATGCTCCAGTTTGGGAGGGAGACATGAAGGTCAGATAATCAAAAATATATTCAGAGTAAGTAATTCATGACAGCATGGGAAGTGTGGGTGTCACAAAAACATATGAGGAGCAGGGGGATGTGGTTTTGGGGGTGACTGTCAGTGGTCTTCCTGGAGGAAGCAGTTTTGAGTTGAGTTCTGATGGATGAGAATTTGTCAGTCCAGGAGGGAAGTGGGAAGCTGGGCTTCAGACACTGGGATGCATGAGCCAGGCTGAGAGGCTGGGCCAGCCTCCCTGGGGACCCTGGGTGCAGCCCAGAGAGAAGGCAGAGACCCCCGAGAACAGCCTGAACACGAGCTGACTCCATTCCTGTGGGACCCTGTTCACCTGTCACCTGGGCAGCCTTCATCCTATTCCCCCTATTTTGTTTCATCTTGGAAGATGAAGATTTTATGTGGAAAATAGTAAGATCAGACTTGTAGATTTCAAAGACCCACTGGCTGGATGGGAGGAGAAGTCCAGGCAGCAGGTGCTGCTGGGGACAAGAGGAGACAACAGGGTGACTTAGGGGCTGTGGTCCCAAGCTGACATGGTTGAGAGGCATGATGTCTTCTGCTCTATCAAAGCCACATTCAGGTGATACAAATCATGCAATCATAAGGCTGAACCAAGCAGAAAGATGGCCTGGGTCCATTTCCTCTAACACTGAGAACATCCATTCCAAAGTCCGCAGCATAATTGTATCATTTCTTCAGGAAGCGAAAGCAGTTTCTTCTGCCTGTTAACATTCTCCTGCATGCGCCCCTGAGGATGACAGGCCTGTGCAGGTCTGAGCCTCGTGGAGAGGCAGGGCTGGTGGCCGGGTGTGCTGAGCATGCAACAGGGGCTCTGGGAATGGGGGTCAGGGCCACACTAGGCAACTGGGGCCCTGCCTGGCACCCCAAGAATAGCTTTCTCTTGGCGAACACTCAGCCCTCCATAATAGGGACTAACATGTAAGTGGGCAGTTTCTTTCTCCCTGGAAACCTAATCACAATGCATAGTTCACTGAGGAAATGAACTTCACCAAAACACAGGGAAAAACAAAAATCTTCATACTGTCTTGACTGTTTTTCCACACGTCTCTTTGCCCATTCTGTCTGCTTTAACAGAACGCCCCAGACTGGGTGCTTATAAACACAGAAATGTGTTTCTGACAGCTCTGGAGATCGGGAAGGCCAAGGTCAAGGAGATCAAAAGAGTTGGTGTCCGCTGAGGACTCTCTTGTCTTCATGTGGCAGAAGGCCAAGGCAGCTCTCCGGGGCCTTTGTAAGGCTCTGACCCCATTCAGAGGCCCCGCCCTCCAGACCTGCTTGCCTCCTCACTCCGCCGCCCTGGGGGTAGGGCTTCAGCACATGGGTTTGAGGGGACACTAGCATTTCATCCGCAGTACCCTACCTTTTCCATCCTAATTGTTTAGTTACATAACTGAGTTTGTAGCTCACTGTCCTGGATATTGCTAATGAGCCATGATTATACACCAGATGCCTAGAGCAAGGATGAACTCAGACAGGAACTGAAAAGCCCTAAAGCTTCTAGGAAGAGGTAATCTGGATGTGATATTCTTTGAGGAATCTTAACACTCGTAATGAATGGCATCACTATGGACTTAGCATGCCAACCTTGCAAAATTTGGTGCCAGGGACATTTTGATTCCTTATGTTACCAGAAATTTAAAAAAAAATATTTCAAAGTATTCTAAAAGGTTTTAAAGTGTGCTTGATACTTGAACACTTAATGACATCAGAGAACAATTCTCTTCACCAGCTTCAGGACAAACATGATTCTGAATGTCTCGATTAGATAGATACAGACATGATGCTAATTAAGCAAATGCACGTGGAAATATGCCAGGTGTAAGTGAGCCAATGTTCTCAGATTATGAAGACTAATTTTCCTTGTATTTAGTAGCCCATTGCTTAACCAGGAATCAGAACTTTATATCTGGTACTAAGCTTGTGTTGTGGAGGGATGCAAAACAGTCTTGGATATGTGAACGATGTCACCTTTTCCTTTAATAATTTAATACTAGAAAAAATTATTTTAAAAATAAAATCACTTTTCTTATTATTTTAAGGTCATTCCCTGGCTTGTTAGAAACTCAAGATTGTTTTGTTTTGTTTTCGGTGTAAATTAACAAAGCTGGACCCACAGGAAAGTCATCTACTTGCAACATTTCATTGTTCCTGAGTGGCCTGACCATTCACCAGTTTGCTCTGGGAAAGGGACTGCGGTTACGGCCATTGGGAGAGATGTGCTCACTTCGGCACAAGACCTGGCCATCTGGGGGAGGCACTATGGTCACGGCCCTGGGAGGGATATTGTGGCTTCAGCAGGAGAGCTGCTATTTCTGCGTGGCCTCTTCCTTTTATCAATCATGTCTCCTAAGATGGTGTGGGCTATAAGCCACCCAACTGTGTGTGGTGGCACCAGGAAATTGAAAAATGAATATCTTATTTTTTTCCTAACAGATGCTAGCACAGTAAACTACCTGTAGTAAACAAGAGAAGTAGGAGAGCAGCTTCTAAATGAACCTGCGACTTCCTTTGTTCTGAAATTATATCCAGGTCCCACATGACAAAAATGTCTAAGAAAGGGAATCTAAGTACTCAAATAGGTTATTAACATTTAGTTGCCAATCAAATTTCTGGAGAAAAGAATCAGTGATTCAAATTACAGATGTCTTCAGTCAGAATTTAATAATCTGTGGATTATGCATTGATATTACACACACAAAAGTTATTGTCATGCCCGCAACATTATTAAAACATCATCACCCTCCCTTATTCGTTTGTAGGCAGTCACTGCCCCTTCACTCCAACTTTTCGGTCAAAGGGGAGGCAGGACTGCACGTTCACTGTCCTTGTGTTTGACCCAAGTCCTCCTCTTCCTGGGTTTGTGCTCACTTCCCAGCCTTGATGGATTCGTCTCTGCTCATAATCAGACTGCTCTATCAAAAGCAGTGGAAGTCTGCAGTGGGCAGAATATATCAATTAAAAAGTGTGAGCTAAAAAGAAAGGCTTTCATGTGCCCACATGTCTCTGATCTAGATCGGCGAAGCTGGGAGCAGGCAGTGCCATCAGCTGACAGCCCGGGGACAGGTCGTCGGCCACACACACTGGCACAGGCAGCACCGTTGAAAGCCCCCGGTGCAGTGATGAGCTCTTGGCCACAGCAGAAGGCCTGCCTACAGCGGAGACAAAACACCCAGCTGGAGAGAGTTCCCAGGACCCAGGGGCAGCGGCCCTGCAGCGTGGAGCAGGACTACAGCAGCCCAGGACCGTCGCCTTCTGTCCATGGTGGCTTCAGTGGGACAGCGTCTGGCCTGGCTCCTCTGTTTCAGAAATTTCTCATGGTGCGTTTCCCCCTTCTGTAGAGCTAAGACCGAATCAGAACAGGTTGAAGGATGTGTCAGGACCAAGTCAGACACACTGACCCACACAGTCAGAGGCAGAGAACATAAAGGGGCTGTTGCCTCCAGACAATCCAACTGACTTATTTTTTGTGGTTTCTCTTCCTTTCTGCCCCTGCCTGGAGGCACCTTGACAGCCCTTACACGCTAGGGTCCCTGAAAGAGAGAAATGCCTACCCAGGGTGTTTCTGGGCACTGTGATGGAGAAGGAGTTGTTTTTGCAAAATGTGGTGTGAAGGGCCAGAATGTCAACTGCCCCCTCCCGACCTGGGAGGCCCTGGTATTTGTGACCAGGACTCATGTCCATATAAAGGATACACGGCCACCTCACAAGGGAAGCGAAAACTTTAGTTAAGCTTCTATTTGAAAGGTGGGAAAGGATTACCAACAAGCAGGGGAAGATAAAGAGGGGGGTGTTAGTGCCACAGGGCGGAAAGGAAGGGAGAAGGCCCCAAGGAACCTTTGTGAACTTTGAGTCTTGGCCCCAGGCCCCTCCTTTCCTGTGGAACTTGCCTCTGCTCTGGTCTGGACCCCAGGTGGACAGTGAGGTGAGTCTCTCCACTCTCTCCCCTGGGAGAATCCGGAGGGAACTGCATTTGGGTTCTCCAGAGAAACAGCAGAACTAGGAAGTACTTATACACACAGAAGTTGCTTACGATGAGGAATCGGTTTATGTGGTTATGGGGCTGGCCAGTTCCAAGATAGGCGGGTGCATGGACAAGCAGGGGCCACAGGATACTGGGTGGCGGTTCTGAGCCATGAGGGACCCTTGTCCCAGCTGAGCAGTCAGGCAGGTGTACCCCTCGCTTTCAAAGGAAGGTTGGCCTTTTTGCTCTATTCACGACCTCAAGGGATTAGAGGGGGCCTACCCACAGAAGGGAGGTCAAACTGTCTGACTCTGTCTACCAATTTAAATGCTGATCTCATCCAGAAACACCCTTGCAGACACGCCTAGAATCAGGTTTGATCTGAAGTCTGGGTACCCAGTGGCCCATGCGAGTTGACACACAAAATCCCCGATCACAAGGTTCCGAAACAAGCTATAAGAGAGGCCACGTCTGGACGTGTCTCCAAGGGGCATGGAGGCAGCCCGCAGAGAGCTCTTTGTAAACCTCCAGGTCAGGACCGCTCCCCAGCACGGGGCGCCGCGTGGAGAAGGAGGGCAGCCTCACACCTGACGCAGGGGCTAATAGTAAGGACAGAATAGCTGAATATTTTGGAATATTTGGATAAAGACATTGGTCAGTGACTGAGGGCCTTAATTTAAGGAATCAGGTGATGATTTTCTTTCAGAGTCAAATTAAAAAAAAATTCTTACTTGAAGAATGAGTATGCTCTCATACTGGACAACAGGAATAATAGTATAAGGTATACCTTCTCTGCTGTTTGTGCCAGGAAAAATAGAATTAAAAACTTTGTAACTGAATTACAGAAGATATTGTTAATAAATTTCTCTCCTTTCGTGTACTTTACAGTCACTTAAAAAAATTCTGCTAAGAGATCTTATTTTGCATGCCTTTTTATGGCTAATGTCAGTATGTCATTGAAGGAAATTAGGATATGAATTATACAAACTCTCAATATTTGCATATGTATCTCCATGAAAATGTTGTTTGGTTTAAATGTTCCTCTGGGTCTTCATGGAATGACGTGGAAGCGCATGAGAGGCTGGGGACTCTCTCTGTGCTCATATTCTTCACACTTGAGCTGCAGTTTCTTCCTATGTTAGAGCATGGATGTAAAGTCATCAGGACATAGCAGAATCTTAATAAAGGGTTCTATCATCAAGTATCCCCCTACCACCACCCTCGTCTTTTATTAAAAGTAAATGTAGTTTGCATGCTTTCCATATGTTCTGGTCAAATTTTCCAAGCTCCTCATTTGCCTTCTGAACAATTTAGTAATATAACACTACTGCTTTCAAAGAGCAAAGGCACTGATGAGGTCTGTGGGGTAGAAGGGTTTCCACATCGCACCTGGGCAGCTGCAGCCTGGAGGCCCCTGGAGCCAGCATCAGTGGGAGGGGTCGGCCTGCACAGAGGGCTGCGCCCTCGTGCTGCTCTGCAGTGACCAGCATCCTGGGGAACTTGTAGGTGCCCCTGGCTTTGCAGCCTCCTTTTGTCCTCATCTGTAAAGTGAGGAGTTTGGAGTAAATACTCCTCATGCGTGCTTTCCGGTTTGAGCCTAATTTAGAATTCAGTGACATCTGAGCAAAGAGAGAAATTGAAAATCAGGAAACTTAATGGGAAAAAGAATTTCTGTAGAGATTCTGACTTGAGAAATCCACTCAACATTGACGACAAAAGCTATAAAACAGAAGCGAGCATCATCTTCGGCAGGTGCACCCATCTGCCAGGGCAGGAGCGGGCCTGTGCTGAAGACACCGGGGGACCCGGAGGGGCTGAACGCCCTATCCCTGCCACCCAGTTTGGGCCTGTCATCTGAAAATCATGTCTTTGCTTAAAATTCTGACAGCTCTCAAAATGCAAATATCCCTAGGGTAAGATTGAGGCATCTCAGCCAAACCGAGGCATCTATTAAGGTTAATAAAGATGGGCTTGAAGGTGAGGGTGAGGTGGGATGAAGGGTGTGAGGGCCCTGACTCCTGGGGAGGGTGAGGGGGAGAGGGGGAGACTGGGGGCGCAGCAGAGTGGCTCCCAGCTCGCCCTCCACTGCCGTGCTTGACGCGGAAGAGCTTGCCCTGCCACGCCGTCTTCCAGTTCTCTTAGTCCAACAGATACAAGGCAGCCATTTTAAAATAAATTACTCTCTTCCTTGATGAATGTGTGATCCTCACATGCCTAAATATTTTGTCAACTCATTTGGCAACAAATGGTGGCATATTAAGCCAATTTGTTCATCTCACTTGAAAATAAATTCTGGATTCAGACCATTAGAGCTGCTCTTGGGAGAATATGATAATAGAGGTTTCTGCTAGTGGAAAAAATTCTCTTCCACTCTGCTACTGAGACATAAATTGTGAGGAACACTCCTTTATTTTCATACTGGATGGTTTGTGATTCATATTACTATTTTTCTGTGCAAGCCTTTTTTGTTTTAAAAAGCGATAAAACACAGGCTTCGGCATTCATTATCTGTCTTTAGTATGAAGAACTGAGGCATACAAAGTGCAAACTGCAAACATGAGAACCACATGCTTATTCCAACTTACAGACTTTTAAGATGAAACTGTAATATTTCCATGGGCTTTCTGAGAGGGGGAATTCATTTTCTCTCCTAAGACATATTCATGCTTTTATTTTGAAAACCTTGTTTTCATTCCTTAAGCAAGTGTTATCTTGACATTTCCAAGGAAGGTAGAGCCACAGGGACACATACGGATCTAAGCAGACAATATAAAGTGAGAATTAAGCAGGAGATGGTCTTGCTCAGACCAAGGGGTTTGTGTGTGTGTGTATGTGTATGTGTGCGTGATGTCTAATAACCTGAATCAGTATCACAGACAGATACCTACCTTGTGCTGTTTCAGAAATGTACAAAGAGACCTCTACTGCAAGTTTTCCTTCAGGAAAGTCCCATGTCATGGGAAAACAGTGTGGCTGGAAACCTGCAGAAGGGGGTTCTCATCCCAGCACAATCTCATCGGCCCTGGGAAACCATGCAATGCCACTTTTCCTACACCCACTTTGCCATCTGTGCAGTAATGGACTTGAGCCAGATGGCCCCTGACGGAAGACAGGGGAAGGTCAGTGATCCCATGCTCTGTGCAAAGTCCAGGGCTCTTCATGATGCCTCGGTTCTCAGTGGCCACCTGGACTCTTGGAGGGCTCCGAAAAGACAGGAGGTGAGATGGGCGAGCTTCTCGACTGTTGGCTTGATGTCTGGATCTACCCACTCCACTTGGGGGAAAGAAGATGAGTGCCACCATGATGCCAAGAGGGGAGGAGATGCTGACAGCTGTATCCCACTCCTGGAGTGACCCGTGGACAGTGTGAAATACAGAGCAGGGCCTGATGCTCATACACGGGGAGGAAGTGTTGTCATATGGTCTTTGGTTAAAGAAATGAGATGTATCTCAATTCTTAGAAGGTCAGAGCTTTGTTGTAGATGCCTAAGCCTCTTCATTTTTAAAATGGGGATTAATTCTATGAAAACTTCAAGGGTTTTTATAGGAATTAATTAAAACAATGGCTACATTAAAAAAAATCCAGTGCATTAGTTGATCTTAATAAATGGTAATTGTGATGACACTGGCAATCATGTATCAGTTAGTTATGGTGTAACAAACACCCCCAAATGCAAGGACTTCTAACAATAAGCATTTATCACGCTCAGATGCCTATCGGCCACTGGGCTGCCATATGCCTGTGTGAGGGCCTGGGGGTCAGCCAGGGGTTGGCCAGCCCAGGCCAGTCTTGGCTCTGAGGGCTGAGATCATGGCCTCTCTGCAGGCGTCCTCTCACCTCTGCAGGGTGTCTGGGTTTGCCCCCATGCCAGCGCTCTTGGGCTCTAAGAAGAGTCCATCTCATAAATAAATAAATAAACAAACAAACAAATAAATAAATGAATGAATGAATAGATGTGTTTGTGTGTGTGTGTGTGTGTGTATATATATATACATATACATATACATATATAAATTTAGTGTGTGCCGCTGTTTGAGGCTCAAAATGCTGCAGTGGCAATTTCCCCACTTCTACTGGCCAACGCAGGTCATGAGGCCACCTGGATTCAAGGGAGGGGAGGTAGGTGCCACCTTCAGTGAGAGGCAAGTGGCAGAGGCGATGGGCACATAGGAATGAAAGGGAACCATCTAGGAGCCGGCACACCTGTCACTGGTCACTGGCTCCCCTTTGCTGACATTTCAAAGTCATTTCATCACAGCTTTGCTGATAAGTCATGATGGGAAATGTGGTGAGTAGTCACCTCTGGCTGGTGCTTGTGAACAGTGGTTTTCAATTCTTGAACATACACAGCCTTTTCTCTCCCTTGCAACCATGCCTGTCTCTCATTGCCAAGTATGACAGTGGATGTGGCAATACAATAGCAGCATTTTTAATCTATCAACTGATGTTATGCAGTGAGGACTCCATACAAAGCTTCATGATGCTGAAAGACATGTCAGACCCACATGACCTTCCCATGAAAATCACTCTGTCACGAACCATACAACTCTGCTGATTTACTTTTTAAATAATCATATTCTTGCTTTTCTGCTGTTTTGAGAAGCTACTTTGAGAAGAAGAGAAAAATTACAGTATTTGAAAATTTACCATGACTTGGGTCTGAGTGGTAGCTTTTTCAAGATTTTATATGATTCTCTTTTATTACATTTTCTGCATTTTATCATTTAGTGAAGGATCCAGTGACTGTCGGAAACAATCCTGATAAGAAGGCAAAAGAGGCCGACACAGGACACTGCTCCTGCCTTTGCAGCGTGTGCACCAGCCTGCCTGGCTGTGCAGGAGGGGCCGGGGCAGAAGGCGTGGTGCCTCGTGAACCACGGTGCCTGTCCAGCCCAGGTGGGGGCTCCCCTCTGACACCCGGCACTCTGCCCACAGCTCTCACTCAGCCTTGAGTCTGCACCAGACCCCTTGCAGCACGGTTACCACTGGGGCTCTGCTTTGCCTTCCAGGCCCTTAGACTGTGGAGACAAGGTTTCAGAGGTTTCAGAGGTAGGAGCCTGAAACTTCAGAACCTGCAGACAATGGAGAGAACACAGATGTCTCAAATATCTTCAGAAATAATTCAACTCTCTTGTCAGGGCTGACTGGCAGCTCTAATAAATGCCTACATTTTAAGCAGACTTACATTTCATATGCAGTTGCTCTACTCTCTCAAGCAGAGCAGAACATCTATTGTCAAATGCATAAAATAATATTAGAAATGCAAACTTCACGTGGCCAATGGTAATGTGTTATTTAAAACTCATGAACCCAAATGAGGGCTTATTTTCTCCAAATTGAAATTTATAGTTTCATTTTAGAGTGCTAACCTGAATATTGATGGGGCTTAGGCACACGGCTATGAAATGGCAATGGAAAACAAAGCAGGTGAGTACCAGACACTGAGGAGCGATTATGGAAATGCACGGGCCTTATGTGAAGAATCGGATTCTCGGACCCGCAGTGATGGTGACAGAGAACAGAATTTGTGCAGGTGAGATGCAGCTCTGGGTCTTCTAGTATTTTATTGGCTTTCAGGCCAGGTGATTTAAATGCCAAACAAACAAGCAACATCAACAACAAAGGAAAAAAAAAAAAAGGAAATCCTGGTCCTGGGTGGCATCTTCCAGGTCGTTAGGCAGATCCCACGCAGCAGGAGCATGATCTGTAAGATCTGATCGCCTCTCTCTTCCATCAGCACGTGGTTGGTAGCTTTGTCTGTCACCTTTGCACAATTTCCACAATAGTGTACGTTACTGAAGCTGAAATTCAAGCCAATTACCTACAAAAAAATTAAGGGTCAGAGAATCATATCAGACAAGATATCCTGTTTTCTAGGCACCTGCCATTCAGGCAGGGCGTGGCTTTCCATACACTTTACAGTGTGACACAGTGTAACCCGTGCATCAGTTTATACAGCTTTAACATAAAACAATATAAATGAAATAAAATAGTAAAATATATAAAACAATACAAATGAAAACATAAATGTAAACTATAATAACTAAAAATATGAAAAATACAAAATAAAAAGCAAAATAAACTAGGCAAAGTAAAGTTACCTAATGATTGCAAGCTGAAAATCAGGGAAAATAAAAAGGATAAATAAATTAAATTTGGTAGAAAATGAGTGAGACTCTTATTTGTAGTCTCTATTCCACCCCTGTGATGTTTTTCTGGAAGGCATGGAAGCTCCCAGTCAGCGCGCCCTCGGCGCAGCTCCGTGTGCTTCTCTGACGGGCTGCTGCCCCAGCCTTCAGGTGTCCACAGTCCCAGCCAAGCCGGCGTCGGGCAGCCCCCATCGGCGGGGTGGGTGGCTGCCTCCCTCACTGCGGGAGGAGCTACGTGGCTCAGAGCAGAGAGGTCATCCATCTGGGCAGAGGGTGAAATGCCCAGCCAGGAAGAGGAGAGTGGGGCAGCCGCCGTGTGGCTGTGGGAACGCGTGCTCCCCCTGTGGAATATGTACCTACACCCAAGTCATAGTAAGAAATCAGGATCAACTGTGCACACTTGTCAAAATTCATCAAGCTGTATGGTACACTAAGGTTTATTGAAAAAAATTACTTTAAAAAGAGTTCTCATTATTCTGTACTGCTAACCTTTATTCAGTCTTCAGTGTTTATGGTATGTGTGTAAAATATTAGTATATGTCTCTATTTTCCTGTACCCATAAATGCACACAACGATTAAAGAAAGGGAAAGAAAGGAAGAATCTAGGGCCGGAGGAAAAGGGGATGCCTAATGCCAGGTCCCTTGTACGAACAGCACATGGTCATGGTCACAGATGCTGCCTGCCAGTATCAGGCAGTGCCTGCCATTGGCCAGTGTGGACACAGCTGTTCCCGGACCCAGCACGGACGTTGGGTGGCTTCCCAAATCCCTCCTGAGGGAACAGACGGTCATCAGGGGGACGCCAAACTATGAAAGTGCAACCAGGTAGCCTGATCATCTTCCTTGTGTCACACGGGCTGTGGTCTTCTGACACCATTGCAGAATCTGATTTCCCCTGTAATATTATGCCAGCATCATAAGATGTAAATACAATAGTCAACAGCCTTTGCTGAGACTATGGCCCAACTGTCACAGACAGAAGAGACAGACAGACAAGAACTTGTTGGAAAATCGTCTCTCCTGGTGAGCTACGTCTGGTGCCTCAGTGACATGATGTCAGCTGGGAGAGCCCCCCCGTTCACTCCTTCCTGGGGAGCTGAGCGGCCAGATGGCACCCTCGTCCCACAGACCCTTTCTCTCCCATCAATTCATGTCCTTTATTCTTCTCTGCTGACCCAAGAAATGCCTCATAACGTGACTGCACGTGATCAACCAGTTCATCAGGACACTTAAGTGAGGGACTCAGAAGTATCTGGGGTTTGGCTGAGTCTCCCAGCCGAGGTCAGCACTGGGATTTGAATAAAGACTCATGGCACTTGAGGGCCAGGAGTGAACCCTGGTGCTGTGATCTGAGCTGCAGCCTGAGCCTGTTTCGCGGTTAGGGGAGAATAAGAAGTCAGCCAGGTCACTGGACTCGTTCCTCTCTTTCTTAGGTGTGGGGTTGAGGCAAGAACATGCTTCCCAAAGCCCTCTCCTTCCCACCTTCTTACAATATATTTTTCTTTAACTGTTTAATGTTTCCATGTGTTAGGATAACACTGGGAACTTACAAATATGATACAAGTTAGAATTCTCTGCATACATTATAGCAACATAAACACTTTTGAAATACCAGTGTTAAACACACATACACACAATTTAATCCAAACGTTTGCCATCATAGAGCATTAAATAGCTATGTGATTTTTGCAACTTTCTTAACTTTAGCATGCCATGTTTTTTCTGCTCTAAAATGGTGCTATTGATAGTATTTGTTGTATTAACTGGGCTGCATGATAAATGAATAATTAAGACATTGTCATGTGTCCTATTTTATATTTAAAAACTGTTGGCTGTAATTATTAGGAGTATAAATATTTGTATGACTGTTTTTTGAAGTTGCCAGAATAATTAACTAAACAACCAAAAGCTTTTAACACATTAACACTATTTAATACAATAAGCCTATTTCAGCTGGAAGTTCAGCCTGTTTTGAAATTGGGGGTCTTGAATGTCTTTAATAGTGGAAGTGCAATGCTCTCCACTGGGTCACTTTTGCAGCGCATTCCTATTAAAATTACAGTTTCAACATGAAATGTATACAGTTTATTTCAAAACTAAATGTATAAAATATCATTAAAAATATCTCAATTAAAGTGCTATATATTATGCATTTTTGTTTGCTTCACTAAAGCTCTAAGTTTTGTTACAAATTATTTCTGATCCTTTTTATACAGGTATTGCAAGAATATTATTTAGTTTGAATTCTAAGAAATTGTGTCTTTGTATGTCAAAAATGATCAAATATTGGCAGTTTCTTGTGGCTTGACATAATACTTAATTCATGAAAGTGAGCACATCTTTTTTTTAGATTTGATCATCTAAATATCCAAAATTTAAATTTTATGGACAGTTTAAGTTATCATGTTCTGAATGAACTGAAACAATCCCACCCAGGGCACATCATCATTGTGAATTGAGTAGCTGCCTCATTTAAGGCTGAATGAAATATTTATGGTGGACCAAATAAAGATGGCAAATTCCTATATCTGGGGACATACTGTCACTGTGGGCTCCCATGAAATAGCTCTGGCCTAATTTCATCTGACTTTGGATATGTGCAAATCACAGAGAAATGTGAACTGACTAGAGTCTGAGAAAATCAGCAAAGACAGAAAATCATTGCAAATCAGAATCTTATCAATATTTCACTAGGCTAAGACTAAACTTCTTACTCCTCTAGCAATAGAAAGCTGTCTTCCTGAAACTGCACTGCTGGGAGAAAAAGTTGATCACAACGCTGTCAAATGCCAAGAATAAGTTAGGCCTCAGAATCCACTGTTTGTGTATATCTACAGCCCAGGAAATGAAAATGTATGTGTCTAAAGTCAGGACCTTTGGATAGCAGAAATATTTATGTGGTTTATTAAAATTGGTAAACGATTTAGTCTTGCACTGCACCCTACAAATACTGATAGGAAGTTGCCTAAGCATCTGTTGGAATCTATTGTCATTCCTTCTAACTGGGGTGACTGTGACCCAGAGTCCACCCCAAAATGCCAAGATTCCTTGGTGTCCTTTCGGGTACGAGGAGCAACAGAATCTTCTTTCAGGGCCGGCGATGTGTTCTTCCTAACATCCACACTGACAGCTTGAAAGTTCAGGATCTTTTTTTTCTAATGTTTCATTTACTTAAAACCAAACTAAAAACAGAAACAGGTAGTGACCTCCAACCTAGACAGAGCAGATTCTCAATCTGATCAGCCTGGGGTTTTCACCAAGACATAGACTCAACACTATGATGCTTTTGAGATATCATTTTTTCTTCTGTGATGAATTTCCCTTGGATGGAGGCAAATAAACCAAGAAAAATAAACAAAGCCCACCAATTAAGGTTCAACTTAATACTTCACATAAACTGAGAGAACATTGATAAATGTAGCCATCCACTGCGTTTGGAAGGCTTATGTGTGTGTTGTGATTTGCGTTTTTGCCTTAAGGAAGAAAGAAACAATGCAGCCAAATGTTTATGCTCTGTGGAGGAAAATGTCTCAGAAATGCCAGAAGTTTTGTTAAAGTCAAAATGTTCTGGCAGAAAAGGGTGTTCAATTTAGAGAACTTAGAAATGTAAAGAAACCATAATTACCTGTGGACTGGATCTTACACACATGTGTTCACACACACAGTTGGCTGCTTGCCCCAGCCCAGAGCACACTGCAGTGCCCTTCATTTTAAGGCCTTCATCCTTGCTCAGCTTCTGCCCCCTGCCCCCTGCCCCTTATCACCTCTTCCTAGTCCCACCTCCCCAGAAGGCGGTCAAGATCACCGCCCCCCAGTTCCTGTGAATTCCTGACTCCTCTGAGCTGCTACTCCTTGGGAATGTCTCCAGCCAAGGTATTGCCTTCTTTTTCTCAAGTTTAAAGGGCAGTTTCCACCCTTATCTTACTAAATATTCCACTTTGTCCCCATTTTGTGTCTTTTCTCACCCTCCCTTTTGGGCAGTGCTCAACTCCCATGGTCCTGAAGGCACCACCCCTGGGCATTCATTCACACATCTCCCGGGACCTCTCTGCACAGCACATCCCTGGTGCTTGTGGGCTTTCTGGCTACCATCCACCGAGTGCCCTCATGTGTGCACATGCCCTGCCCCTGCCTTCCCTTTTCACGCTCTCTGTGTGCACACGGCCCATGCCCATGGTTTCTCCCATCATCTGCAGGCTCATGATTGGCCATTAGGCATTTTTAGTCCCATCTGCTCTCTACAGCTTGCAGGTCATACCTGATGCTCAGTAAGTGGACACTAATTCTGTGAGCTAAACATTTCCAAGTTTCTACCCCTGTCCCTGTCCCTAGGACCAACTGTAACTTACAGTTTACAAAATGAAAATTCATGGCCCCTTATTAAAAATATTAAGAATTTCAAGGGGACAATAGTAGAGTAAACCTAGGCTTAGGGTCCTGAGCACACGCACAGGCCAGACAGTCTCTGGACTTTGTGCTGGGTAGAGCCCTTGACTTGGGTCCAAGCAGCTGAAGAAATAGCTAAGGCTACCCCACAATATCCATTATTAAATATGCAATAATTAAATATTTACACTTTCCCAGTGTTTGAAAATAAAGCAGAGGCTATTGCCATAATGACAGTACTCTGCCCCCTTGAGATCTACCCTCTTCTCACCTCCTCCTCACAGACCAGTATCAGGGATTGAGTCAACACACCCTGGCCTGGGAGCTTCATGGCAGGCAGGGGAGATGTGAGACCCAGAAAACATGAGCCACCATGATCCAGTACAGTGGGGGTGACACTGTGTCCCCACGGACTTGGACCAGAGGGGATGGGATATACGGTCAAGCTTTATTAGAGTTTTTCCATATGGGAGTCCCTCTAGCACGCAGGATTTAAAGCTCTGGCAGGACCCCGGGGGCCGGAGCCAGAGCACTTCCATGCTGACACTTGTCAGGGAGCAGCGGCCTGAACTGGCCATGTAGAAACGCTGGAGTGGCCATGGAACATGGTGGAAGGCAGAGGAAGCAAGCTCAAAGCTGGGAGAGCCGGCTGGCTAGGACTCCGTGCAGAGGGCATTCGGTGACTGAATGTGGAACGTGTTCTCAGGACAGGCACAGTGATGGCACAGTCCTGGGGGCATCTGTCTGCTAGCAGAAGGCCGGGGCCTGATGCTTTCACAGAGCTGGGCTCCCTGCAACAGGGTGGAGGAGAGTGCCTGAGGGAGCAGAAGCCAGACCCACAGTCGCCGTCACGCTGCCACACAGGTGAGCCGGGGGCTGGGCTGCCTGGAAGGAGACTGGTCACTAACCTGGGGAACTGCAGATCCCGACTGACCTGTTGGAGCCAGACCTGGGGCACAGGCGGGAACCTGGACTTGGGAGGTCAGAAGGTACACCTGGTGGGAGAGGGTTTACCAGCATGGGGGCACCCTTGTTCCTTGGGATCAAAATGTTGACTAGCACACAAGGAGAGTCTCAGTATAACTCTCCGCCTGACTCCTGAACACTTGGACATGTGGCTGAACTGGAATAAATGAACCAGAGAAGCCGAAGCAAGGGCTGGAATCCTCAGGGGATGGGTTGGGGGCTGGGCTCATTATGGGGGACCACACAGGCCACCTGGCTGAGGGGTCGCCTCACCTAGACAAGATCTGTGGTTCTCATCCAAATGGCCAGGCTGCCCATGGGAGATGCTGGCATGGAACAGGCATGTCAAGCAGCAGTGGGAATGATGGGGGCCCCAGTGGCAGAGCTGCACCACCTGGGGCCAAGGCGGACATCATTCAGCAATAGACTGGAAGGCATGGTGGCCAGCAGAGTGCCTTGACCTGGAAGTGTCAGAACAGGTGCTGATGGACGTGGCATTCCTAGGGGTGAGAAGTCTGTACAGCCAGCCACGCTAGGATCTGATTTGTATAGGCCAAAGAGAAAAAATGACAGAGGGAGAGACAGGGACAGAGCTGGTGAGTGGAGGGCCATGTCAGCCCTGCGTCAAGCCCATCTCAGGGTTGGTATGACAGATGCAGGGACCGCCCTGTTTCTTCCTCCTGGTGCTCAATGGCCTTGGGGCAGAATCCCATTGTTCCCCTGGGTCCTGCTCACACGCCGCAACTGGGCAGCCATGATGGCTGCGTTAGGGGCACCTCCCGTGTTTGACCTGCAATACACTGCTTGATCTGCTCCTCACCAAAGCCCCCGGGGAGGATGGGCCCGTGCCTGCTTCAGATGAGACACTCTGCCAGCACTGTCATTGTTAAATGGCGGCATTAGCGTCCTAGTCCTTCCCACACAGGAGTCTGAATTGAGATCTTCAGTCAATGCTGCTTTCTGTTGATTTTGAGTTGGCATTTCACCTATGCTTTGCTTATTTATTTTATATTTGTGGTTCCATTTGTAAGGTTTAACAATTACAGCACCCTTTGGCAATACATAAGGACATACCCTCTTCATCTCCCACCTTCCTGCGGTGTCATGTGCCGTTACACAGGACATTCCCTCTCTCTAGGGAAATACTATAGTCTTTCCCACTTCTTTTTAAATTGTTCCAAAAAAACGCAATTTTAAAATTACGGTTTTACTGCAAAAAGTATATTTGCTTTAAAACTGTATTTGTTTGGTTTGGTTTGGTTGTATTTGCTTTCACTGCTGGAGCTCTGTGAATGAAACATTTCAGCTGAAAGCTTTGCAGAGTGAAGACTTCCTCAAGAGGGGCGTCCTCCTGTCGGCTTCCCTCTCCACATGGCCCCAGGCCAGAAGGCAGCAGCATTGTCCGAAATGGTCTCTTTGCACAACCGTGGTGCTGGCGGGGAGGCAGGGAGCCATGCCTGCCGCATCTCTGCAGCTTGCGCCCCAAATTGCTGCTCCTCACGCCCTCCTGCATCCATGCAGATCCGCCCAGCTCGCCCCGGCAGGGTTTCCCAGTAGAGACGGAGGCCAGCTGGGGCTCCAGCACAGCCTGGACCCTTACCTGGCCCACCTTGGTGAGCAGCGGGGTACCGCACACCCCGCTGAGTGGGGTGAGGGCTATTCCTGGGTTCACCTTTCAAAGCTTTCTTTCTACGAAATGAGTATATAAATAAGAGAGGCAGGAGGATGTCAGCAAGCGGGGCCCGGGGAGGAAGCCCCTGTGCTGTCCGCTCTGTAATCGCTGCTGCGCCGCCCCGTCCGTGGCTAATGGGAGGTTACAGGGTGTCATAATCCCTGCGCTGCGCTTCCATCCTGCGGCCACGATGACTGAATTCCTGGTGTCGTATTGCACTGTCGCAGGCTGGAACCAGCAGAAGGGGCTATGAAGAAAGCACAGCATGGAAACGAGGGTCGGTGAGCAGGTCACCAGCCCCGGTCTGCGAGCCCGGCCCAATCTGACCCGCACAGGCTGCATTCCGGACCGGACAGATGTGACCCAACCCACTCCTGCAGCCCAGCACCCCTGTTTTTAAAGAGTCCCTTGCCAGTTTCCAATCATGATTCTGTGGTTTTCTTTTTCTTTACTCCTTGTCTGCCCATTATAACTCTTCTAGGGAAAGGTGACCTTTCTGGAACCTCAGAGCTGGGAACTCAGACGGACTGATGAACTGTAGGTTAGAAATCCTCCCCAGAAGACTGAATGTCAAAAAAGGTATCAGTCAAAAAAGGTAGAGGGACGGGAAACAAAGCTGACTGAGCCCCCAAGAAAGGTGTGTGTCCCTCAGTTTTCTGGGTCAGGAGGGTGGGGTTCTTTAAGACACAGACCCCCTCCACGGCCTCTGAAAGCCTGAGACTTCACAGTGGCCCCCGGAGGAACTGGGCCTGGACACAGGCTCGGGTGTGTGTAGAGAGCCTGCCCGTTTCACCCTGAACGAGAAGGGCTTTGGACACTGAGGTGGTAAAACTGCCTGACGCCTGACTTTCCTTGCACTCGCCCTGGGGACCGGGCCGTGCCTTTCCACCTGGATCCACACAACCGCGGACTCTCTCAGGCTCCAGGGCAGCATCGGGCAGATGGGGCATCATCCCCCCTGGAGCTGCCACTGCCGGCCGGTCTTCCATGATCTTTGGGAAGGTGCTGGATGCATTCGGGTGGGGAAACCACTCCCTGCTCATCTGGCTGCTGTGACAGGTAACGGGACAGGCCCGTCTCAAGCAGGTTACTTGGCAAAACGCTAGGCAAAGTTAGGCATGTGCAAGGGCTGGAGAAAGAGGGGTCTGAGGAGGACATGGCACCTTGGGCAAGTGCGCAGGCAGAGCCTCGGGAAGAAGCTAGAGCTGCCGGGTCCTAGCAGGGAACCCTGGGGGAGGGGCGAGGATGCTGAGAGGTAGCTCAAAGTCAGGGCCCCAGGGGTGTGATCAGAAAGGCTGGGTGGGAATGAGGATGTGACACAAGTCCTGGAGGCGGAGCCAGGGCAAAAGGGGAGCCTGTGGGGCAGCTGGGGAGGCCTCAGCTCCTGGGGAAAACATGCGGGGCAGCCCTGAGGCATGAGGGAGGTTTGACTGCGAGTCCCGTGGCGGACACATACGTGTGCATGTGAAGAGGACACGCTGGAATGGGGGCCACTGTCAGCTCCATGAGAATCTGTTTCACACTGCTGTGCTTTCAAGGTGAGAAGAAAAAACTGTGGAGAACAGGACAACTTTCTAACATCCCCAGGGAACATTTCCAGAGAGAAACGAAGGCCTGGACCTTTGACCGGTGGAAATAAGGGATAGGAAAAGGTGGACACATATATTGTGAAGTTTTAGGGTCCAGATCTTACTGATTATGATAGATGTATCTAGGAACATGCTAATTGTTCAAGAACTTAAACCTACTTCAAAAGAAAGTGATTCATGTCCCAGAGAAATTGAACTCACAGGTGAAATTGTAATGATTTCAGGAACATGATCCAATGTAATAGGTGTTAAACATTCCATTCCACTTTGAGGGACTGATTCTCCTCACCCTGTTAATCACAAACGCTGTCCTTAGAATAATGTACAGACTAGCCCTGTGAAAGAATAGTTTACATCTTCAAGTATAAATCACTATTACCTGGGAAATGCAAATATAGTGTACTTGGTAGTTGCCTAACAGACCAGAGAAATGTTGGAAAATGCGGGACTGTGAAACATTACTTAAAATATTATCTTGACATTGAACTGGAAATAAAAAAGAAGCCTGTGAGATTTGCAAACCATGGTCACAGGCACCCTGAGAGGAAAATGAAAGAACAAGTGGGCACACAGACGATGTTGGTAAATGGGACACAGCATGCCAAGCTATTTTCAAGATACAAAGTAAAAGCAAGGCACAATATATTTTAAGCCAGTAATAAGATGCAAAATGTCAAGTTTTTTGAGCTTTCCTTAGTAAGTTGAACAATAGCTATTGCAGATGCACATTTCATGTAAGCTGGAGGCAGCCGGGCAGTCTTGTAAGGCATTAACTGTGCAGCCACAGCCCCAGGTGAAGCCCAGCTGCAGGGTGTTCAGTGGAGGCAGCTGTGTGATCTGTGGCTGAGCCCGCTCAGCGCTCAGTGCTGCTCCGCCGCCTGCAGGAGGGGAGCTCTGTGGGATGGCACAGAGTTGCTCTAAGGAACTCATGGTCCAGAGTCAAGATGCCATGAATATTGGCCGCCATTACTAACTATGGAGAGTGTGTGTGTGTGTGTCTGTGTGTGGCGATAACATCACACCAAACTTTGCAGTGGACTCACCAATAATTGAACACTTGCTCTTTCTCTGTAGCTGTATTCCTTTGGAACCGGATTCCAGTGCTGGCTGAGGTGTTTTTGCTGTTATTTCATCTCTCAGCAGGTGTGCATGTGCAGAGACTGGGTGTCTCAACCTCAGGACTACTGACATCTAAGATCAGGCATTGTTGTAGGGCCGCTCTGTGCACAGTGCGGTGGTCAGCAGCAGCTCTGGCCTCGACCCTCTGGATGACAGTAGTACCCCCACCCCAGCCGTAACAATCAAAACTATTTTCAGCCATGGCCAAGTGTCCTCAGTGGGTTATGGGGCCCCCCCACCTTTAAGCACCACTGGTACAGGTCCCCATAGCGGGGAGAGGCTGAGAGTGCAGCATCCCCGTGTTTCTGTGTCCATTACTTAGCCATACGCACACAAGGAGGTTGGTTGAGGACAGTCCCATAGCTCTGCGTGCTCAACAGAAAGGGTCATCTGAGGCCATTCAGCATGCAGTACACTGCAGCCCTTACCTGCCTGGATGTGCCATGGGCAGATGGGGACATGCACAGAGACATCCAGCAGGCTACCTTCAGGTGCCCACCTTCTGCTTAAGGGCAACAAAAACATGACTGGACTGTGTTCAAGGCTACAAACCATTGCTTCCACTTTTTCCTTTATAAGTAACTCTGAGGCTGTAAAGGGGGTTTCTAAAGGAGACCGTGGTGTGCTCTCCAAATCTCAGGGCAATAGGGTGGGAAGTCCTCCTGTTCTGGTGGGGGTGCAGGGTGGCTGCCCTCGCCTTCACCACTGTACAGAGTGGGTGTCTCTGCTGGTCCCAGAGATACCAGGCAGGATGCACAGCACAAGCCTTCAGAAAGATCAGTCAGGACCTCTGAGCTGTCCAGATACTTACAGACCAAATACATGCTTTGGAAAACTGAATAAAATTTAGATTAGCATAATACCCACTTTCTATGAGCAAACTTTCTTCAAACACTTTCACTGCCATTGATGGTATTACTCCACTGCTCACACTGCTAGTATCTGGCAGCTGCAAGATGGTTAGAGTCTTAGAGTTGAGCGATTTCCTGAACTGACCAGAGATTTTTAAAATGTTTTTTAAAGCTTCATTTTTATATACAATGAAAAATATACTCTGAAGTGGCTTATGTCCAAAATACTCTTTACAGAAAGACAGAAAATAGCTAAATGTCAAAGAAAATGATGGAACTTGATTTGTAACATTTTTCTAGTCAGCTAGTTTAATGCTTATGATAACATTCAACTCAGATCATAGTAAAACCTGTTACTTATTATTTTTTCAGCAAGAGAAAAAGATAGGAAACTGCAGTTCAGAACATTTAAAATAACAGTGAACTCAGTTTGTAATGAGGCCACCAAGAAATTCAGGGAAATAATTCAGAAGTTTATGCTTCTCAATTATCTAAGAACATAGAGAAGTGTTTTGGGTAAAAACATATTCTTTCATAACAATGTTGTACATTCACAGGAGTATGTTTTTCATCTGAACAATTTGGTGTCCTTATTTCTAAGTAATATCTTTAAAAAAAACAATTTCTTGAAGAAGGAAACTTGCTTGGAGCTGTATGCATTTGCTAATTATTACAATAAAAACTTGTTTTGTTCCCTTTATGTTAATAGAATTCCACTGTACTGCATAATCCTACTTAAAATTTTACCTTAAAACTAATTTTTACATTGATTATAAAATGACTCACTTTATAAAAAGTCTTGAAAAGACTCTAATTTTACTGTTCAGTTTATGATATCTTGACATATTTCTTCTCAATTTGTTTTCCTTAATAATAAAAAGGTAGCATTTAAAGAGTGTTTAGTGTACCTCACATATTAAATTCTTTGCTCACATCATCTCAATAATACAGTAATTCTCTGAGGTAGGTAATATTGGTAAAATATCATATGAATGTATGTTTTTATATACTTGTTGAAATTCTTATAATATACCTTACATGTGTACATAATATAAACCTTACATTATATAAATATCTTATATTTTAAACTTAATATTTGATGCTATTTTAATTATCTTTTTATTTTATTTATAAACTTATTTTTTATATTATAGTGTTATTTGAATGGAGTTTTTTTAGCTTATCTCTACTACTGGACATTTATATAATTGCCAATTTTCCCAACACATAATTCACTAAGATTCTCCAACATAAATTCTGGTGTTCTTCTTTAATTATTTCAATCTAGAATTCTGTATGACACCAGAAACAATATACTCACACTTACAGTGGCTCTATTCATAATTAAAAAAACTGAGAGCATTAAGCTGCTTTTCAAGAGAATGGATCAACAATTTGTGGGATGTCCATTTAATGAAATATTCAGGGGTAAAAAGAAATGACCTAAGAAGCCACACGAAGTTTAGATAAGTCTTAAATGCATATTGCTAAGTGAAAGATGCCAATCAGAAAAGGCTACAGACTGTCTGATTATGCTGATGTGACATTCTGAAAGAGGCACAACTGTAGAGATGGTGTTGGCATTAGTTATTGTCAGGAGTTCCAAGACTTGAACAGACAAAGCATAAGGGATATTTTAGGGCAGTGAAACTATCCTGTATGAAATTATAATGGTGAATGCATTGTACTATTCATTTTTCAAAGTGCATAGTACTTTGCATCACAAAGACAAACTTTCAATCTATGCAAATATAAAGATCATTTAGGAGGTTTAGAAATACCATGTTTAAATGCATACTGTTCCTAGAATTTAACTCTATTACATGTTCGAAACAACCTCTCTAGGGAGAGGGTTGGAAAGGTGCTGAAGAATAATGGAGTGTGTAACACTAAAGGCAAGAGAAACTGTACCTAAGCACTGAACTCTAGCTGATAAAGTTGTTTCCACAGAGATACATGCTAAGTATAAAAAAAACCTGCATGTGTACACTGATAATGAGCAATTACCTAAATTACCTAAAAGGGTAGAGCCAGGTCTCTCTGGGCAGTTACAGACAAGCCAGGGGAGGGGACTCAAATAATTCACATGGTAATGTATTAGAGTTGAAGATGTCAGTATGAAGAATTGTATTTAACCTAATACAGATACAGGTAGGGTGAATGTAGAAATGTACAATTATCCCAGATAAGTGTACATACAGAGCTCATATATTTTCCTGCTGACAGGAGACCTAGAAGCAATGATTCTCCATCAGCTGCAAGACCAGCTAACACCTAAATTGTGGTTTCTCACACCATTCTCCCATAAAAGCAATCAGGGATATTTGGAGCATAGGTGGTTCTGGGATTGGGGCAGGAAATAGATAAGATAAGCCTGGACCATTTTCATCATGTAGTGCCAGAAAGTAAGGAAGTATTCAAAGGAAGAAACAGAAACTACATTGATAGAGGAATGTTCAAAGGGACACGGAGCACACTGCAAGCATCAATAATTAGAAAAGGAACAATTTGAGCGATAAAGTAAGTAATGTGGGATTGGGCTGTAATCTAAAGCATAAAATAAGATATCCGTGAGTCCAAACTGATATAAATGGATGAGTGCATAAACAAATGAAAAAGCTAATAAATAAATGATAATAAAAATCTATGCAGAAGAATAGTAAATAATTTATGTAGACAACCTACCCTAAAGGAGGTAGAGCGTAGCTTCTACTCACTGAGTGGGAGCTGCACATGGTCATGTCATTCCAAAGAGTGTGATATGAAAAGGGGATAAGAAGTCACTGGGAGTCTCAGGAGAGACCTGAGAACTATGACCTTGCAAGAGGAGTAAGGCTGCTGCTGACAGCTTTCAGTCATGTCAGTGCACCTGCCCTTGACATGGGGTCAAAATGCCAGTCACCTCTATTATATTCCTCCCTAGAAACCGTAACAATGGCTCATCAGGAAAAAAAATTACAGATACCAATTTGTATGACATTCTACAATATACCCGACCAGTGCTTTTCAAAACTCTCAAAATCACCCAACACAAAAAGTTTGAGGAATTGTCACAACTACAGGAGACATGGCAACTAAACATATGGTGGTGTCCAGAGTGGGAGGCTGGAGCAGAACCAAGTGCTGTCCTCGTAACGGCTGAGGAAGCTGAATGAAGGATGGTCTATAGTTAATAATAGTGCATCAATTTTGGTACATTAATTGTGATAAATTTATGTTAATAATAGGGGAAATTAGATTGAGCTATATTTCTGAATTTTCTAAACTATTCTTCTTAACTTTTGATCAATTTAAAACTTATAAGAATCAGTATTTATTTCAATAACTTACTGGATGGGCTTAACAGAACACTGGAGTCTACCTATTAGAGGGTCGTGAATTTGAATATAGACCAATAGAAATTTTCTAATGTTAAGAGCAGAGAGTACAAAAATTGAAAAGAAATAAACAGATCTTCAGTGACCTGCTGAGGGAAATATATTTTTCTATAATATGTGTAATTTGGGACCCAAAGGGAAAGAAAGACATTTGAGGAAAAACAAATGAAGAAATTACCCCAAATTCCCAAAATTTGGTGGAAAATATTAACCTAGGCAAGAAATATATGAAGTCCAAGAAAATAAATGCAAATGGAACTGAATGTAGGCACAAAATACTCAAAGTAATGTGTACGAAAGATAGTGACCAGCTTAGATGCAACCAAGAAATGAAGACACAGTCTGCAGAGGACAGTAAAGCAGATGATGGGTGACTTGTCACCAAAAACCATTACCCATAAGAAGTATACAATATGTTTTTAAAGTTCCTGAAAGAAAAATAAAAAAATCCAGTGACAATCTCATCCACAAATAGAGGTAAAAGACAAATTTTCACATGGGTGATAGCTGAGAGATTGAGTCGCCAACAGGTCCTCACTAAGATTGCTGGAGGGAATACCTCATGTTGAAGGAGAATGAAAACAGACAGAGCAGAACAAAATAAATGGTCATTTTGTGGGTGAACATGAAATAATATCTTTTAGAAATACTTGAAGACAAAGTGTAATACAAAAATAGCATTGTATGTTTTATGAATGTGCATATAAAATAGCATTATCACAAGGCACAAGAATAAACATTTCATTACATTTGAAAATTACTGTATTTCACTTGAACTGTTACACATCATCTCAATTCAGGGTGTGGTAAATTCAGAATATATATAGTGATTTGAAGAATGCTCAGAAAACACAAGTATCTGTAGCTGCATATACAATAGAGGAATTAAAATAGAATACTTGAAAATACTATAGTATTACCAGAGGTGAAAAGGGGCATCCCACAATAATAAATCAATCAAATTATTATGCAGGCATAACAATGGCAAATGTGTGTATACATAATAACAAGTTTAGGGTACATGCAGCAAACAGCAGCAGAACTGAAGGGGATTAGAGTATTCACAACCATGGTGGGATACTTAACACCCCTCATTCAGCACTGTACAGGACCTCTAGATAGCAATCAGAATCACGTAGACACTGAAACACCACCAGCAGCTATCTAACCTTGGTCACAGGTTCAACACATTATGCCCCTCAATGGCAGAACACGCATTCTCAAATATACATGAAATGTCACCAAGAGAAACCCTATATTGGGCCATAAATAATTAAAGTACTGACAATAAAATATTGAAAGTATTCTCAATAATACATTGAACAAGGAAGAAATCACAAAAGAAATTAAATATTTCAAACTAAAGCACAATGAAAATACAACATACCAAAATTTGTGGGATTCTGCTAGAGCAGTGCTTCAGGGGAAGTTTACAGATTAAAATTAGAGTAGAAGAAATATTTGTAATGCTTGTTTTTGAAAAACTGGGAAAGTAGGCTAAAGAGAATTGCAACTAAAATGAAAGAAGGAAGTTGGAAATTGTAAAAGCAAAAATCATTAAAATAGACACAGGAAAAATAGAAAAGACAAAGAAAAATTGGTTCTTTGAAATCACCATTGACTGATAAACATTTAGCAAGACAAATTGAGATCTAGAAAGAGACATGAATTAAAGTCTTATAAATGAAAGGAGAGAGACACTACGGATCCTACAATTATTCAAAAGATTATATAATAAATAATGGTATGCCAATGAATTTTACAACTTCAAAAACATGAACACAATTCTCATACAACACAATTTACCTAAACAGATTTAAGAAGAAATGGGTCACTTAAATAACCATATATATATATAAAAATCCCCCAAATAAATTTCTAGATCCAAATAGCTTTCATAGTGAATTCCTTCCACCACACTTAAGACATAACACAAATATTACTTTTTTTAAGGGAATTGAAAGGGGGATTAATTATTAATGCAGAGTAAACAGAAAAAAATTAACTGTACAGGAAGTATGATTATGAACATCATAAAAATCCTAAGCAATGTACATTAAAGTTGCTTGAACTGATGAGTAAATAAAGTAAGATACCAAAATATAAGTCTACCATACAAAAATCCCTTGCCTACCAGCAGTGAACATTTAAAACTGAAATTAGTAAAGCCATACCATTTATAGAAGCATCAAAATGTGATACCCTTAGGCAAAAATGTAGCAAAATGTATGCAAGATCCTTACACTGGAAATTTAAAGACATTGTCAAGAGAAATTAAATATCTAAATAAATGGAGACATACACCATATGTATTCATACATGGTATGTATTCAATTCCTATTTGGCAAAATATCCATCATTTTTAAGATGCCAAGGCTCCTAGAATTTGCCAGTCATCTCTTGGTTCCAGTGAAAATCTCAGCAGACGTCGGTGGACTTTTAACTTACTGATTTGAAAATTTTAAACAAAAATTTAGCATATTATTAAGATAGAAAACAACAAGAAATGAGATCCTGGATATGAACAACATTGTGAGATGAAAATGTTGGAAGTGTATTTTTTTGTACTACGTCTTCAGATTTAATGGATTGATGTGTTGTTTACATAGAAAGAAAACCTCTACAAATACTTATAACCAAAAGTTTTTAAAAATGAAGGATGTAATTGGAGGATTGAGAGTATATAATTCCATGACTAAACATAGAGCTGCCACAGTGAAGTCTTACGGGTGCAAAGGGTAATGGAGCATAAAAGCAGCCAGAGACCCACGTGCACATAGATTTTGGCCAATGAGCAAACATATTCCAATGAGGAAAGAACAATCTTTTCCAAAAATGATGCTGGAGTAGCTGTGTGTTCTGTTCACACACACACACACACACACACACACACACACACACACACTGAACACGACTTCTTAAAGGACATATCTAAAGAATCTTACCCCAAATGATAGACCCAGATGTATAATCTAAATCTATGCATTCTGTGGTAGAAAGCAGAAGGAAACCCAATAAATATACATTAAAAGTAAAGCTCCGTCCCCTGTCCTACAGTATACATAAAATTAATTTGGCATGGATCATATGCCTGAACATAAAATGTCAAGCAATACAGCTTTTAGAATAAATTATAGGAGAGTATTTGCATGATCTTGGGCAGGCAAATATTTCTTAGAAAAGAAACCAAAGAACTAGCCATAAAAGAAAAATAAATTGACAAACTGAAGTTCACCAGATTAAAAAACTTGCTCTCATCAAAAGCTATCTTTGGCGGAATGAAAAAAACCAGTCACAGACAAGGATAAAATATTATATATTTATCACCATATCATCTGATGATGCTTTATAAACCATTATAAAAAAGAACTACCTAATATAAGCAAACATATGATTTGATAATTCCCTTCTCAAAAGAAGATAGGTAAATGGTCAATAAGCTGCTGCTCAACATCGTAGTTCTAATGGGAATCAAGTATATGTTACACTCACTTTGGCATAATCTTTGGCAATTGCCAGTAAAGTTGAGTTTACAATGATTCCATGATGCAGCAATTCCACTCCTCTGTATTTACCCAATAGAAATAAAAACATACTCCCCAAAGCTCAAGCATGCTTATCTTGGCTTTATACATCATAGTAATCAAATACAAGTCAAATACCTATCAGGAGGAAAATGGAAAACAGAATTGCTATATTTACATAATACTTAAAATGCTACTTAATAATTTAAAAAGTTAACTTTTAATTCATTTTTCAACATGGGTGTATCCAAAAACTTTACGTTCAGTGAAAGAAGGCAGAAAATAAAAGTGCACACAGTATGATTCTATTAATGTAAAGTTTAAGTATATACAAAGCAAATCCACATTGACAGAAAATTGGCTGCCTGTAAGGTGTGGGATGGGCACAAGACAAATTTCTGAGGCCAGAGAAATGCTATAAATTGTGACTAAGGTGGGTCACACAGACTTATGTGTTGACCAAACCCATTTAAATGCAGTTAAAACTCTTCATTTTACTCTATGTAAATTTTGCCTCAGTAAATAAATGAATTTAATTACTTCTCCATTCTTTCTAAAATGTAAAGCTGTGTATGTGTTATGTCACATTATTTATTTTTTACCAGATGAAATAATTGACACCTCAAAGGGTAGTTTTCTTATATTGTCTTTCTTCATACATTTTCTATATCATTTACCTATAAAGTTTGGTGACAAGTTGATCAACACTTTATATGTACATTTTATCAGCACAAATTGCTATCTTTGTATCATTTTTTAAAATTTGCTTTCACTTTATCTGGCCTTGATGTTGCCCATCCATTTGCTAATATACTTATTAACACTTTATTTTATACTCTTCTGTATGTTTTCAGTTTCGGTCTTGTGTCTTGTTGACAGGTTTTAATTGACCTTAATCTATATTTTAATGTATTGGTTCGGTCTTTTGCATTTGCTTTCATAACTGACCATTTGAATTATTACCGTCTAGCATTGGTTTTCTCAGACTATACTTTCTTGGCCATTTTGGCCTCCGCTGATTCAAAACTAAAATCCAATTAAACTAGGATTTTAGTTTTAATTTTTTTTTCAATTGAAGATGTTAATTTTCTCCCCATCAACGTAGAGGGCAAAACAGTGTCTAGTGTCACTGTGACACAGAAGATGAGACATTCAGGGCACTGGCACTTGGTGCCAGCACCTTGCCCCCACACCACTTTGAACTTTATTTCATTCCACATGGATGTTCTAGATTTTAGGGGGTTGGTCACCCCAGAAATGGGCAGTTTCTCACATTTCTGGTAAAGAGAAGAAATCTGACTCCCTGCATTTCAGTCCGTGTGTCCCTCTTTCCTCTGGTGGAATACAGGGAGCAGGGGAGAAGTGGTTTTGGATTTCCTAGGAAAACAAATACACAGATGTCATGTGTGCTAACAGAGCTAATATACTAAATGTATTCTTGTCCATGAATAAAATAAATCACTAAGTATCTATCATTAATAAAGACATATGAAACCTTTCACATTATGTGAAATTATTAAAATTAAGAAGCTTGAGAGAGGAAGGGCAAGCCAATAAAACTTGAATATGCTAAGTGATCATTAGAGCCGGGTATGCTAATTGAAATTTGCTTTGCAGTAATTTCATTAAAAATTTATAACTATTCTGGCCTTTCCCTTTCTCTCCCTGTGCCAGCCAGGAGTTAAGCCGTGTCGGTGAAGGATGCTGGGGCTGTGTATACATTGTTGATAGTGATGCTGAAAATGGTAAGCAGGGGACATATGGGAGGGAAAGGAGTCACTTATATTAATGACCATGTTTTCTTTGATCTTGAGTTTCAGTCTTTTCCCTGGGAGTGTGTATATTCCTGCCACTCAGTTTTTAAGTCCTGGAGAAGATAATTTCTCTTTATTTATGATCTCATAATGTCTCATACAGTGTTTTGTACAATACTGAATATTTGGCAATTATCCTGGACTAACTAATGTTACAAACTATCTTAACTCTTAGGATGACATATTCCACCATCTAATTACATTTTATTAAAAAATATATATATGTGGTAGGAAAATAGTTTCCATTAATGTCTTCTCACTGAAAATCTCTGAGAAATTTGAGTAACAGCCACGCTATTTATAAGCACCCAGTATATGTCAATTGATATAAGAGTTTCTAAGGCATATTATTTAAGAAGGTGTCTGATCTTTATCTCATGATCATTATCAACTTATGAATTTGTTTTCTGAAAGTTTGGATGTTAAGTCTGAGAAATCAGTTATGGTTTGAATTCTTCAAAATCCCATGCTTTATTTTAGAGGATCTGTCATATTTATGTGCATTTTGCTGAATTATTTTCCTTTGAAAATAAGTCCTATGTGTCTTAGAAACAATTAGCCATGTGTTTTTAATCCATTTAAAGTTAGATTACTAAAATGTTTATTTGTAAAGAGCTTTAGAAGCCCAAGAAACCTTAAGAATTTGATTTACCAGCCATTTGTAGCTTTTATCTCAAAAGAGAGTATCTCTATTTACTAAGAGCAAATCAATTAGAGTCTCTCATGGCTGGGTTTTCCAAAAATCATAAATTTCAAAACGTTTTGATACATTCCACAAAATGTAATACTCACGGTCATTCTCCTGCTACAGCTTTAAAGACAGATTCTTTATTTCATAATCAAATAATCAAATAGCATGCTAGATACTAGTCTATTCAACTCACCCAAGATGTGTCCTAATGATATTGCTGCATTAAGTGAACAGTCTTATAATTGTACATTGTGGAAGACAGATGTATTCTTTTATAATGTCCTTATATAGGATTGTAATTGTTAAAGTCTAGCATTTGATAGGCTTATGCTAGTTATAAAATATCAGTTCATACATACTCCTGATTACTCTATTTAGCAAAGACTCAACAATCATTTACTTGGCCCAAGCTTGGATTCTATTAATTGGCTTTTGGGCTGACAATATGTATTGGCACAAACGGTGATTAAAACAGTTGATTAAAACGGTGATTAAAACAGTTCAATCTAAGGGGTGTATTGAATAAAAGCTAGAAAATAATATTACATTTTGAAACTGATTTTACTTCTTAAACAAACATGAGTATAATCAAACTCATCTTAGAAAGTTAATAAGTTGGAACAAAAAATATCCAGTGTTCCCCAAGCAAGGATTTAACGAGGATCCCTTACGTTGTTTATTTGGGTTATTTTACCTATCATTCTCCACAAATGTGGGGGAGGTGTGCAGAATCGTAATGGGAAAGCGTCATTCTCAGGGTTACCTCCTTCAGGAGCATCATGTAATGAGCTGGAAGAAAATCAAATTACCTTCCGACAGCCATAGTTAATGTAATTTTTCAGGATCAAAAGAAAGGTCTTCTATGCCAAGCATAGACCTGGCTGATTCTCGGGCAGTTCCACTCTCAACCGTCCACATTCGTGGCCGACTTTCTCAAGCGCTTGGCTGGCACTCTTCTTCATCTGCTGTCCTTGCTTCACTCGCACTGATGCTCTTGCTCTGGGGGCCGCCATCCACACTCCTCAGTCCTCCCCCAGCCATGGCAGGACCTTCTGACCTCGGGTATCACCACATGCAGGGCCTCAGCTTTGGGACGGACTATTGAATATCAGATACTCTATCCCTAGAGCAGAGCAGACCATTCCTTTAGTGCATCTGCAGCTACTGGTGGTGACACTTCCCTTTTCTCTGCCCAGCCTGCTCTTTGGCACTTCTGACCACTCACTCTTCAGGTCCTGAGATGGGCTCCTTTCTCCTCCCCAGCCAACATCTTCCTCAGCTTTCCAGCATGTGTCTCTTCTCTCTGGAGTGTCTGGGCTATCTGGTCTAACCTCTTGATAAATTCTCTGCAGTTATCTCAAATTCACAATCTTGGCTTTAATTTGTTTCCTGATTGTCTATCTGCTAAATACTTCTGCCTGGATAAACAGAAAACCTCTAACTCAGGGCATCTAATGCACAATGTGTGACTTTCCCTGTAAAACCATGCCACTTTTCCTGGTTTCCTATCTTGATTAATGACCTCTATCCAATGAAGACAACTTACCCTACTTCTTTCTTGTATTCTAAAGAAAGTCACTAAGTCCTTCTGATACTGCCTTTCAGAACACAGACACGCACCCCTTCTCCTGGGGACAACGAACTCCTCTGTGACCTGTGCTCTGCCCCCTTGATGTTCCAGCAACCCCAAATTTCCGAGGTATGCCCCACATGTCAATTCTTCGCTCTTGTTTCCCCCTCTGTTCCAAGCTTGTTTCTAATCTTCTCTTTGCCTGATTTTCCTTCAATATTCACATCAAAGATGACATCACGCAAAGAGTCTCTGATAGCCATGGCCTGCACAGACACACTGTCTCTCAGTTATAACACAATCTAATTGTCTTCCTTTCAAATTAATCTCACCATCAACTAGGTGACCTTCCATCCCAGTTGGCGCGGGTAAGGAACTTTCAGTGCTAAACCCCAGTGAAGTTCAGGGAAAACCAGGAGGACTAGTCACTATATAATTAACTTTTTGACTACAGAATGCTAAAATATTGAACAGATTTTATTTTCATTGAAGTTATGACTATTAGATACTGAATTAATGTTACAAAGTGGGATGATTGCTTTAATCTACTGCTAATATCTCCTAAATAAAACTGTACCATTTGTGGCATTTAATATTATTTCAATGTTTTATAGTAGTTTTGTATGTAGTGTTCAAAAGACTTGATATGCACTGAGAATATTCTGTTTGGCTCTCCATTTTTCAGTCAGTTTTGCTCATGTTTAGCCTTCCGAAGTCTCCTTATTCCTCCTGGCCAAGAGAGCATAGAATTTGGGATCTCATGCAGTCAGTGGCTCCTCAGATTTACTCGAAACTTTTTGGAGTCTCATTAAATGAAGTCTGTAGAAGCAGTTTGATTTTGTGGAAAAGTTCCAAATAGTGTAAAACATAAGCAAACACCCATACAAAACTCTTTGTATCTGCGTCAATTGTCCCCACCATAAGTTACCTCAAAGTTATCCCTTGAGAGGAGGTGAGGGAGAAGTCACCCCAGGAGCCCAGCACCCCACTGGTGAAGCGCACAAGCCTGGATTCGTGTAATTTCGGCTTCAGTCCTTGGGATTGGCATGAACTCCAACACGTATCTAGGTCTGTTATCTCACATGAAAATGCGTTAATGTCTGCCCCATAAAAGAATTCTGGGAGAGTCACAGCTAATGGCCATGTAGGCAGTTGGCAGGGCCCCCCACCCCTAAGAGGGGTCAGCAAGTGGTGGCCCTTACTGATCAGCTGTCTTGTCATCTCTCATCCGACTTTCCTTAGACCCAACAGGTGCAAAGGTCCCAGAAGAAGTCACTGGCATGTGTCCATCCTGGAGCATTGTGTGTTTGCTCTGCTTTCCAGTTTGGGTAAACACACCTTGTAGCTGAAGTCTTTAACTTCATATCCATTAAGAATACCATAACTATTTTTTACCAAATCAGCTAGAGTGGTAAGTCATTTTCAAATGATTCATCTCTCTTTTAGATATTAATCTATGCTACCCAAAAGTATAGATTTAAAACCTTTTTTGCTTATTTAAAATTTTCTAATAAAAGGTCCTGAGATGGGCTCCTTTCTCCTCCCCAGCCAACTTGATATGCACTGAGATACATACTTAAGATACACAGCATGGTGATTTGATAGATATACATAGCAAACGTAGATTTTATAAAATACTAGTGTGACTAATAATTAACATCTTAAAACTCCAATAATTCTTCCTGGAATAGTAAGTACAGAGTATGTAAATGAAATTGAAAATGATTCCAGTTGATTTTATAAATCTGAACCTAGAGACTGGGTGTACATAACTGATCCTTTGTCATATGTTTTTAGCTGACTGCGGGGACGATGGAGCAGGTCTCTGGAGCTTCAAGGTAGCAAAAGACAGAACTCTCAGAAGAAAGATGGAGCTTCTCACATCTCTCCAGGCTCCTTTTCTATTCACATGCAGTTGCCAAGTTTGCTAAATTGTTTACACGCTTTTTAAGTCAGTCCTGTCCTCCGGTGTGCCCCTTGGTCCCTATTTTCATTGTTCTGGAGATTTGTTTTATTTTCCTTTATCTTTGAGTTATTTTGCTTCTTTTAAAACCTGGCTTGCTGTCTGCGGTGCACCCTGTTTCTGTAAGGGGTGATACTGTTTTTGAGTAATTGAAAAAGAGGCTATCTGGCCTTCCTCGTTTAAAATGACACACATGCAAATTTTGTCACAGAGAGGAAGCCCTTCATGGGAGTTACTGATACAGAAGAGCCTCCCTGCCCAGGTGCAGCGGGTGAAGATGAGCTGCTCAGCCTCACCGCCAAGGGTGAGGGAGGAGCTCCTTTCCACGTAACTCATTCTGCAGTGCTGAACAGGTCCACAGGGCCATTGGACGTAAGACCTGTCAGACCTGTCAGCACTAGCTCTAACGGGCAGGGTAATTGTGAGGTGGTGGCTTATGTGTGTGTACTGCTGGAGGGGAAGAGACAGACCAGGCGGAGAGAAAGGGTAACAGAAAAGAAAGGAACTGCAGAAATAAAATGTGACTTCTTGACAAAAATATATTAGTTTAATGTAAAATCTACAGATGTTAATAATTCATTTATTTATGTCGTGTATGCAAAGAACATTAATTACATAATATTAAATACAAAGGAAAACATACTTAAGAATTTTGACTTCCGATGTAACCACTGATTTAGAACTGACACCTGGGAAGATGACACACACATTGGGCTCTCCTGGGCAGCAGCTCGTGCAAGGAGGGAGCAGGTGTGAGCCGAGCTTCAGGATGGAAGGCCAGCAGGTGTAATTTAGATGATTTTGAAGATAAATTTGGGGAAGAATGTTCTGCTCCCGAAGGTGACTTTTACAAGTTACTCTTACTTAAACATCGCTAAATGACAATGAAAAAATTCCCCCTTTGGGTCAGTGGAGACAGGGCCCCCGGTGGACAGCTGTGGGCCCCTTGCTCCGTGGGGCGTTCTACAGGACATATTCCTGTAGAGGATGTACATGCAGGGCATGCCATGCCCCAGTTCTTGCAGAGCCGCTTCCTTGAGGTAGCTCAACAGCCACGTAGGGCCCAGTAGTCTCACCTCCTGGGACCTCCAGAAATGTGGAACCTTTAGCCGCACATCAGAAGTAGCTTGAGCACAAACTGTGCCCACATCACGTAGGCCATTAACAAAACAGGGCTGCTTCTCTAGAAGCGCTTGGGTGGGCACTGAATTCCGGGACATAAGTACGACACACTGCAAGGAACGGAGAGGCCTGGGCTCAGCACATGCGCCTGGGCACTGCTCCATTTCTGTCCCCGTGGCCGCGCTCCCCCTGCCTGTGTCTGCCTCTGTCCTCTGCTGCAGACCCGCAAAGTGCACTGGGGATCCTGCCGCGCAGCCGCTGTGGTAATGCGGGGTCCTGGGTGTCGGACTCCAGGCACTGGGTCGCCCACTTCACTCACTGCAGGAGCGCAGCGAGGCGCTGGGCGGGACTCCCATCCCCACTCCTTCTTTTACCCAAGAAGACTTCCTCTTTTCATTTGTCTCATTGGCAGCATAGTGTAATCTCTCCCTCTCCTTTTTTCCTTCCCAATGATCCTGCACGAATCAAATGGAAGGTCATACTTAAAACCAGTTAGGACGCAGATATGGGGAGGTGAATCCAAGTGGACAAGAGACTGTGTCTGAAGCCCTGAGCTTCACACTGAAGCATCTGAGCTGCAAATGCTGACAATACCTCAAAGCAGCATTAGTATTAATTTGGGTAATATAACTTAGGAAGTTAATGCAAAATAACTGTGCACTGGCACAAAATAAACACTCAATAGCTTTACCATTTTCTTTACCTTGTTTCACTTTCTGATCTCCAAGTACGCTAATAAAATTGACACTAATACAGTCCCTGGATACAGAATCAACCACAATCATATTTGCAAAAAATATTTAAATAAATATGCTATATACATTGTGTGAATAATATATTATTATCAATATATAATTATATATTATATATAATGAATATTTGTAATAATAATATATATAGGATTTCCACAGGCAATTGTTTTTCTTCTTGAATTTATCTAAAAGCTGCTTTTTCATGATAACTCTCCCTTAGGGCATTTAAAAAAATTCTTCCTACTTTAAAAAACAATACATTTTCATTGTGGGAAGTATTTTTTTCAAACCTGGTCTTTACTGCTTTTCACTACTGGCAGACCTACTGTTTTCATTAATTACACCTGGGAATAAAATTTTCTTTTGAAAATATTTTAATGGCCACTGTTTCACTTTACCACATTGATATAACTATTCCTTTATTTTTATATGTTATGTTGTTTCAAATTTTCTATAAAAAATAATGCTACAATAAAAATCATTGAATAGAAATCTTTTCTTGATTACTTCCTTGGATATATTTCTCCACTTATATATGTATATACAGTTTTAATATGTACAAATGTTTTGATACTTTGCTAAATCGATTTTATGGAATGTTGTGCCACTTTTTACTCACAATAGTTTCTAAGAGGCTGCATTGTTGCTCTTCTAGTGTTATAATGTTCTTGCCTTATTGATTTGATATGTTGAAAAATAAATTTATTTTTGTTTTGATTTATTTTATTACTAGTGATATTAAATAGTCTTTATGGCTATTACTATTTTTCATTTTCTCTTTCATAAAATTTATATTTATTTTGTTTTACCCATTTAATTTTGGGGCTTTCAGTGATAGATACTAATAGCTTTTGTATATTAAAGATATTTCTTATTGTCATATTTGTTTCAGAGACATCTGCAGAGTTAATTTTCCCTTTTTAATTTTATTGTTGCATGTAGGTGTTTCAAAAGTAGTCTTTCCAGTCTCTGAGACATGTAATGAGTTTTATTTCTTAGAAAATCTTTCCCTATCAGGAGATTAATTATTTGATTATATGTTGATTTAGCCTGTGTGATTTAATTTTTTCATGTGTCTCTATAATTTAGTTGATATTTACTTGTTTTTTACCCACTGTGCCCCCAAGGGAGATGAAAGAGAAATAGCTGCTGACACAAATTCAGTCTGGCGTAGCGGCAGAACACGGGCATGTGGTGGGCCAGCCCCGACCCTCGGCATGTGGAGTCACTTCCCCAGGACCCAGGTCCCTCTGCCATTTCCTGGTGTTCATTAATAAGAGGCAAACACATAAGTTATTTAAAATTTAAAAGAAGAAACAACAAATAGCCCATATGTTTTTGGTGCCTTATTCAAGGGAAAGTTCAGCCTTGCTGTTAAAGTCACAGTTACATCTACACTGTGGTCTGCACTCCGGTTAGCTTATTCCAAGTTGGGTTTCATAAGTTTCTTACTCCTCACAGGCCTCAGTGACCATGTGAAAATCAACATGTTAGGCTGCTTCCTCTGGGTTCCCATGTATCTACCGTGAAAGAGCCTCTAGATTCAGTCTCAGCTCTAGAGACTTTCCCCTTCAGTCCCCTGAAAGCTGGCTCCAGAATTGTGCGGCCACATGTGGCTGCTCTACAGAACATCCCTCCTCACCAGAAGCCACCTAGTCAATAAGTGAATGGCATGAATCAATGAGATAGATGAGAAGAGATCTTAATTAAAGAAACAGCTGCTGATGCAAATTCCGTCCCGTGTAGTGGCAGAGCCCAGGCATGCGGCGGGCCGGCCCTGAGCCCCAGCCTGTGGAGTCAGTTCCTCAGCACCTGGTCGCTCTGCCACCTCCTGGTGTTTGTTCCCAGGTAAGGGGGTGCCTCATGACCTGGGTGAACTCGGACACACCCCATATGATGACAGGGTCTCTGATAAATTCATAATTATTTCCTCTGTTCTTTACTCATTATATGTTGGTCAGTAACTAGAATTCTTTCTGCCTTCTTTTTAAACCTTAGACGTTTCTTCAGACTTTCTAATCTATCAGAACAGCCAAATTATGAAGTAAGTATATTTTATGACTCAAAATATTAGTTTATTTCTCTTAACATTGTGTGATAATGATTTTCTTAATGAGCGCAGCAAAGGGGTCGTGAAGAGAACTTTTGGTGACCTGCATCGGAGCTGCATCCTCAGGTCCAGGTGAGAATGACTCGCTCTTCTTGGAGAAAAGAGGATAAAAAATGATAGGGAGGAAAGAAATGAAAAGGGAGTGGGCTGTGGGGAGTGCGTAGAGGGAGGAGGGCTGAGACTGGGACCCAGACAGGGAGGTGAGAGGCGGGAAGGGAAGGGGCCAGTGAGCAGCAAGCCCTGGACCCTCACAGGACACGACCAGGGCAAGTCCACAGCCAGAGTCCCTAGGCGGGTTAGTCTGAGATGCGGCTTGAGGACGTCCGCCTGTGATGTCAGCAGCATTCGGCATAGAGCTAATGGGCTTTGAGGGTCAATATGCATGCCTGCCCACTGTAATGTCTGAAAACCCTCCACTCTGGCAGCCTCTGCCGGCCAGAAAGAGCCCCTCTGTCACCTACCCCATGTCCAGGGGCCACTCAGCAGGTGTGAGGGAGATAGCACTCTTTCCCTTGCTCTTGCTTCTTTGACTGTGGGGAAGGCCTCTCTCTCCTGGGAGGCTGGACAGGGCTCAGAACGCAGCTCAGTGGGTGCCTGGCCATGCCACCATCTTATTTCCTGGTCAGGGTCCTAACCACGTCAGAAGCACTCCCACCCTAGGGACACTGCCTCCTAGGCCTGTGGGACAGATGTAAGACAGTAGTGTGGGCCTGCACTGTGACCTCCAGATGCCGTTGTCCCACTGGTGTTTGGGCAAAGGGGGTAGGAACCTCCACATAGAGCAAGGGCTTGGACAACATTTTCGAATAGTTTATGGGAAAGTCACGGTGACCTAGAGGATGTAATGAGGATAAAGCTCTGATTATTAATTGAATCTTGTTGACTGTAGAGGAAGGACAACAGCAGAAAGTTAGGAGTTATCTGTGACACTGGGCTGATGTTAAACCTTATCACTGGTTATCCCCCAAATCGGACCTTTTGGTTAACGTAATATGAGACAGTGATCTATCACCAAGTCCATTCACAGAGGGTGGAGAGGGAACCTGGCCCTGTATTCAAGTCATATTTTACCTTCTCCTCTTCCTTGAGGAATAAGAGGAAAAGGAATCTGTGGTTAGGAGTACAGCAATCTTTCATGTATTTTGCCATTAATTCAAAGATGGACTAAAGCTCATTTCTTTAATAGCAAAATAGAAGGGTCACTGAGCATTCTCGCATGTCTTTCTCGTTTCACTATATGTCACTAGTTTACATTGCAAATGAGAAACTGATGGCAGGCATTTGCTGAACGCTATTTGCAGATGCATGTGCAGACCAGAGCACATGTCCATATGGCCTTAGAACTGGCGGATAAGCTCTGTGTGATAGGTGGGAAGGAGACAATTCCATTCCTAAGGAAAAACACATACTTTTTATACATACATTAATATGCTTTACATATTTAAGAATCTAATATGCTCAGAGGGGCTCCCCTGAGAGCCAAGATTTAGATCCAAGTCATATATGAAGCTTATCAGCACCCAACAGCACATGCAAACTGTTGTAATCTATTAAGTAATAGAAACGGATGTTTGAAAATTCAGTCTCAAAGTCCAAAGTCATTGTCAGCTGACATTTTCATGTGCCAGGGACTGGCATGCATGATCCAATATGCTCCTGTCTGAGACCATCAGCAGGAGGACTGGTAGAATATTTGAGAATGAAGGTTTGGGATGGTTTAGTCAACTCAAGTCTCCTTAATACTCATCACTTCAGATTATGGAAAATCATATGGAAAACTCTCTCCAAAATGACATCTGAATACAGGGGGAACAAAGTTCTAATGTGAATATATAAATTCCTATCCGTTAGGCTCCAAAGTGAGGCAAGGAGATGAGTTTGATAAATATGTTATGTCTCCATTATAGCTTCCCATGCGATATTACTCCAATAAATCATGGAGCTGAAGGTCACAGCATGATCTCTGATCACCCGCTTCCTTTCTAGGGCACCTCCTCCTCTAACTCAGCCCATCATGGCGTTACAAGTTAATGAAGTGCCTTGACGCAGCCTGGACATGCTCACGACAGGGCTGGTGATGAAGGCAGATGCAGCCGACAGACCACAGACCGCCCCACCCCCCAAGCCCAGAGGGAGGGGGCCGCAAAGAGCAGAGGGTATTTGGAGCTCAATTTTCTCGAAAGGGGCAGCCACTCTTTAATTAGACACCTCAGCCTAATGCTCAGATTTTAAATTTAGAAATGGCATTGCAAGGCTAGATGTTGCCAGCTAGAGGAGGCAGCTTTCAATACATTAGTGTTCTTTCTGTTGCTTTCAGAATTCAGTTTGAATAAGCATCTCAAAAAAGGGAAAATTAGCAGAAGAAATAAATGTACATTGATCCTTAAAAAGAAGTCCCCTCGGAGCCCTCCTGCCAGTAGGAAGTGGGGTGTCATCACATACAAGGGCTCCGCTGCTCCTGGGAGGCTCCGGGAACCCAGAGAGAAACATGCAAGTATGTTATTTTTTTTTCAAATCTGTAACAGCTGAGAGGCAAGCTTTACTGCTAGCACGTGAATTAGTCAGCCAAACTTGCCTGATCAGGGTGTTTCTAGAGTCCAAAGCAACCCAGGCTCTGGACAGTGAGAAGTCAGCCTTGTTGTCCTTTCTAGTCCTGCCACGGATGTGGAATGTGGACGTGGGCAAATCATTTTGTCCCTCAGAGCCCCCAAATCCCACCAGTTAATACATGAATAAAGGTAAGAATTGCTACCACCATGTTCCATAAAGAAAATGCACTCACTCCTGTATTAGTTCACCACTAATAGCTATAATTTGTGTGTGTAAATATACAAATACATACATATCATCCTGAGTTCTTCCTAAGAAACATGCCATTTAAATGCAGATTGCTGTTACTGTTTTGTAAACACTTTGAGAATGAATAATAGCTGACATAGGAACAAAATATAGATCCATCCCATGCATTTTGTAACTTGGAATAATTAAGGTGTGTATACAATTTGGGTTGATGTTGAATGATTCTTTTCCTTATGATTTCTGTCATTAAATAGAAACTATAATTTGAAATGGATTAATTGAGTGATAATTTCCTTCAGGCCACCTGAAGGTGCTGTGAAGGACATCAGCGCAGGCTCTGGGTGAGGAAAGGAGCATGTGGGGAGGCTACACACACACCGGGAGGGCTGTGACCGCATGCTACCTGCACGGCATCTCCTCTGAGGGAGTCTGGAGGATGGCAAGAGTAATGGGTATGTTTTCCAAAACTCACCTCTGATGTCAGGCTGCCTGGGGCATGTGTCGGTGGTTTTGTGTGCAAAGCACGGGGCATTCAGGTGTGGGAGCCTGAGGTTTGCTTCCACTGTTGCAGTGGAGGAACACACACCAGGCTTAGAGCTGGTCAATCAATCAATCATCAATCAATAAACAAATAAACAGAAACTCACCATCAGATTCACTATATAAAGCATCAAACTAGCTCGACCCTCAGCCGTGGCAGAACTAAGGAAATTGGCCCACGCTAAAACAGCTGCAGTGGCAGAGCAGCCTCACTCCCGTGAGGACCCAGCCAAGAACCTGAGCAGGTGAAGCACAGGATTGGCCCTTTTTCTTTCAAGAGCAGTTTGACGCTCCATGTTCGCTCTGACCCACAGGAAGGAGCAGGGGATGCCATGGTGTTCCCCTGCTCAATGGTATGTACTTGGAACTTTGTTCTCCTTTTCATAAGATGACGATGCCTGGTCAAGTTCTCAGGGACAGGGCATGCCCATTCTTAGGGAGAGCGTGAGCATCTTTGAGAGATCAAGGGATTGTTCCTCCAAGGTCATGATCTCTCACACGCACTGTAGAGGCTCAGCTCTGCCCTCAGGACGTGGCACCCCACACCATCACCGAATGCCATCACCTTTCATGCACTCAGTCACTCCAGGGGTTAGGGTGGAAGAGGAAAGAGCAACAACGGCCAAAGAACCAGCACTGGCAGCTGGCCCAGCCTCCACTAAAGGCCCAGCTTGTGCTAAAGGCACAGTCCTGATGCCCCTAACAGCAAGCAGAGCAAACCGCTTTGCTGAGCGGTGTGGCCTAGACTCCCCTATGGACTTGCCCCATCCCTGCCCAGCAGGGGCACTGATGACCATGGGCTCAATTTCAGGTGAGGAGACCCCACAACTAAGGTCAGGGGACATGGTCAAGACACTGGGGGCATAATGATTGTTAAAAGGGGGCGCACAATGGCATTACCAAGTTCAGTAGATTCATCATAGTTTGTAAGAAGCTTGCAGAAACACTAAATCATATTGTTGATTCCGTTAAAATTGATTTGCACACACACACACACACACACACACACACACACACACACACACACAAATACACAAAATCCTTCCAGTAAAACAGTAATTGTTTTCATCACTTTGTTTCCATTTCAACTGGTAAAAGCAAGCAAGGCGGTCATTTCTGCCCACCAGGCTTTGAAAACATATTTCTACACTTCATAAATCTTTAAAGCCCCTGAAAGGAGTTCAAGCGTCTTTAACTTTTTATGTTGATACATACAATAAAATGCACAAATCTTAGTGTATGACTTGAAGAGTTTTAACATGTGTGTCACTCATGTAACCATCACCCAGATCAAAATATCACGTTCTCACTAATTTCTCCCCATTCATCTGTTTCACCCATCCCCCTGCCCCCATGCCCCATGGCAACCACCACGCTGTTTTCTGTGTCTATTTCTATTTCTGTTTTGTTCATTCATTTGCTTTGTTTTGTTTGTTTTTTTAGATTCCTCATTTAAGTGAAATCACATGGTATCTGTCTTTCTCTGTCTGACTTATTTCACTTAGGATAATACCCTCTAGGTCCACCCACTTTGTTGCAAATGGCAAGATTTCATTCTTTTTTATGGCTAAATAATATTCCATTGCATGTAAGCACATCTTTTTATGCATTCATCTGCTGATGGATATTAAGGTTACTTCTGTATTTTGGCCATTATAAATAATGCTGTGATAAATATAGGGGTGCCTATATCTTTTTCAAATTACAGATTTTGTTTTCTTTGTGAAAATTCCCTGTAGTAGAACTGCTGGGTATTTCTATTTTTCATTTTTCTGAGGAACCTCCTCATTGCTTCCCACAGTGGCTGCACCAGTTTGCACTTGGGGTCTCTCAGGCAGGGTGTGAGCACCACCAAAGCAGAGCAGTGCTAAGCCAGGAGCTCTGCGCTCAGACCTACAGGCAGAGGTGCGGGGCTCTGTCCCATTTTTCTCATCTCATCATGTCAGCCAAGTCAGCAGTACAGCGTGAACGGCCTGTTGCTTCTTGTAAGGACACCCCGGGTACTGCTGGGCTCCCAGGTGATAGTGCAGGCGACATCCCTGTGCTTTGGCAGTGGGGTGTGCTTCAGGGTGGCGCTCCCGACCATTGTGACAGTGGGCCCCAGGGCAGCCTCAGTGCCAGGCGGTGTTTGGGCACATGCTCATCTTACCTATCTGCTCCTCTCCTTTCCTCCTACTGCCTTCCAGCCCAGCCCCACCCTATCCCATCCCATTCTGTTCTGTTCTAGGAATGGTTTTAATTCTACCTCCTTCCTACCCTTGGTCTTTTAAATCACTAATAAAATCCTCAACCAAGGGCAGCGGAGATGAAGAGTGAAATTCTAATGAAGTAGTTCCCAGTGGTCCCTGGATGGATCCCTGTGTCCGGAGAGTGAGGAAAATGCCTTTGTCTTTGGGGAACTTTCTGTGATCTCTGTGTCCTCTCTGCACGGACAATTGCTGCTCAGTCTTCAGGGGTCCCTCCAGCTGCGTCCCACAGCTAGGGAGCATTTGATGATTGATTACAGTTGATAACTGGGGCTGAGAACTGGTAAGCATACACCACCTTTGAATCTCAGATGCTCCTATACACTTTGCAGAGGGCTTTTCCTCCAGCACGTGTTTACTATACCTAGTGTGTTGAATGGGGTGGGGTGCCCAGCAAAAGTGACTATCTCTATAAATAATAAATCATCCTTTCCTAACCACACACATGATTGTTTTAATTAATGAAAAAAAATTCCTTTTTGGAGCACATTTGACTGTTGGACTAATTTTGGGCAAAGGTTGACTTAGGTAAAGGGAAGGGAGAAATCATTCACATTAACATGGAACATGTGGCCCTTCCAGGTGATTTCTTGTGAAGTTTGTAGTCCACTCAGCATTTTTACAAGTGAATTTCGAGAAAAGGAGAGTGGTTTGTTTCTTATTCCAATGCTCAGACCGAAAAGGGGCAAGAAATTGTTCATATCTTGATTGAAATTATGTCCTTGAATATTTTTAAATGCACACTAGGATGAAACTTTGATGTTAAAAACATGAGGAATGACAGGTCACAAAAATGATGCATCTGTCTTAAATGAATGTCATATGCAATATGGCACCTGGATATGAACAGTCACCTGAAATTGACATGACTGTTACATTTAAGAGAATTATGGCCACCAAAATGACCCGGGAGGAGCTCTGGTAAACTGCTCCAAAGCAGTTCTAAGACATCTGGAGATGTCTTAGAATAGTGGTATGGCATGGTCACACCTAGTTAAGTTCCCAGAAGGTCATCCCCATGCTGTCTCTGTGAGAGAGGAGGCAAGGATTGCAGTCTCATTATGTGGGTCACCTCGTCTTCCTCTGAGGAGGGAGAGGGCATGTTAGCATTGCCTTGTTGATGCCCATCAGAAAACCCCTGACTGAGTACACATCTGGGAGGGAGGTTGAAAGTGCAATCAGGTGAGGTGTTTTGAGCCCCAGTTTGGTGACTTGGTGCAGCAGAAGCAATACAGTGTCTTTAATTTTAGACACAATTGATGTCTGTAGTCAGTCATTTCCCAGCAGTGTTTACAGTAGATGTTGCGTCCATCTGCAGACTGTGATCTCCTTGCAGCCCGGGCTCCTGGGGCTGTAGTTCATCCTAGTGCCTGGAGAGCATGCCCAACTGCACAATTATTAAAAATGCAATGGAACAGATGGGGAGGAAATGAAGAAGGGCCTCCACCACATCTTACCAGAAAGACTGGACACATGTGACCTGGCTTTAGCATTTCACAAGGTATTTCCTTTGTGATGTTTCTATTAGGAGCCATGCAATGTTTCTCGCCAGTCAAAAATCCATTTGTGTTTTTCTGGTAGTTATGAAGAGATGCCTGAAAGATTAAGATATTTAAGACAGTCAGCAAAACCTCCTCTCACCCCAAAGACAATGAGCATAAGGGTAAAAACACTTCTGTACCCTTGAATTAACTGTAGAGAGAAAGAGGAAAAATCTCTGAGCATGACCCACATCTTCTTATCAGAAGTTAGTAACATTTTTGCTAACTCAAATATTAAATCCAGACTTGCTTCTTTCACAAAAGCCACCAGAAACTTCCTCAGGAAATAGTTTCCCCAGATGCATCATTGTGCAATCAGAGATGGGAAACTCCTCAATATTACAAACAGAAAGAGGCCTTTAGTTTTTCTGAAACCAAGGATGAGGGCTGGTTGAAGGACAGAGGCATCAGAGGAAAAAGTGAAGTGGCTGCTTCCCCAGAGACCCCAGCCTGCCCAGACACCCTTCCTTCAGAAACTAGTGAATTCGACTAACTGCTGTTCAAACCAGGTCACCGCAGGCTTCTCACACGCTGTGATGTTGTCCCCACACTGACGCTGTGACATGATGCCTCTCCTAGGGAATGACGGACTTCTGGAGTACCTATTGGCCTGAATGGGGAATGGGCTTCCACCCAGCCCTCCAAGCCCCAGCCCTTGGTTCACTGTGGATGCTCTGCAAAGGCAGGACTGGGGCTGTGGAACTGAAATTCACCCTTTGAAATTGGACATGCCTTTGAGTCCTGTTCTAGAAGGAAGTGGTCTGCCTACCAGGAGGTAGAATTAAATGAAACTTTGATGATAAGAGGGATGGGATCCATAGGTTTGTTCTGGGCCCATGGGTTGCTAAGCGTCTCAGCAGCGATGGAGACACAGCAAGTCATCCTTAGCCTGACACATCAGAGGCAGCTCAGGACTCCAGGCTGGAGCCAGGACGCCGGCCAGCACGCCTTGTCAGCACGCTGTGTGTGCGCATGGCCCCGGGTGTCAGCACTCTCATGTCCAGAGCACGCGGCGTCCAGTGCTTCCCTGGGTAACGTCCATGAGAGGCGCTGCTCTGGCCTAACTCCCATGAGCTGCCGTCCAGGGTTTCAAGAGGGGAAAGAGATTTTCCTGCATCAGTGATTTTTGAAGCTATGGCCCAAACAAGCCGTGAGTGGCCCTCTGTGGAAGCAACACCACTTTCCACCTTCCCTCGCAATTAGCAACCGCCTCTGACCAGCGACGTGGCCGAGTGCCCGTGGTCTCATGAAATTCCCAGGGAAGGACTCCGGGCAAGGTCTGCAGACAATTAAAACTTTTTTTTTTTCAAACAGCCAGATTATTCAAAATCACGGCAATCAGACACCAGTGAGGAAGAAAAACGGTGATATGTTTAACAGAAGCCAATTCAACGCCACACGTCTCGATACTGTAATATAGCCACAACTGTTTCTGTTTAAAGCTAATAAAGGTAAACATAGGACATGCCCATTCTTCCCTATCAAATGTATTACTTTGAGTGACAAAATGACAAAATGATTAGCAGTTAATAAGGCCCTGGCTTAAAAGATTGACTGACATTGCATTTCTCATTTAATTTCCGCTTCTCTGAGCTTTTCCCCCCTCCCTTCCAGCACGGGGGGAATTAATATTATCACATCAAAGGCTTTCCTTTAAATGAGGAGAAAAATCATTTAAAAGGACACAGGCTGTGATTATTCAAACTAGGTTATTTGCACCTTGTATATATAACAATATCAGGGTACAACTTTATTTCACTTAAACTGCTGTCAGTCACTAACAGAAGACAGTTGCCTCCCTTCATCAGCAGCACGGTGGGGGAGGGGTGCGACTGCGAGATCCGATAAGAAGGCTCCGAAGGCAGAGCAGGGCCTGGCCACGTGACGGCGGGCTGCTCTCTGGACTGGTGCTCAGTGTGCAAATTCTTCTTGCCCAGTGTTCTCTGCCTTTGCTTCTGTCTCCTCTCCCATGCCTCAGTTTTTTCTGAACGGACTGTATACCTGGAGAGATCAGGGCAGCCTCCGTGGACCTCAGGCTGGAGGTCTATGATGGAGCCTTAGGATTTTACCCCTTTCACTCTGAGCCTTGGAAGACAATCCCTCCAAGGCCGCCCTAATACCTAAGGAGGCACGTCCTAGACCCCAGAACAGTCGTACCCTTGAGTGGAGTTACGAGGGACGCGCCGCTTGGCCCGAGCACCCAGCCGACCATCTATGGGCACTTAGGCCTGACAGATAGAATGACCGCTCTGCCTGTTGCCAGTCAGAGCATGCATGGCCAACAGTTTGCTTGTCAAACGTTTATTCTGTCTTCTCTAAAACCGAGGGGGGCTCATGCTTCCCAGGGGTGCAGGGGGGCATCAAGAGCAGGAACGCAGTGTTTCGGCACCAGGCAGGATGCACCCAGCCTGGAGGTCAGGAGGCAGACCCGGGTCACCAAGGCCCCAGGAGAATTGGGTCGCAGGCATCCCTGGGGGGGAGAGGGAGGTCAGCAAGCATGAAAGATTGGAACAGAGCGTCCACATGTTGAAAGGGTGGAGGACAAGCCTTGTTAACTGGGGAAACTGCAGAGCAAAACTAGTCCAGGCCCTGGTGAAAGGCTGCAGGCTGTGCCAGCGAGATAAATTTTCCCTGGAAGACCCGGGCACCCCGGCAGTGACGGCACACTGCTGTGTGCACTCCATTCAAACGTCCAACTCATAGGGAATTTTAAAAATTTATAACACTTCCTATCGATGGTGGGGTCAAGTTCAATGGGCAGGGAAGAACAGTAAAATAGCTCAGGGAATTATTCATGGGTTCCTATTTCAACAAGTTAACATTTTTAGCAAAAATTAAGAGGGCAGTAATGTCTTCAGAATTATAATCCTAAATCACAGAAAGAGAATAAAATTACTCCCTACCTGGTACAGATTTCTGTGCTTGGTAAGAGCACGCTGAAAAGGTCTGGCTGCTGCTTTGGCAGAATGTTCTAGTCAGGTTTTATCCTGGTGATGCCTGAGAAGGCACTGTGACGCCTGGTCGTGACTAAAGTGGCAGAGAAGGCCTTCAGAGTGGTTCTAGGGTCTCAGGATAAAAGTAGACAGAATTGCGGTTTATTTACATGTTAGTGTTATGACGGGGTTTTCCTAGTTACCTCACATTCACTAATACTGCCTGAAAGTCAAGAAAATATTGCCTTCCCAGGTAACATGCAGTTTCCTTGATTTACCTTCTTTAGGTGTGCGAACACTTAACCTAGGATGTATACATTCTGAGTAATCATGCTGTGACTTTGTCTAAATGTCCAGCCAGCACGCCCACTTCTCCCTCCAGGGTCTCCTAGTCATGGCTGGACAGAGGCACCTACCAGGCCCTGTGCAGTCCGTCCAGTTTGAGAGCATTGACATAGCTGTCAGGACTCCAGGACCCAGAGGAGAGACATCTCAGCTCCTAAACACCCTGTTCCTGAAGACTGTCCTTGAGCTAACATCCAAAATATGTAAGGAACACCTACAACTCAATAGAAAATAATAGTAACCCAGTTAAAAAGCAGGCAAAGGTCTTGAGTAGACATTTCTCCAAAGGAGACATTCAAATGGAAAAGGTGTGTGAAAAGGTACTCGGTATCACTGGGCCCTGGAAATAGAAATCAAAACCACATTCAACACCTGTTAGAAGGGTTATTATTAAAAAAAATAAGAAGATAACAGGAGTTGGCACATATGTGGGGGAAAGGGGACCCTTGCACCACTGATGGGAAGTGACCTGGTGCTGCCACCGTGAAGACTGTCGTGTTCCTTCAGGAGGTCAGCACTTGCCACATGATGTGGCTTGTCCAGTGGGGCAGAAGCTGTCTCACACTTCTGGGCATTTGTCCGAAATAACTGAAATCAGGCTCTTGAACAGATATCTGTGCTTCCATGTTCACTGCACTATTATTCACAATGATGCAATGTCCATCAGTGGATGGTAGGTGAAGAAAACGTGTGTACCTACAGTGGAATATCACCCACTCTGAATGAGCAGGGAAGCCTCCCGAATGCAACACTGTGGGGAACCTGGGGGGTGTTATTTCCAGGGAAACACTCCAGGCTCAGGATGACGAACGCGGCGTGGTTCTGTTTATCTGAGGGATCTGAAATAGACTCATGGGAGAGAGGCAGGGATCCTGCTGGCCCAGAGCAGGGGAGGAGGATGTGGACATCACTGTCCAAGGGTATAAGGTGTCAGTTATGCAGGGGACGATGTTCTAGAGACCTGCGCACAGCATAGAGCTTATAGGTAATGATACTATATTACACATTTGATATTTGTTAAAAGTGCAAGCACTCATAAGTCTTCCAGTCCCCCCCAAAAAAACCAAAAACAAAACAGAAAGCATACAAGAACTTTTGGGGGTGTTGGGTATGTTTATTCCCTTGACTTTGTTGATGGCTTCAGGGGTGTATGCATATGTCCAAACTCATCAAATTGTACACATTAAATAGGTACAGTTTTTAATATGTCTATTATCCCTCCAAAAAGCTGTTCATAAAAGTCCTTCAGATCATTTGTAGCCAATGTAATTAGAGTGATTCTTGAAGTTGCCACTATTTCTGTTTCAAAAGGAATCAATTTTGGATAAGTAATAATACATAATTTTAATAATAATAAATAAAAAATGAACTTTAATCCTTATAGAAAACATGATATCCAAATAGAGAATTCTAAAGAAAAAAATTATCCTTTAAAAATGTATTTAAAAACCTTGATAAACTACCAGCTCAGCTTTCATCCCTTAGGATGTATTGATAGCTGTCTACTATAATATAAATCTTTTATTCTCTAAACATTTTGAATAAGTGTTGTGATAATTAATCAGGGGCCAAAACTTGATGTAAAGTTAGGTTCTGGTCAGAATGGTCCCATAGAGACTGAGTCTCTGAGCCCTCAGAGGGGACGGAAGTGTCTGTTACAATCAGCAAACTGCTGCCCCAAATAAGCCATATCTGTGTAGAATTTCTGTAAGACATGGGAAAACAGAGCCATCCAGTTTCACAGAAAAGAAGAAATAAAGTGAAAAATAACATTGCCATGTTGAGTAAAAGAGAGGGAAACCTGAAATGGCGAAGTTTTACAGGTGCACAGAAAGAGGCTCCTCGTGGGGGGGCAGTGGCCCAGCCACCTGCCCCGTCGGGTGGAGCAGAGGAGGACTGTGAACGGAGGGAGGGCTCAGGTGGGAGAAGGGCGGGTCCCCGAGAGAGCAGGCCTGTGGGCGGGCACGGGCCAGGCGCCCGCTGCACCCCGGCTGCTGCCTGCTCGGAGAGTGGAGGCTGGGAAACCCTACGGGAGAGGATCTCATTGACCAGCACTACCACGGCTGACCGTACATCCATGAACCTTTAGCTGGTGCTTACAGTGCTGACAAAATGAACTGTTTGTAGCTGCAATGCCAAATTGTTTCCAAGGAATGGGGGGGAGCAATTTTTTTAAAAAACAAAAGAAATACATGGCCTTATCAGGAAGGCAGATGCTGGGAGCGGGATGCAGTCTGCAGAGCAATGGTGTCTCACGTCCTCCCACTGCTCCGAGCGCCCCGGAGACTCACACCTGGTGACCGTGAACAGCATCGTCAGTTTACTAGTTTTAGCCTTGACAATGGCACTAGTTGCTGAACCAGTGAAAAATACCCAAAGAAATGCTTTGTGGCCAATTACACACATCCTAGATTTTAACTACCTCAGAAACAGTGCTGAAGACCATTGAGGGTCACAGCGACCTCGATAAGATTGCCGGTATTTCCACAAAAGTGTTGATGGAGGATCTTTTTTATTTCAGCCAGTTCCACAAGGTCTGCTCCCCCTTTCCCATCAGCTAATCTGTTCTCGCCTGCCCTCCCAGGAATGCAAATCAGCCTTCCTCCAGCCACGAAGAGCAGGCTGATTTCTCCTACAACCTCGAGTTTTCCCACTGAACCCACTGGGCATTTCTCCGTCTTTTAAGCTGTCACCAGTGGTCCCTGGGTATCCAATCTGCTAAATGAATCAGCCCGCTATTGTTCTGACTGGGAGTAGCACGACCTGCCTGCCCGCCGTGGCATTTCCCTCCACGGGTCCCCATCCATTACCGCGCGGCCAGACCTGGGGCGGTAAATCACGGGGGAGACGCTCCGCCCTTTCTCCCTCGCTCAGAGCTGGTTCCCTCCCTTGCTTTGCATTCGCTGCATTTATGTCAGTCAGTTCAACCCTCGGAGGCTGGATAGGGGGTCCGGGTTGCATTGCTCTTAATAGAATTAACCAGCCCTTTCCTCCTCTCTGAGGCAGCCACAGACCTAGAAATAGCTGCAAGTTCCAAATACTGGCTACTTCAAATAAAAATCCAAAACCTATAAATGCCCAGTTATGACGTCTCACATCAGTTAGGAATACATTTATTCCCATTACGCATGAGGTAGGCAGGCAAAAGATAGATTCGAGAAACAGAAACAGAGAGGAAGGGCTGATGCTGAGAGGGCATCTCTGGACATGCCCCAGAGTGCCTCCTTGGCCTTCCTTCTCCCACTGGAGGTCCCCCCTATGGACTCTACAGCTGCTTTAATTCATGATGTTTCACGTCTTCTTTTATGTGGCTGCATTTTTCACATTCAACCATTGACACAAGCTAGAAGATCATATAATAAATATAAGCCACTTTTTAAGGGCTCATTCTGAGCCAGCCTCTGTTCCAGAAATTTGACGGAATGATCTGTGCTTACTGCTCGCAGTCCAGCCTGGGACAGGTGGCTGTGCCATGCACATTTGACAGATGGAAATGCTGAGTCTGGATGAGATGGCAGCTTGTCCATGGGTACGTATGCAGTGCTGTGGGGACTGGGTGGGAGCTCCATTCTGCATCCAGCACCAGGGGCTCTGCCTCAACTATGAGCTTAAAGGGATCTGCCTCTGGAAAAGATGCCAGAATGGGCCACATGAAGAGATGACAGCAACTCTGGTCTTTCTAGCCACCAACTCAGCAATTTAACTTGATGGATTGGTGTTATTTATCTCTTCACTGCCTGTAACTTGATTCAGCCCCAAAGGCTTTAGTTTTAATCTGGGTACTTCCCATCAAAATGCCTTTTCATTTGTATCGATTCATCCAGTTATCAAGTATTAATTGGCAACAGTGTATCAGCTGGGAATCCAGAATGGAAAGAAAAGATGTTATTATTATTGTGCCCTTACCCGCCAATCTGTGGTGTGACATGGCATGCAGTAAGGTCATGTGCCTTACTGCAGGATGGTCCCGTGCAAAGATGTGCCCCTCATGTGGCTGAAGAACACCTACCTGGAGAGGCAGGTGGAGGGAAGCAATCCCAGAGTAGTGGGCGGAGCGCTGGGAAGTAAAGTTCATCAGCGCACTGGGTCCTGGCTGCAGACTTGGTGGGACACGATGCTGACACAATTTTTAAGAAAAACACAGGCAGGAAGGAGTCCGTGTCATGACTCCCGGGTGCACTGGCCATGCACTGCCTTGCCAGTTGGGAGCTGTTCAGGCTGCGGGCAGAGTGAGGAAGGCACTTGGCACGTGGGCTCCTGCTGGCAATGTTGGAGCTGTTCAGACATGGCTCGTTGTGATCAAATTTGCCTTCTGGAGGGAGTTCCCTGGACTTCCGTAGAGGAGCACAGATAAAGGGAGGCAGAGTACTTATACCAACATAGGCACACACCCACACCAAGCAGGCCACACATAGGTATACACGTGTGTGCACCCACCACACATGGCTCCTGTGTGTGCATACATACTTACACACATGCATACAAACACACATGCATGGGCTTTTTGCAATAATGCAGAAGGGAAGTGATCAAAAGGACTTCAGAGTTTATGTGGTTTTGAAGCAGAGGACGAATCAAGATTCCTTCACTGGACACTGTCAAAGAGGAAGCTTTTTAGGAAATGAAGGGTGGGAAGCAGGCAGTGCACCGCCTTCCCTGGTCTGTCCCTTCCTCTGCTCCGTTCTGGGGTACATGCCCATTTTTGTCTCTGATTCACCAACAGAGAAACACCAGGGCTCTGCTCCAAAACAACAGCTATTGGCTTCTTCTTTGGTCATTTTTGTCTACATGAAATTACCACCAAGCTTAAGATATTCAAGAGTCGGTAAGACTTAAAGTAATTTTTCTTTTTCTTTTTTTGCAAAATGTAATAAAGCTCTGCAAATCCAGAGAAGAGATGCCACCTCCAACTCACACCTGGAATTGCCTGTGTAATGCTGTGGTTCCATAATTGTACCTTGTTTTAAATTCATATGTATTCACTTCATAAAAATAGTCAATATTTTATACTGATAAATTTATCAATAGAAAAAAGATACCACACAAAGATATAAAAAATTACCTGCCAAAATAATGATTTATGCTGGTTTTGAAGCTTCTCCTCTATTATTCATGTGCATAAGACTTTTTTTTTCATTTTGACACTTACTTCACATTATAAAAATGTGTTCCACTATGCCAATGTCCTCATCTGAATAGCAGGTATGGGCCAGAATGAGGGCTCCCAGTCTGACGCCCTGTGCTGGAGGCAGCCCTGACCCACAGCAGGCTCGCCAGCATGGGGGGATCAGAAGGTTGGGCGTCATGCAGCCCCCAGCGAGCCAACAGCTCCCACAGAGCTCCAGGCCTCGGAGGGAGACTCCAGTGTACCTACAGCTTCGCCAAGGACAACTGGAAACAGGGTTGTTTTTGGTTGACTCTGGTCATGTTTGTTTGGAAGATCGAAGGCAAGGAGCAGTCATTAAAGAAGATTGCAGGAATGAATTATCTGAGCGTTGAAAAACAAGCGGGGCAGAGCGGGGTAGGCAAAGCCATCCTGGAGGAGAAGCCATGCTTTCTGACCTGAGCTTCCGGGCAACTCTGAGTGCAGAACATGCTGCCCTGTAGCGAGGGCAGAGGGCAGGGGGCATGGGGGTGAGGAAAGGTCAGGAAGGTCCATCTGGGGCAGGAGAAGCACAGACTGAGGATGAGGAAGGGGTGGGTCCTGGTGGAAGAGAAGCCTAAACCCAGAACCCAGAGGTGTTCCCATCCATTCTGGGAAGGAAAGCCCCTGTGCAAAGAGCTGAGGGGGCTTTGCTGGGGACCGCAGCCCCTGCCCCCATCCATGTGAACACAGAGCACCCGAAGTATCTTGTCTTTCTTACCAAAGCTCTGCCATCCCACCTCTCCAGCACCCAGGCCCCAACGAGCTAGCCGGCATGCCTCTGCATGTGGGCATAAATCTCAGTCTGTGGACTCAAGTGTGAGCATGTAGAATTTCCTCTAGAAATCACTTTAATCTCTATCTTGAATCTTCTTTCCCTGGGGAGGCAGAACTCAAGCCTGTCAGATGGGGCCACCCCCACTTGGTGTCTCTTGCTGGGGGTCATCTTGCCCTCAGTCATCTGTCTCCCCAGGGCAGTGTTAGGGGTGGGAGAACATGCGCATTATCACATGCCCCTCCCACCAGGCCCTCTGCAGAAGGCTTCCTATGGTTTGGTCCTTGCAGAGATACTCCACGGGGCCCAGGTCTGTAAAGATCACAGTCCCTCCACTATGAATGGTACCAGAAAAATGTGCATGTTCCATCTGCTGGGTCGCGGTGTCCCCAGAGTCCCAGGATGCACACCCTGCCCTCCTTTGCCCCAGCTATCATCCTCCTGCTGATACAGTTCCTCTTCTCTGAATGTGCTCTGGCCTGCCACCCACAGCTGCTTTATTCTGGACTCCCAGTGGGACAGGAACACTGCCACCTAGCAGTTGCTAACATGTGCCACCCAGGGTCTGTCACCTGCCACCCATCACCAGCCACCCAGGGTCTGTCGCCACATCTGCTCGCCTGTTTGTACAAACACCGCATTTGCTCTCACGCAGAGTGTGGTCCCCATCCTTCCTCCTTCCTGCTTCGAGTCCATGTTCACATCTTGACTTGTATTTATCTACACAAAGTTCTGCACAGACTGGGCAGGGTGCTCCTTGCTAACACGTGAGCCTTATATGTAAACTGTTTTTCTGCAAGGCTGTAATGTCTCCATCCCACCTGCAATATGACCGCCTGTAGAGCTGGGCCCTCTCCACCTAGCTCTCCACCCCACCCCTGACACCAAGCTCTGTGCTTTGCACCTGATAGGTGGTTGGGGAATAGTTTTCAAAATAAAAACACATGGATAGTCTAGCTGTAAATTTGTAAATTTACATGTATTGCTATTAATTAGTCTCCACCCTGCATTTCTGAAGTTGCCTTTAGAGACTAAATCATTGATGATGGCAGGACACACAAGAGCAGATGTGCCCAAGGTGACATAATTCTACTGTGCCCAACAAATCGATACATTCATTCATCCAGGGATGGCAGAACAAATTGTTCTACCACCGATCCTAGCATCTGCAGGCTATTTTTATTGTTTTTTTCTTTATTTCCTTTTCCATTTATTTTTTCTAGTTTTATTGAGGGATAATTTGTGTATAGAAAACTGCACAAAAATTAATGTATACTATGTGGCAAGTTTGGACTATGAATGTGCTCTGGTTATCACCACATCAAGGCAGGAGACAACTGCATGGCCTCCAAAAATTTCCTTGCATCCCTTTCTGGTATTTTGATTTCTTTTGCATTTTTGTTGTAAGAACTCTAACCAGGTAACCAATTTCCAGTACACCCTACCTTATTACGAGCTGCAGGCACAGTGCCGCAGGGTAGGTCTCTGGAACTCACTGGTCTGTGTAGGTGGAACTTTGTACCCCTGGGACCACAGTGCCCCGTGTCCCTCCTGGCAGCCCCTGGCAACCATCTTCCTGTTGCCTACTTCTGTGTGATGGCTATTTTATTTACCCCCTATAGAAGGAATCCTGGCATGTCTGGCATATTTCACTTAGTAAGATGTCCTTGAGGTGCACCCCTGCTGTTGCCTGTTCAGGATATGCTTCTTTTTAAACGCTGAGTAGTAGCCCACTATGTGTATTTACCATGTGTTAACTTGAGCCTTCAGGGTGCTTTGGCCCTCGGGCTCTGATCAGGTACTCCAGGTCACCACAATGGAGGCGGAATTATGAAATAACACTAATGACTTATATAATCCACTAATCACAATGAAACCCTTGACTCCAACAGAGTTATACTTAAAAATAATAGAATTTAAGGAGTTGTGGGGATTTTGATCAAAACATATAGAGAAAACAGATTAGATTTTGGCCTAAACACTCACCTCTCTTCAATGTCATGAGGCAGTTTCAACTTCTTTATTTTTTTCCACCGTGTGCACAATCTGGTCATTGGTTCCAAATGCTGACCTACTTTACCACTTGGCCAAGGCTCGAGGTTTTGTGCCACACACACCCAACAGCCTGGAAATCATCCTCCTTGCCTACTGGAAATCCCAGTGCCAGCTGGGCCTGCGTGTGGGATCTGTGATGTTTTGATTTTGTGTCAACTTGGCTGAACTACGGTGCGTGGGTATTTAATCAAACACTTGTCTAGACGCAGCTGCAAAGGCATTTTGTAGAAGTGGCTAACGTCTTCAGTCATTTGGCTTTAAGGAAAGGAGATTTGCTCCACAATGTGGGTTCAATTTGTTGAAGGCCTTAAGAGAAAAATGGAATTTTCTTAGAGAGGAAGGAATTCTGCTTCAAATTGTAACATAGAAACCCCGGTAGAGTTTCTACTGACAGACCTGTTGACAGATTTGGACTAATCAGTTCCTCAAGCTGTATGAGCTGACTTCTTAAAATAAATCTCTCTCAGTCTGTTATCTACGTATCCATCTACCTATCCATCTATCTATCCATCTGTTTATCTATCTGTCATCTATCTATCTATCTAGCTCTCTATCTATATCTTCTATCATCTCCATATATCTCTGTCATTATCAATCTATATATATCATCTATCACATCTCTATATCTGTATATGACTACATAACTATGTACTTATATTTACATCTGTATATATACATATCCCACTGGTTCTGTTTCTCTGGAGAATTTTGATTGATATAGTGTATATGACTTGGATCAACCAAGATCTAACTCAGATATTTCTAACATTTCCACAGAGTGTACCAAACACCTGTGCCTGGACTTCCAGTGGATATTCTGTTATCTTTCTTTATTTTTTTCTCATATTGTTCATTTCCTCCTGACACTATACAACTTCAGATTTTATTATAGATAATATATACTGAGACATGCAATATTCCCTACGTATCCTCCAAGATTACACCACCTTCTATTAGACTACGTTGTGCGTGGGGGCTGCAGCCTCTCCCCACGGCGGGCTGGAAAGGGGCAGGAGGTGGAGGTTTAGTCTGGTATGATCCCTCTCAGGTGCTCTCTCCTACACCTATTCTTGGCCCATTACAGTGGCTCAATATAAATATTTGCTGAGAGGGTACAGGATAAGGTTTATAACTCCATTCACACACATTCATCTGATGTGTCTCAAATTATGCTGAAAAAGCATAAGGAAAAGATTGAAAGGACCCCCTGCTTTGTCTTATGAACAAGCACCTTGCTCAGCAGTGGAAGTTTATCAGTGTGTTAATGAAAAATAAAAGCACAACTCAGAATGGGGTGGAGGATGAAGGCCCCTGTGAGGCGGAGGATCGGGGGCTCACACACCGCGAGCAAGGCGAGCTCATCACTTCGCTCCTCTGGGTGTGTGCTCCCCTGCAGGGTCAGAACTGGCCCCAGGGTCCAGGGGAGCCTGGCTCCTCCAGGTACTGGCCGTGTGTCTTTCCTTCTCTGTCCAAAAAGGAGACAGTTACAGCTCATGCCTGGGGGACAGATGAGGGCTTGAGAAGAGGGTGCGTGGGCATGGCTCAGGGTGCTGCCGGCATTGGCTCCTTCCCACACAAGAGGGGCCATTGCAAGGGTTGGGGGGATGCAGGGCACCCGTCACCTAAACACACACCCTCCCTTCTCCATCTGCATCTCCTGACCTCACATGCACCTGCCAGAGGCATCCAGCTCTGGCCACAGGACAGAGGATGGTTATTCAATAGCCAGTGAATCTTAACAGCCCTTTGATTTCCTACTAACTGGTATTCCAACTAGGTGGGATCATAGGGGACTAATAGGAATACCTCTTGGGGGAACTTATTCGTACTATATACACAATATAGTGAACTCTATTCTTGACCTAAGGAAGTCTCCTGACTTCAGCTTCCCTATCTCCAATTCCAGACTGGATCACAGAGTCTTCAAGAGGAGTCTCTGCCGTGTGTTCAGCACTGTGAGGGGAAAGAGACAGTTTGGCATGATTGGGAGCATGTGATGAATTAGATAGACAACAGATGGGCAGAAGGACAGATGGACAGACATACAGATAGATTCAGACCATGAAGACAAGTGTCAGTCTTCAGGACTTGAACTTTGTGCCACTGTGGAGACCTCAATTCTATTATGTGTTGAGAATCATTTTTACTCTCTTTTTTTTTGAATCACAGGACACATGACTTTAAAAAATAATTGGATATTGGGATGCACATTTGAATGAATCACAAAACTCTCACAGCCTCTGGCATTAAAGGTGTCTAAAGCCATAGCCAGCCCCACGTACCCACACCCACCCGACTTTGGGCGGGCAAGGAAGAATCCATCTTAGACGGCACACTTTTTTTAGATCTTTGCACAAAGACACATAAATGCTATCATAATGCTATCATATTCAAATGCTTTTCCAGCACAAGCTTGCAAATCTGTTTTCAGTGTGATCTGATATTTGACTTCTTGAAAGAAATATATAAATAACAAATTGACTAGGCATAGATATTTATCTTTTGTCTTGACATATGCAAAGCAATATTTTTTAAAGTAATAAAAGGCCAGACTGAAAGTTGAACTATAAAGATGTGATATTTGAGAAAAGATGCCAAAATAGGAGGTGACCATAAAAAATAAACTGTTTTCTAAACATTAGGAGGGTTTGCCTTAAGAGGCCCACTGGTTTTCTTTGTGAATGGTTGCCCAGTGTCCGGGGACTGGCATTCACTCAGAGACCTTTGGGCATCTGACTGCGTGGGGTCCATTGTGTAACTGATCCCAAGTTACACGGGGCCCAAAGGCTCTCGATTCAGCCCCATCAGGCAGGCACGGGTATCTGAGTACACAGAACCGTACTCTGCTGCAGTGCCTCCCTGGTGAGGATGGAGGCCTCCTGCTTTTCCCACAGAAGACTCTGCCTTAGCAGTAAGAAAGCACTCTTCCCAGGATGGCTAAGGAGCTGGACAGGGAAATCTCCCACAGGGAGAGACGGCCACCTCATTCACCAAGAGCTGTGCCTTCAGCTGCAGCATCACCTCAAGGCTGCACTTGGATCCCTTGTGTGGGGATTTGGGGAAGCCCTTAAACAAACTCGGATGGCACCAGGTCAAAGGGACACAGGCCCCTGCCCTCCATGGCCTGGGGGAACCAGAGGTCAGGTTTTGTGTGCAGAGCCTCCCAACCCACCCCGTTAGCACCCGATTTAAGTCCTTTATCTGTCAGGGCAGCTTGGTGCAGACCCTGATTGGTATGTGTGGGCTCTGGGAAGAGAAATGGGGACCTGCCAGAAGTCCCAGTGGGCTGCCCAGCATCCATTCCCCTCCTGGGCAGAGACTGGAGGTGATGCCCAGGGCCATGAGGTGGGGCAGGTGCACCCCAGTGTGCCGAGCGGCTGCAAGGCTGGGAGCCAGCCCGAAGTGCAGTGAGGCTGCGTCTGGCCGACAGCTCCTCTGGCTTCTATAAAGGCCTGAGTCATCAAATGTCCTTTACTTCCCTTCCTGGTAATTAATTTGGATGTAAAACTCCCATTGGTTGGTTTTATGCCTGAGTCTCAACAGCATCTTTGCATCGAGCAGGGGTGTCCCAACATGCACCAGCTTCTGCCCCCAACAGCCTGGGGGAGCTTGGCTTCAATATCCTGGTGAAGATGAGCTACCAAAGCAATGGTGTAGATGTTTGCAATGGTTCTGCCAACAGAAGGCCTCCTGGGCTTTTTCTGTCACTTACCCAGAGACTCTCCCTTCCTACAGAGATTGGATCTGGGCAGGCATATCTGCAAACCATTGGAAATATTTTAAGACCAAACACCATTATTAATGTTTTTCTGGAGAAAATTAACTGCCAGTGCAATGGGCCCACTTCTGTGCTGGAGCTACTACTTCTCAGTAGTTTTACTTACTGGTTTAATGATAGAAATGTGCTTTTGAGTAATTGCACACTGCTCTATGTCCCCAATAAGTGACATCTGGGACGATAATGGAGGCAAACAGGATCATCCTGTTGTTGGTGAAAGTCGGGTGCTCTGTCGGGGATCACTCCTGCCTCCTTTTAGGAAGGTCAGAACTGCACATCGGTGGCCACAGGCTCCGGCCACCCCATGGGGCGAGCAGTGATGCAGGGACCTCGCCCACAGCCAGCTGGCAGAGAGGTCAGTCACCTGGAGAGCAGAATGGTTGTGTCTGTCCTCGGCCAGTGAGGGCCACAGGTCATGGAATCCGCCAGCCCTGCCTGGTGCTGCAGCGAGGCCCAGGGCGGAAAGGTTTGCTCAGTAGAATCTTTACCCATGGTGACTCTAGGGGTGCCATGCAGGCCCTTTGGTTCCCTATTTTGTACCCCTAGAGATAAAACAGCTCATTAGGAGGAGAAAGGCCTACTTGGTTAGGGGTAAAAATCCTTCTGAAAGTGAGTAAAAATTCCATGTGGGTTTTACTCTAACACAGAATTACACAGGCAGTTTCACGAAGATATATCAAAACTATCAGGGAGTTTAAGCTTAATTTTATATCAAGAAACAATTTTTAAACAACTACTGTGTGTCTCCTAGGTGTCAGGCAATGGGCTGCCCAGAGCCAGCCAGCCACTCCTGCCCTCCAGAAACGAGTGTCAGAAGGGAAGCACGTGGTTTACTTAGGAAGATTTCTATTAAAACACTTAGCAGTTAACAGTAAAAATAAATGAATAAAAGGCGTACACAGTAGGAGTAAACTTCCACCTGACTCATTTCTGAAGTATGACAGGTCAGGGGATGTCTCTGCGTAGCTCTGACAAAGACCCCCAGTGTCACACATTCCTGGGGGCGATTCCTGGCTTTTGCCCTAAAAATATAAAAGGGAAAGGAGGATGCGTCCCACCAGAATGAATCAGAAGTCACCTCACTATTGATCAAGCTCTGCGTTCTGCTGGCTTAAACAGACAAGCAAAAAGAGGAAAGGAGAATGGCCCTCAGCAGCAAGCGCATGTTTCCCTCTGGCGAGGACCATGCCAGGAGCCCAGGACGCCTGTCCCTCTTCCTCTCCCAGCCTGGGGACCGCTGGGCCACAGACACAGAGAGAGCAGCCCCCTCCAGCCAAGGCCCTGGCAGCGCCCCTCTTCCCGTGCTCCCGGGGGACCTCCTATCACTTGGTGCCGCCTGTGGGGTCACCTCTCCGCCTGACTCTCTCCTGAGCCCTGCTGTTTGGGGTGAAGAAGAAATTCAGAGCTGCTGAAGGATGATAGGGATAGTGAATTAAAAAGAAAAAAAAATTAAGTGCCAGCAACAACAACAAAATAAAAGGTGGGGGCGGGGTGGGAGAAAATGGCTCCTGAAGAACCTGAGAAAGATAAATAGGGCTCGCACTTTGTTTCATTGTCAGGAGCACTCGGGTTATTTGAAGCTCTTATTTATGCTCTGTAAGCAGAACAATACTGGAGAAGAAATGATTAAATACCAGCTCCGCGAGCAGCAGACATCTCATTGTGGTGCTGGGCTCACCACTGGGTGGTTTTGATAAAGGCAATATGAGTTGATAACTGATACAGTTTGCCAGGGAGTCATCTGGGGCTGCTGACAGCTTGGCGCTTTAATAAAATCATTAGAATGTAAATGTTTTTATTGCGAAATAAAGAGCCTCCAGCGAAGTTGACACAGCTCTCCCTCTGCTGAATGGGAGCGCCGATTAGCATTCAAATGATATCATGATAGGCTGGTTATCTTTATTAAAATTTTTCAAATCGAGTCTTCATTTTGCATGATTGAGTTTTAAACAAATGCAATATCCAGTCGGCTGTTGAGCTGGCCTGAACACTCCTGAAATAATTAAAGTGTTCCTTTTATTTTTTTTTAAACATGTGTTTCATAAGAAATGAATTGGATTTGCTATTTTAATATGACAATATCTAGTTAGCTTTGCATAAAAACAGGGATGTTATAGCATAATTATTGAAAGTGTACAGCTTTTAAACATATGTTTCATAAAGCTGAATTCAATTTTCTGAAATAGGACAATACCAGTCACTTGGTGAAGTGTAAAATCAAGAGATGGCTTGGTTATTGGGATCACTCCTGCCAAAATCTGCTGATTGAGGCAGCTCACGGGACTCTCACGGGGCATTTCCAGAGGAGGAAGTCCCTCTCCCCAGAAGGTCTTACACCTCCCCGACTCTCATGGTAGAGAGGGCCCCATACATGATTTGGCTGCGGAGGCACTGATTATGCAAAACAAAATAAACCCTCATTGAAAGCTGAGTCTTGGGTGGATATGAGCAACTGGTACTGTCTTGAGGGGGACTTGGCTTATCAGAAGCCGGCTGGTCTGGCCACTTCACTTCACATCACAGCCAGCCTGTTCCCTGTGTCTGAGCATCCTTTCTGCACATCGACTGCTCTGAAAAGTTGCATTGTGTTACTGACTGCCATGAGTGGCTCATGGTTATAAGGAGCTGAGAGAAACAACAGAATAAAGATTCTTTAAAAATATGATTCTGGTGCCTCATATCGAATTCACCGAGTATCATAATTCCTCCAGGTAGTAAAGATACCTCGAGACAAGTGCTGGGCATAGAAGCCACAGGGCATAAATCTGCAAAGAAGTAAAAAGCTAACCTTTTCAAACAATATGGCTTCTCTCTCACTTACCAACTTTACATTTCCCTGTATGGCCCCAGAAGATAACTGGTTAGCCAGAGACGGGTAAGATTCCTCAAGGGAGGAACAACCTAAGACAGGCACAGTCGCAGGGGGGCCATCAGGTGAGAAATTGGGGATCAACAGAGGTGAGGCTTAGAACCTCACCCCCCCTGTTTTGAGAGAAATCTTCTGTAGCCGTGGATGTTTTATTGCCCTTGTCTAGCTTGGATTAACACATAGTCTACAGGCACACACCTGATCATCTACATTTGCTCTCTTACAACACTAAACTATGTTTTCTACCTTTATCTTGCATCTACCTACCACTTCAGCATTTTATTAAAAATAATAATAATAATAATACTAAGGGAGAAATGTGGGATTCACATATAAATCAAGTATAAAAATCAAACGAATATTCATATTTGATCTGATTGTTTATAGTTCATAATGCGTGATCAAAACCGAAAGTTTCTGTGATGACCGCCCTTGTTCTCTTCACCATGTAAGAACTTACTCACTATGTAAGAATTTGTTTACCATGTAAGAACTTGTAAGGCTTGGGGTGGATTAATGATTGTGCACTGAGCATTGACTCCCCTATACAGAATTTTATTGTTGTTAACAACCATTTGATCAATAAATATGACAGATGCCCTCTCAAAAAAAAAAAGAATTTAGATTGTGCAGTGAAACCCCAAAACTCCTTGCCAGCAGTTTCTCAGGCTGCTTCTTAATCTGGATTCAGGATTACACAGGGGTGTTCGAAATGCTTCAAGCTGTATGCTTATATTTTTCACTTCACTTCTCTGTTTATCTTAGCTTCACTAAAAATATAAAAATAAACTAAATATGTTGTATAAAAAAATATGATCCTGAAATAAGTGGGGTGCTAATTCCAAAGGGAAGCAGTTCAGAGACAATTTCCTTGAAGGGATGGTGTTTGAAGCCCTGGCCACGCACTGCGTGGGCTTCATGGGAGTGGGAGGGGCAGGAAGGCTCACACTTTGGGGTGAGCTGCTTTTACAATTCATTCTTTATGCTGAAATAAAAAACATTTTGAGAAAAATGGTAAGGCATTTTGCCAACCCTTACTGCCATATTAGCATGTTTTGAATTTTGTCATAATATTTTTTTAACCAGGGTATAAATTATTAAACAGATGAGTTTAACTGATAGGTAAACTTGAATGGTTAGTATGATTAATAACACTGAGGTCACTATATAATAAGAGTTAGGAAATGTGCCATTAGATTCTGGATATTTTCTAGGTCACAGTTTTAAACTAGAGTGCCTAGAACATCCAGGGCAAATTGAAACAGTTATTTTTCTCATCAAACCACTGTAACAGAGGTGGTGTTGGTGGTCAACACAGAAAAAATTCCTTGGCTACATACTCAAGATGACAGGTTGGTGTCTGAAGCTGTAGTTATTGCAGAAGAATTCCTAACATCATTGCAAAGGGCAGAGCCATGTGGTCCAGGAACAAACCCTAATCCTGCCTGAAGAACAGCTGGCATGTCACTTTGAAATTTCTACCTTAGAAAGAAGTCAAGGGTTCCAGGAGGAGCCTCGGAACAGAACCTCCTTTGCAACAGGCCCCTGAGAGAGGGTGCCTCGATGTGCTAGCAACTCAAATTTAGACAGAAAAACACAAATGAAAGGTGATGAAGTGAAAAGTGGCCCTGTGCCTGGAAGTCAGACTGCGCCGGAGGGCCCGGAAAGTGGGGTGGAATCACAGCGGCTCAGAGCAGGCTGCAGAAAGGGTTTCCAGACTGACGTCAGCAAAAAATACCATCCTGCCCTGGTGGGGCTAAACCCCTCCCGCAGCAGCAGTGTGCTCAGGCCCAGTGTCCGAGAGTAAGGCCTCAGCCTGGTGGACAGTAACTCTGCACTGACCTGTGTTTTCTGAATAAGATGAGCCGCAGGTCCGGCAAACCCACTTCACACACTCAGCCCATCCCCTGCCAGGACCGTAGGAGCAACTCTGATTCTTTAAACCTTCTATGTGGCTTTCCCCAGAACACGCCCTTCTGAGACACCCCGGTGCTCTGTGGCATACAATGTCCCTTGCTATTGCAAGTAACACACCTAAGGGGATTGACTGTAAGTGGCCTTCAACTGATGACCATTGGTTCAGATCTTACCCTGGGAACCTTAGGCATTCCTATTGTCTTGCAGTTCGCAGGGAGGGGTCATCCACAGATGAGCTGGAATTTAAGAAGCCTCCCCTGGTACTAGAAGAGAAACCCCCTTAGGCACGGCAGGCTCCACGGCCAAGCAGTCCCATCTGGAGAGCCTCCATGCAGGGTGCGCTCCAGGTGGGCGCGTGAGTGGGCTGCCGCCACCCACTGGCAGGGGCTGCTTCCCCCTAAGTGCTCTCAGCTCAGAGGAGCACTGCTGTGCAGGCGAGTGCTTTGAGAGCTGGAAACTGAGCTGTGTGTCATAGAAGGTGCAAAAGGTGTGACAAGACCCCTGTCCTCAAGGCTGTGGAGGACTAAGCGGAGGCCAGTGTTTGGTGTCCCCACGGCCTGCATGTACAATGGAGGAGCGATCAGGGAAGCCCAGATTTTAGCCTGAGGGGACATCAAGTCAACTCAGCTCTGCAGTAAATGATTAGAGAGGGAGAACAAGGGTGTGTGATGGGTGGCGTGGGTCAATTTCAACACTGGTGGTCTCCTAACAGGCGGAGCTCTCAAGGGCTGACCTGTTGGTATAGTACACAACCCCCACCCCAGCTGGTTTACCCAGTCAGGCCCTCAAGTATTTGTCAGCAGTTCATTCTAATAGCTTTTCCTTTGTTTTATGTTTTCAATCATTTGACTTTTATTTAGAGAGCTGAATTTTATAACCCATTTGATTAATATGACCACCTGATGGATTAATAATTTAAAGTAGGGGTTTTTTAATCACAGTTGTGGCGATTGATTTCCTTTAGAAAAGTGGCTGTTTTATCCTTTCTCAGTCTTTATGTTGGAAATTTTAATTTTCGATTACAACAAAGAGAATGAAAAGAGGAAAACTCCCTCTGTCTGTTCCTGCCTCCTACTTGCCTACCTGTTTCTCATTTGCCTTTTACCTGCCTCTTACTTGTCTACCTGGTAAGGTAACTCTTATCAGAGTTTTTTACATTTAGAATTTCTCACTTAGGAAATGGTGTGGTCTTCGCCAATCCAATATTTTATTTTCAGTTTTCTTAAACTGTGCTGTCTTAAGCTCTCCACTTTCAGAGTAGAACTAAGTCTTTTGCAAAGAGTTTTTGTGGCCAAAGAATGAAATTGGTGTAGGGAAGGACATGCGACAATTATCATGATTAGCTTTTCCTGCCTATGATGGAAAATGCTGAGATGTAAACAGTATAGCAAGAACAGAAGGGTTGTTTTAGGCTAAGATTCCATTTTAAAATCCAGGGAGTTAGGAGACAAGATTACTAACATATTCTTTGGTAATCAGACAATAACCTATCTATCTTAAGGCAGGACAAGCAGTCTTGATATGTCCCCACTGCTTGAGGGTCACCACTATCTTGGAGAATGGGATCAATATATCCCTTGTGTTAAGTTTATCTTCCAGAATTATCTAGAGGACTGACTGTGGGTGAGGCCATGGTGTCCTTCACTGGAGAGACATCATGGGACCGCAGGTCAGGTTTATGCCCAACAATGCTCCCCTCCTCCCTTTGCCCCTTCTTGAAAGCCTTAAAAGACAGAATCCTAAGCCTCCAGGACACCTCCTCTCTGAGACTGTGTGTACTCCCTTTTCTTTAAGTGTGTACTTTTAAATAAAGTTTTCTCACTGCTCAGCTTACTGCGTTTTGTCTGCGCTCTTCCAGTGGTGAGTGTCTTTGTCTCTTTGCTATTTCATTCTATCCCAAGTCTTCACTCTGTCTCCACTTTACTCCTGATAAGCAGGGAGGGGCTTCTGGGAGCTCTGATTTGGGCTGGCAAGTTCCCATCGCCTGGGTAACCCAGACAGAACTGCAGCTGTGTGATCTGCCCTTCAGTAGTCTGCCTGAAAATCTCCTTTGGGAAGTTCTCAGAACATGATCTCACTCTATTCTGTGCCCCTTGGCTCCCCCAAATCCTGGAGTGGTAGGCACTAGCCCTCATGCTGTGCAGATCCAAGTAGACACAAGATGCCAGGTGGCCCTGGCTTTAAGAGTTGGCAAGGGGATCTGCCCTAGGCCAAGTAGGAGTTCAGTGAGCTTCCCTCCTTACCACCGCACTTCCCCATGCTCTGCTGCCTACCGGGCCAGTGTCATTTGCTGCTACTCTCACTCTAATGAAGTCCCCCCTTACCTACACTCATCCGACCTGCCTCAGAATCCTTTTTCATTTGGAGTCAAGAAGCCTCCCCATCCAGGTTTAGGTTTCACCTGGTGTGCAGGGAGAGACCTCCCCAGATGCAGCTGTCCAGCAGCAAAATGATTCAAATGGGTGCTATATGGCCTCTTGCTGACCAGCCTGTCATCAGCAGAGTATTCATAACTCAATTCCTTGCTCCTCATGTAAAGAGAAAGCAGAGGAGAAAGACAGAGAGGATAGGAGACCCCTGAGCCAACCCCCTTCACCAGAAAGGGGGCCTGTCCTTTCAGACCAGGTTGTTCACATAAAGGCCAAGTTACCTCAAATGGATTCACTGTGTCTAAAAACTCTGAGGTGTCTCTATTCATCCTCAGGTGAGAATTATCTCCTAACCCTGTGTGATCCTGGGGCACTGGCACAGCATAAGCCCCACGTAGTGCTCAGAGCATGGCTGCCCCCTCATTCAGGGACACCACAAGGACGGACCCATGGTGAGTGGATTGGGCTGACCACCAGGACTCTGGTCAACTCTGGCCTATGACCATTGTAAAGATGAGCTCCAAATGTTGTTCACCTCAGGCTTTATTTTAGCCAATGGTGGTGATTTGGGACTCTTCTGTGAGCTGGAGAACAGTTGGTTAGAAGCCACACAGGTGTTCATCTGGCCTTTGAAGGTGAACAATAAAGGCAGAGGAACTTTACATGCCATGCTTCTTATTTTAAGAAAAGAATCCATAACTCATTTCCATGTCTTGTTTTATGTATTTTTTCTGTTAACACACAGTTACCACATATTAGAGTCTAAAATGAGAAAGTGCAGCTATGTGCATGATGCCCCTGTCCCACCCCATTTCTAGGTCCTGCAAGAAAGGCTCCAATAAGAAAATCCCACTTCTCTACCTGAGCTCTGTGCTTACTTCCAAATGAGTATCAGGTTTCCCACACTGATATTATCACACTCTGACAGGCACAGGAGTGACAACACTACTGGGATTGTCAGAGGAGGGGGAGTGCAGGCTTTCCTCCTCTAGCAGCTAGACTTAGGCAAGAAGACAGGCATGAAATGTGTGGGTAGATCTGCTTCAACAATGGCAAGAACTACCAGTGGTGTAATCCAGTTTCAACAGGGGATTTCTCTTTATCTTAATAACTAGTGAAATGGGTAGACTTTGAATTTCATTTCAGTTTGGAAACATGCCCAACATTTTGGAGATGTTTATTCCAAACTCAGCCAATAATATAAACCTCTCCAGCCTCCAAAATCTTTCTGGGAATTGCACCAAAGCAGATTTTTTGGTGAGGTTTCTAATACATCTGGCTTCTGGATCAGCCTTCCTCCTAATCCTTCAGTAATTCAGCATCTAATCCGGACCAGAAGAAAGAGCATGGGCCATTCTGGAGAAGACAAATAATAAACATGTAAGAATTTTATGTCTAAATTTCAGGTAAAGCTTCAAGGAAGTTCTAAGCCTATCCGAGTCCTGCATCCCTTCCCAGCAACGTCAGCGCAGCTCTTTTACCAGTGTTTGTGTGCTTTAATCTCAGAGCACTAGGAAAAGGATAGCTCCCAACATGGCCAGGCTCTGCACAGTAAGGGGGCTTATGAACAGGTACAGCGCCAGCATTTGGGTTGCTGTCTGCAAAGTGTTTCTTCATCTCCTCCAGTCTTTTCCGGTTCTGGAGATGAGATGAGCAATTCTATCATGCCTTCCCCATCCTCCTGAGAAGTTTACTTCACCATGTGGAAAAGAATATTAAGGGACGTATCCCGAGGGCCAGTCACTTCCCATAACAGTCATGTCTGTGCTTATTGGCCATGTCTGTACTGAATTTTGAGGTGTTTTCCAGTCTTTGCCTACTCGACTATGTTCAAAGACGTGTGAATGTCAGAAGCAGAACGCTCTGAGTGTACACGTGGACCTGGAGTTTCTGTAATGGGAATCAGCGAGGAAAAAGACACTGCACAAGGGATGCATGAATCACTGGTGACAGAAATGCATCCGAGAGGCTCGCTCGGGCTGGCCGTTAGTGGGGCCGCATGGGGATCAGCAGCAGGGAAAAGCTCTGATGAGCTGCAGGTGGGAACAGAGGGCAGGTGGCCCTGAGAGCCACTAGTCATCCCGGGTCAGAAGACCCAGCATCCAGGGGAACCTAAGCTCAGGGCTGAGGGGGGCTATCCAGACCACAGGTGCTTCTGGGACTCCAGGCCCACCTCACCCTGCCCAGCATCCTACCGCCTGGAGACTGGGATCCAAAAGCTCGTCCTGGAGCAGCTGGTGACCATTGGGGGTGCACCTGGGGAAGACATCTGAGGGGAGGCACATGTCAAGGCCAAGGGACAGCTTTGCTTCAGTGTTCTGCAGACCACGGACACTGGATCCAATAGTAATGATAATGGTGCATGCAGGAAGCAGCTGAAAAACTTCTAGTTGTTTTGGAAATGCAGAAACAAAAACATGGGCTTAGAAAAAAGCCTCTGACTCATCTGTTTCAGCAGGGGTGTCAGGAGACATTTCCTGAGGGTCCCTTCTACCTTCCTGTCCTCTGCTGGGGCAGTAGCAGTAAATCAAAATGAATAATGTGGTCCCACCCGAGTTCTTGAGAAACAGAGGGGAAATGAGTACATGCATCCCCACGAGATGGCGGGGCCCAGAGCCACTGCCCTGTGGTGTGCCATGCTTTCCCGCCTGGTCCCAGGAGGTGCCGGCGAGACAGGCGCAGGGTCTGGGTGGGGGGACCCACTACTCAATCTCGAAGCGCAGAGGCTTTTCCCTGCTTTGGAATCACTGGTGAATTCTGTTTCTTTCCCCAAAACTACTCTACAGTTGAAAAGATGATCTGACTTTATAGTCACCACATATTATAGAAGGTAGTAACTTACATTATTTCCCTTCCTTATCCCTTTTTTATTGTGGGAAAATATATGTATCATAAAACTTAGCATTGTGTTCACTTGAAGTGTGCAACAGAGCACACACACATTGCTGTGCACCCACTGCTACCATCACCTCCAGAAGTCTTTCATCCCACAGAATGGGGATTCCACCCCCACTGAACACCACCCCCTGCTTGCTGTCTCTAGGAACCTGACCACTCAGGAGCCTTACAGGGGTGGAATCAGATAGTATTTGTCCTCTTATGTCTGGCTTCTTTCAGTTAGTATGTTTTCAAGGCCCATTCATGTGGAAGTATGTCTAAGATTCTCATTTCTTTTAAGGCTGAATAATACCCCACTGAATGGATATACCACAGTTTTTATCCATTCATCTGTCAGAAGATGCTCGGCTTGCTTCCACCTTTTGGCTATCATGAATAATGCTGCTATGAACATGAAAGTTTACACCCACAGTAAAAGCTTGTAGCTACCCCACATGCAAGTCCCCATCCCTTCTCAAGAGGACACTGACATCCTAATACTACTCTAACTTCCTCAACGATGTTATTGAAATTGCCAACTTATGTACATATTCATAACTATTCAAAATATTCTGCATGTTTTAAAATTAGCACACAATCTATATTGTCTAGTTTTGAAAAATATTCAATAAGCATATTTCTATTTTTAAAAAAAATAAGAAAACAAAGAAGAGAAAATCAGGATTTTAGTGATATCTTTTTGAGAGCTGAGGTATGATTTCTGCTAATTGTGCCAAGATTATTTTTGTTTTCTTTTTATTTCCCTTCAAGTACCTTACTTGGTACTGGAGACACATGAACTTAAAATTAATTGCCAATAGGAGTTTTCAAAATATCATGTTTTTTGAAGGATAGAGCACTCCATATTGGGGACAGGCCCTTTGAGAAGGAAGGGCTTGGGACAACAGGATGTGTGGACACCCTGCCTGCATTAACCCAATCCTACGGCAATCACAGATCCCAGGCTCGATTTTTTAGGGCTTTGTTTCTCACACAGAAACCCCTTCTGGTGGCTGGATGTTGGTGGGGCTGTTGTCCGTCCAATCACCCAGGCCAAGCGAGGAGCATCTGCCATCGTCACCGTGTGGCTTCCAAGATGACCCTGGACGTGAGAACCCAGCGGGCAAAGCGGGCAGTGAGCTGGAGGATTGGCGCTGGCCCTGGGGGGGCTTGTGCTGCCTCCATCCACATATGGATGTTAATACCCAGCCTCAGATAATTTCTATCCCGGGTGAGGTGGGTGTGCTGTAGTCTAGCCATGTGCTGGGAGGAAAGGGAACAGGGTTTGGGAGCAGCAAGGTCTTGTCCACGTTTGTTTCACCCACCTGAATCCCTCCTTCACCCCACCCGCCCCCTGCTCTGGGGAGGAGATGGGAGGCAGGGCCCCTGCACACAGCAGCGCAGCCAACTGAGGAACAGCTGACACAACCTGCAAATCCTGCAGGGACACCTCCTTCTCACAACATCCCAGCAGGTGTGCATTCCTCCAGAACCGCCTCCCCGTGCTGTATGTCCAGGGCTTTCACTGGCTTCCTTGCCCCGATGGAGTCCCTGGTTGTCACGTTCTACAGTATTTTCTTCCTGTTCTCCATCTTCCTTTCCCTTCTTTAAGTCTCCTGGTTCTGTAAGGCCCTCAGGCCATCATGGACAAGGCGAGGTATGTGAGCATTGGGCCAGGGCAGCCTCTGTGCCCTCTCCTTGCCCTCAAACGTCTGTGGTCTCCCCATGCATTGCCCACCCACCCCACTGGCTGCCCAGGAGCCACGTGAGACCTTGTCTGAAGCTCAGTGCAGAGGCCATGCCTCTGCAGTCCAGGGGACCAGCCGTGGACTGAGACAGCCTCAGGTGGCCCCTTGGGAAAAGCCCCTTTGGAGACCAAAAGATTCTGGTTCCCAGAAGTCTGTTGTGCCACTCAACCTGTCCGGCTGCCAGCATAAACCACAGCAACTCATGAGCAAGAAAATAAGTCTTCTGTTTCATGTTAAAAAGCATAAATACTATATTACTGATTCAGAAGGGAAATATGCTGAGGGAAAATCAGAGCAAAGCTGCAGCAAACCCTGGGGACAGCTGATAGGGTGGGATGCGAGCAAGGACTGGAATGAAAACAGATGCTGTTCTTCAGGAAGGAAAAAAGAAAGTTTGCATTTTTGGTCACAGCCGCAGCAGGCTAACACCTGGACCAAACATTTCAAAATGAAAATGTGCCATTCTGTCTGTTCTTGAGAACGGCGCGGAGATAGAGGGAGCTCCAATCGCACCCAACAACGGGAGCCACGCAGAGCCAGCCCAGCTGCAAGAGGAAGAGATCGCCGCGCGGAGCTCTGGCTCACTGACAGCTGGAGGACATGTGGGCCGAGAGCCGCTGCGGGAGGGACTCCGACGCCAGCTTCATTTTCACACGTGCGGTTCTTGTGGGTGAAAACGCCCATCCTGCCTCTTCTCCTGGCACATTTAGACTTTTCCAAGCTTATGTCAAGTCAGACAGGCGATTTTCTTCTCTTGAGTTTGAAATATTATTTGCCTCTGCTTGGCTGTTGCTGCTGCCAAGGGCCCTCGCGGAATTTCACCTGCAACTTGCGATGTGCCTGCTGGGGCCTCTCCTCCCAGCCATGCCAAGGTCCTTTGATACCAGTGTAATTTTGCAAAAGAAAGAAACCCAGGGGACAGCCTTAGGAGTTGCCTCTGTTTTTAACCCTGCTTTCATGGAGAATCAGGTACAAACACTTCCACTTAGTTCACTGCTTCTCAAGGGACAGGATCACATCTGAAATCTGAACTCGAATCTGCAGAACACTTAGGAGATGACTTTGAGAATCACCACTTGGCTACCACAGTCTCAGGCTGTCCTGATCAGACAGTGAGCAGATTTAAGCCATCTCAGAGGCTCTTGGTCAATGACTACATCTCCTGTCATATCCGCGACCCATCAGCCTATAGAGCTTGTACCAGGGCAACGTTGTGACTTAGCAGCAAGCTGGAGGCTCTGCGGAGGCCCTGTCTAGTCTGCACAAGGCGTGCCCTGCCTGCCTGCAGAGCCGGGCCTGGGTGTGGGTGGCTGCCCTCTAACAAACCAGGGCAAGCAGGACAGGGAGAAACCGGGCACCTATCTTGGTCTTTCCCTCCACTTTCAATCAGGGATGGCTGAAGAATATACATCCCCCCACTGTGAGAAGACCACCTGTCCCTCCCCATCTCTGCTCATCAGTGCCTGTCAGCACCCACCTCAGGGCTGTCCACTGTCGCTGTGGAAAGGAGACCTACTAACCTCCCGTATTACGGACCCATGACTTGAAAAGACCTGATGAGGTTCCCAACTCCCAGGCCCAGCCTACAACCTGGGCCTGCATCAGAGACCCAGGAAAAGATTTCAGGGAGTGGTGATCACCCTGGGGGCTTCCGGAGGGGCCGTCAGCTTGATGCTATATTGCCTGATCGAATAAAAACAACCACAGATATTATCATAGCAAATGCCAAAAGAGATTATTAAAATAACATTCTACATTTGCCAAATCAAGTCTAGACTCTTTCAAATTATTCTGGAATTAAAACAGCCACCTTGCCCATTGGTGCTCTTAGAGAGGTGCTCTTAGCCAATCTAAGATGTCCAATTAATCTAAGTCATCTAAATGATCTGGTTAATAGGAAGAGGGGGACTGCAGAGGGTTGGGGGACCCGGAACAACCAGCCAACACTGTGGGGGTAACTGGACAGCCACGTGCACACTGCCCAACCTCAGCCACATGCCACGGGCCACTGTACCATCTCCCCAACTGCCCTTGGCCAGGAGGTGGCTGTAGCTGCTTTTGTGGATGAAGAGTGAGGCTTAGGGACTGGGATTCAAACCCAGACCCAAGTCGCGAATGGGAGCCAGACTCCAGGCTTTCCTGGGACCTACCCCCGTCAGTCTGACAGGCGAAGGGCTGACGACATTTCAGTATTAGTTTAGTCATGCTTGTAGCTGTGACCTACCCGATTCTTCTCTAAAAATGAGGTCTCAGGAAAGCGCATTAGGCCCATGTGCAATGAGGACAAGGGTGTGGGTGAGTGTCAGCGGAGACTGTGTGGCTGTGGCAAGGGTCAGCCCTCCCAAGGCCTGACCCCGGCCTCCTGGGTGTCAGGAGCTCCCACAGCATCACCCTGCAGGCACACCCCAGGGGTCCCTTCCTCCCACAGCCAGGCTGGAGCCCTGGCACCCTGCAAAATCACAGGGAGCAAGCCCAGATTATTTTACCCACAAGCCCCAGAGTGGGGGAAAAATGCGTTTTGTAGCAAACAAAATGAAACATTTAAGATACTGGGACTCAGGGTTTTCATTTCTTTAACGCTTGCAAATCCCAAGTTGTAACGTAAGCACAGTTTTCACATGGAAGTCTATTTGACTTAATAACCTTCTGTTTCAGCAGCTTTGCTGATACAATGTCCTGTTAATTCTCATTCCCAGCTCCTCTCCCTCTGCCCCCAAGTGAGGATGTCTGAATAGAGCCAGGCTGCTGGGGGGTGGAGGGCACTTTTTGCTTCTCCAAAGAGAAAGAGGGGACAATGAGCTTTCAAGGAGGCCCGGGGCTGCTCTGGGAGCTCACTGAGTTAGCAAGCTGCGTTTGGCTCCCCACTCCTGGTGGAAAGAAAGGGGCCCTGGCTTTCAATGGCATTTTGGGGGTATGGTTCACAAAGGCACAGGCATGGAAAAGATCTGACCCCTTGTGGGTCCACAGGCAGGTAGTCATGGCTACATCCGGCTGCGAGTGACCTTTGGGGAAGTGCTCGTTTGACCCAACTTTAGAAGTGACCGCAATAACCAACACAAAGGGGAACGTAAATTGGCAGAAAAACACAGTGTAATAGGCCTGCCCATACTGTGCTCAAGGGGACTCCAGGGACCAGCCAATCCAGAAGAGAAGAACAGTACAAGCTGGAAGGGGAGCCACAAGATTAATCACACTGTGATGCAGATTTAACGCGCTAGGTGGAAAGATAAATGTGTAAAAAGCTGTGTCGAAACCCATGGTGTGGCCCACATGGCAATTCAGGGTCAGTAATTGAACTTCACTCTAATTATCCTGGGGAGATAATGTTAACTTATAGTCCAGAGTGAGTGAGTGAGCCCATAACTCATCACCCTGTGGGCGGCACATCGCATTATGTTACTGAAATATGATGGCTTCATTTTTATCCTGTCATAATGACAACTGAGGTGCTTATTGTCTTTCTGTGCACCTCTGGGGGATGATGAAATAGTAAGCAAACATTCTTTCTGGCCGAAGAGCACCACTTTATCACACTGGCGTCAGCGCGGGACGGCACGGGAAAGTCAGCAGCTGTACCCAGAGCAGAGGCTGCTGGCAGCCCAGTGGCGGCCAGGATGGCAGCAGGCAGGCCTCCAGCCATGGGGGGCACGTGTGTCTGCACCCCTGCCTTTCTGCAGACTCCAGGCACTGCCTGGCTCAGAAGGTGGGCTCTGTGGCTGATTTGTTGGGATTCTCAAGCCTCTTCACTTTACTCTGGTTGCAGGGTGGAGTGTTCCGGAAGGAGAAGAGGCTCACAGGAAACTTAAGTCTCAGTTTACTGCCCTGCTTGCCCCTCCAGCTCTGGAACCTGGCCTTCCCCATGGCAGCTTCGGGATCCTGAGCAGCTGAGGCTCACGTCCACCTTTTTCACTTTGCTCCCCTTGCCAATATCTTATTTGTGTTTCTTCCCAGCTTGATGCTTGCATCCTGTACATTCTTCCGAATACATTACAGATAAATGCAGGGGTGCACGCCTCTGCCCTGAACTATAAGAGAAAGACTGTAACACTCTCAATAAACTGATGTCTGGGCTATTTGAAATGAAGCTCAAGAGTGCATTCTAGTGAGTTGGAAAGAAAGGGTCCATGTAGAAGTAGGTGTGAGGAAGGACGTGGAAGGACCCGGAAGGTCCCTGCAAGGCAGGAGAAAAATGCCAGGCTGGCTGCAGGACCCTGAGCATGACCTCCTAAGCACGAGGGTGTAAACAAATCCAGCCTCAGGGAGAACCCCAGCCAGAGGGCCTCTGATAGAGGCCAGCCTGGATGAGAAGGTGGGAGCAGACCTGGGGACCCCCCAAGCATCTCCTGGAAAGAAATTAATGGAATTTTGTTCTCAGAGAGATGGTGGTAAATAAAGGCATTCAGAAGCCCTCTGCCCTCCCTCTGGGGAAGTTTATCCACAAAATTGGCTGTTTGCTCTTTTAACTGAGAGCAGAAGCCTGTGCAGAATGCAAGGCCTCAGGGGAAGAAGGAAGTTCACCCAAAATCATCTCCTTTGCGTCCTCGCCCGCACGGAGCTCCAGCGTGGCCTGGGAGGGCAGGAATGTCTGTGCTGCTGTTAGTTAGGCAGAGGTCAGACGCCCTCCCAGGGGACACCGCTCTCAGAGACACAGTAGCTTTCATTGTTTGGTCTTAAGAAGAGGCCCCAAGAAAGCCCTGGAAGTGAGGAAAATGCAGTTCACACTGCTTTCCAAGCCCCAGAGTCAGGCACCTGGCTTCTGCCTTCCTGGCCCCAGCCAGGAGGTCAGCAAAATGCAGAGCTGGGGGTGCATTTCTAAGACAACCCATGGGACAGATGGAGCCCCCCACTGTCCAGGTGCTCAGTCGCTGGAAAGCAGAGAACACATGAGGATTTACCAAAATCAGTTTGGACACGTGAAGACATCCGTCCAGTTTCAGGGTCGCTGTAGAAGGAACCTTGCTGCTCTCAATCACTCTGACTCCCAGACTAGATAATAACAAGGACATCATTCATGCATCATCACCACGGGAAGCTTCCTAGTGGAGGAAAGCAAGGCTTCCCCATCCATGTTTCTTTCTGAGTTTTATGGTCAGTCATCGCCTTAACACAGGAATAAACTCACAGAGCAAAGCACCTGGGGGTGGAGACGATCACTCCTCAGAGATCTTGGCTTTGTTGTGGAAAAAGGATTAAAATACTAGTAGTAATATGGACAAGCAGGTCAAAGCAGCCTAGAACTCACAGAACAGCCCAACATCATTCCCAAAAGTCTGTAGACTCTGAGTCACTTTCAGTTTCCTAAATCTCATTTTAAAATATCCATGTTCTTTAGAGATGCCCCAGTTAGCTGGGATTATCGAACATCACTTTCAAAAGACATTTGGTCTGTATTTACAAGAAGGATCACAACAGCCCAGGAAAGCACCACTGTCTGTTAAGTATTATATATTTTATTCCTCGTAATTTATGTTTTAAAATTTTCTTCCTGTGCATTTGCAGTACATAATGGAAAGTCCCTATGACACTTATAAAGGAACAGCTATGATCCACTAGCTAGATGGTATGCAATGTTCTATAAATTATAGTCTGAAATTTGCTCTAATGCTCAAGTATTTCTGTGACAGATTTTTCTCTAGGAAAAATCAGAAGGAAATGTGCAAAGGTATAATCCATTAGAACTGTATTACAGGTGTGACTAGAACATTGCTCACTAGAACATTGCTTGGGGTAGCAAATGGGTAAGTATTTACTTGGTGGTTTATTCTGCTAAGCCTAGACCTTTTTATTTATAGACTCTATAGTCAACAACTGTAGACACCTTAGCGGATAATACCAGGCAGCATTATTCAGAGTGTGTTCAAGATGATAATGGTTACTTTAAATCACATCCCTGACTCAGATCATTGCTTCCCTGCAGGGAGCCCCCATTTAGCTGGGGCCACATCACCTGGGATAGGGGGACTTCTCAGCTCCCTTGCAGCTAAATGTGACCATTTAAGTGTAAGTCATCTAAGTGTAAGTGTTGTGTGACACCTTTGGGAGAATATCCTTCACAGGAGGCAGCATATGCCCTTGACATCTCCGTACCTGTGTTTCCAGATGGCCTCCTGGAATGTGACCTGTGAACTAGAATGTCTCCTGGAACACAGAGTGGGCCTGCACCCAGGGGACCAAGGACTAGAACAGCTGAGTCCCTGTTGGCTCTGTGGATCACTGCCATCCAGACTTTGATGTAGGGCAGGGGAGGTGAACTCCGCAAAGAGCCAGAGAGCAGATACTTTGGCTTTGTAGACCATGAAGTCTCTGCCATAACTTTTCTGCTGCTGTACATAAAAGCGGCCATGGACAGTTAATAAGGCAATGGGGCATCTGTATTCCAGTAAAACTTTATTTACAGAAAATTTCCCCACTGCAGGAGTTTGCACATACTATCTGTAAGAGATAAACCTCTTCACTTAGCATGATGCCTCTAGGGTCATCCATGTTGTCCCAAATAGCAGTCTTTTTCTCTTTTAAGGTGGACAATATGCCATTGTGTGTATTTCATCCTTTCTTTGTCCCTTCTTCATCAAATAGGCACTTAAATTGTTCCTATGCCTCAGCTGTTGTTGAATAAGGCCATGATGAACAGGGTTAGTGTCATTGTTGTGCTTCTGATTTTTTTATAAAGTTTGTTTGAACAAGAGATACAGGAATGTGTACACCCGAACACTTAACATTGGTTGATGATAGTAAACATTTGTTAAACCTGTTTCCAATTATTCTACTACAAAAATTTACCAACGCTCGTGTTTATAAACATCCGAGAGAAAATCGCGCGTTTATGAGCAGGGCCATGAGTGGAGGGGCTGAGCGGAGGTTCCGGAAGGACAAGGCTGGGTCTCTGCGGCTCTGTGTCTATGGCTGCAAGACCCGCGGGGCGCTGCTGAGAGATCTTGGTTCAGTGAATGAACACAAGAATTAAGGAAATAATTCAACCAATTCGCTGACCTTCTCATCCATTAGAAAAGACTGAAAAAGAAAAACATCTGGATGAACTTGATTGATTAGGTTTCAGTTAGACTTAACCTAGTGATGTCTAAATGTCTAACCAATAAGCTGTTTTCAAACACAAATACTACTAAATATGATCAGACATTTACTTGCCCTAATTTAACTTGGCACAATTACCACTAGATTCAGGAAACTCTAGCAGGTGAAAATAAAAGCTGCTTTATTATAAATTCATACAGAGAAAGGTCTTCTACCATCAAACTGACAATTAACTCATGTCAATTAATTCTTACTTAGAATTATTCCTCATCACCTTTTATTCAGACCAGATATTAAAAGAAAATAAATGTTCTAAAAATTGTTAAGATTATTTCAGAACCATAGTAAACTAAGATATGACATGATGATTTAGTGGAGAGAAGATAGCTGGAAATTTGAAATTTAACAATGACAAGTAGTTTTCCATTGAAATCAATTCTATTAACAGTGTGTTATATGTTAATTACATGCTCCATGAAGCTTGTCTTAAAGGTAAGACTCTCAGATCCAATGAATATCTCAAAATCAGGGATGCAAAATAAAAATAAAAGAATCAGTGAAAAACTTTACATTTACAGGATCCAAACAGCTCTGAGATCTGGACCGCGCACTCCGCACGAGCTCTCCTGGAGAGGAACGGGTCTCCAGAGGAGACGCAGCTGTGGGTCCTGTGTGTCTATGCAGCAGAGGCTTTAGAAAGAAATGCTTGCAGTCAGCAGAGCCACAGATGTGGCCCCAGGATGGCCTGGTGAACACACGTAGGGTTGGTCAGGGCTCTCAAAAGTGACTTTAGGGAACAGCAAAGGTTCCCTGGAGGAATTGGAACATGAGTCAAGTGTTAAAGGATGTGAATGACTTAGACACAGATGCAAGGGCTGAGGAGGAGAAGAAACTCAGACTCCAACATTTCTGTCATCTTAGGTTAGCTTCTCCAGCAGAGTCAGAAACAAGTCTGGGAGGTGGGCCCAGGGAAGCCGACTGGGAAGAGTGGATGGGCAGAAAAGGATGAGGGTGTTCAACAGGGACACAGGGACACCTGGAGCTCAGTTCCACTGGGGAGCCTGGGGAAGACAGGTTCCAGAGGGTTCCCTGTGGAGGGACGCTGGGCAACTCTCCCATCCCTCCCATCACTGATGAGGGCTGCCCCTGGCTGCCGGCACTAATTCATGCTCAGCTTCCCTGGGACCTGCAGAGGAAGCCCTCGGGCAGACAGCTCCTGTGGGAGCAAGAAACTTCATTTAAATGGCCAGCAGGTAGGGTGGGCTAAGGGCAGGCAGGGCACCCTTGGGCTTCACTATAGTTATGAACAGAAACAAAATTCAATTCTTTAAGAAGATTTACATTTTGAAATACAGGGAAATGACTTCTAAAGAGAAAGGATTTTTTTTAATTGTTGATTTTAAATGAAGACACCGTGACTCAGAGGACGATCCCTTTAGTCTTTATGGACTGCCTGAAGGACGCATCCCAGGGGAGAAAAGGTAGGTGCCAGAAACCTAACTGAGGGCATTCAGCAGAATCCACAGCGAGTCTACAGACTCCAAACTCTTTACACTGTAGTGAGCATACAATATAAAAATGGCTAGTTATGGAAAAACTCCTGGAAAAATGATTCATCATCAGGAGAAAAAAATCAGTAGCTTGCCCACAGAAGACAGAGCTGCTGGGATTAGCAGGCAGAGATGCTGACAGCTATCACTCTTAGGTTCAGGCATTCCCAGGGATGAGGTGGGCAGGATGGCTAAGCACAGGGGGGAATCTTAGCAGTGAAATGTAAATGATTCTGGCGAGGAAGAGAATGCTTTATGGGGACCTTGAAATCAGCCCTCTCAACAAGGGCTAACCATTCATCCATCCAGCAGACACTGACCCGGATCAGGCTTCTGGACTGGGGCTCCCAGGGCTACTGTGTAATTCACACTCTGGTGGGGAGACATCTAATATATAATTACATGAATCTAAAGTATAATGTCAGGCAATGGTTACATGTGCTGTAGGAAAAATAAACAGGGTGTGGAGATAGAGGATTTCAGGGATATTATTTCAGATGGCAATTTTCTGGAGGCAGAAAAAGCCCTCATTGCCGAAGACCACAGGGCTGGCATGGAGGACTGGTGATGGGGGAAAAAGGGTCCAGGCCAGAGCTGGGGCCAGAGGGCCAGGCTACTGAACCTTCACCGGGATGCTGGGGGGCGGTTTGCAGGAGGTGGGGCAGACGAGTCCCCTCCCTGTGCATCGCAGCATGTCATCCCTCCCTCTGACAAATGCCTCCTCGTTGCCAAAGTGAAGCCAAGATGACCTCCCCCTGAGCCTCTGACTCTGAACTTCTCTGGGATGAGGTGGACCTGGAGTGACACAGACACAGGGGCTGCCTGGGGGGCGGGGTCACTCCTGTCCCCTGTCCCCACTTAAAGTGGGAAATCCTTTACTTAGTTAGTATTTCTGGGCACAGACTGCTCAAAGTCAGTATCAGTGACAAAGGACAGAAGGAAATGTGTGCAAATGCCTTACTGCCTTCCAGGACGAAGACAGCCAAATTCTGTTATCAAAGTATAGGTTTGTTAGTTTACAAGAAAGGGTCAGGGCCATTAACTTTTGTGTTAGTTTCAAAAAGTTTTCTTGTGAAAAACAGATGTAGGTCTTGAAAGGAAATTTCATGCTTATAGTAAAAGGATGTGTTTAATTTCAAACATTTTGGAGTAAAGATGGGTTCTGTTAAGAGCAAAAGCGTCCCCTCATTCCGAGAAGACTGACCTTTGCTCCTGTCCCCATGCCTGGTCCCTCTCCACTGAGGGCACCACCAACACACAAACACACACACGTGTCTCCTGGTGCTGCAGTCGCTGAAACCTGCAGGAGGGAAGACCCGCTCTAGGAGAGGAGGAGTCACTTCCGTGTCAGGTCAAATGTGCGTGTGGGGGTCTTGAACCCTGGGAGCAAGAAAGTGAAAGAGTAAAAAGAGGGGAGAGGTTGTAAACGTGAGCAGAGGCACATGCACATCACACACACGTGTATGTGCATACACACACATGTGAGCACACACAAGCATATGCACATGAGCATATACACATGCAAACTCACACCACATGCACATGCATGTGCATACATATCTACAAGCATGCATGTATGTGCAATGCACACACATTTTTGTACACACATGCCCATGCTCACACACATATGCACACATGTATGTACACATCTCTGAGCAGTGAGGTCGAGGGATAAAGAGAACAGTCCCCGAGGATCACCAACACCTCTTCTCATCTCTCCTCATCCACTTCCTCATGGAAGGAAGCCTACGGCCAAAGCTTCCCTCAGAGTCAAGAACTGTCTGTCCAGTAAATGAAGGTGAGCTTTATTTGGAAAGGTGAGAGGAGGCTTTCTTTTCCTTCCCCCAACCTCAGCACCACCCTGGGGGTTCTGGTGAGAAAACACCAAACTTCTTCCTCCACAGAGAAAAGCAGGAGGTGGCCCTGTGGGACAGGATAGAAAGATTTTATGTGAGTGTCTTAATAATGTGGTAGCACAGAGAGCACTTTTGTGGCTTGCTCACTTTCATCCCAAGACTTCTCCATACCAGGACCTGTGCCACCTCACAGGGAGCTCTGCAAATAGCATCCAAGGTCTCTGACCACCTGGGCATTCTCTGTGAACGTTCCAGGGACAAGAGGTGCAAAATAGGAGAACAACTATTGTGCAGGAGGAGGTGAGTCTTGCCACAGAACTGTAATACCTGGAAAATATTGGTTATCTGGCCTGGAGGAAGCCAACTGGCTCAGAGAGGTCTTTCAGTTGTACTGAATGGACCAGAATGTTTTGAATTCACTCCTGGGGCAGTTTATTCCCAAAGCTCAGCCCAGAGAGATCCCATCCATGGTCAAGTCCTATGTGTTCCAAATCTCCCCATTAAATCCTTCTAGTGCCCCTTGCGAGACACCTGCGACGCCTGAGTGTGGAGCATTTGGGAGTGACACACAGGTCTGGAGCCCTAAGGGCAAACCAAATACAAATCCCAGCAGACTGGGCATTTCATAGCTGACTTTGTTTCCTGGAAGTACAGCAAGATGATTCCTTTACCCTCTCTGACTCCTTGCAGCTGTAAAATTGGGACTGAGAACTCCATGTGTCCAGGGTTCTGGCCAACAACATCTGATGGTGTTTTATCTGCTCAAACCTAGAACAATTTGCCACAACTCTTGACTACCTACAGCTTCTCAACACAAGAGAAGGCCCCCAAAACTGTGTTTTCTCCAGTCATCTCGGAGGATTCCTTGAAGCAAGCAGCTCTCAACTCTGGACCCCCAAGGAAGTAGTCCCAACGCCAGAGATGGTGACATACTTTCTGTCCTTTTTCAGAGATGCTCTAAATACATCTCTTCCCAGATGTATACATTGCTGTAAAATATAACTGGGGACCAATGTTTCATAGTTTGTCCCAATCCTGTGTTGATTGACATAAAAACATGACTTTTGCCAGGGTTTGGAAAAATATAAAAGTGAAATGGCATCCTGTCCATGATCCAGAAAATGTTTTTGTCCCCGTATAAGAATAAAGTTGTTAATTTAAATATGTTTCTGTTGACAATCATTAAATTCTCCTGATTTTCATTTTATATAGATATTTTATAACTTTAAACAATTGCTTTTTCAATTCCAAATGTTCATTGATGTGAAAATTCTAGTTTATCAGGAATTACACCAACCTCTGCTGATTAATTTCCTGAACCATCAAGACTTTATGCTTAAACATTGCAAAATGCAAGCAGGTCACTATAGGTTT